>NC_064306.1:51441579-51804399 GCF_023373825.1 Bactrocera dorsalis
TACGCACGGATACCTGATATGGGAATTGTCCGACAGCGGCTTTCTGACCGTTGACTATACGAGGACTCGGTCTGAGTTCTGCGGAGACATCTTCATTTTGCGTGGCCCTTGCCACCAAACAAAAGGCTATAAGTAACTTTACAAAGAAGTTTCGTCGATAAACCATACTGAGCTAAGTAAATTGAAACGCTCATTGATTAAGCATGGCTTATATAGAGCAAAAATTGCAAAGTGTGTCTAGTATTCGGTGAAAAATGCCGAGAAAGGGTCATTAAAAAGTGATTAAAATACTGTTAAGCAAAACTAGCAGTTAATGGTTTTGACACTTTCGAACTCTGTTGCACAAAGTATAGTATGTTTTTTCAATTCAACTGCACCTGAATTTGGATCTATCTTGGTTCTTTATCTTTGAGACAACTTTATTATTTTGCTATTAACACACCTCGAAGACTAAAACAAGCAACAAAGTTGACGATAATGGTGAGATCCACTTGAATTTTGAAAAAGTTTACGCACAAATGTGATTCGTTATTTGTATTTTTAGCACAAAGCATTTTAGGTCAGTTTCTATTGGTACATACGATGCGAAGACTTTGTGATACTATCCCCATTTTTATGACGTATTCGAGAGGTCACATTCTTCAACTGTGATTATAAACTGTAGTCCAATGGATTCAAATCTTGAATACTATTGCTTTTCAACCCAATGCCGGGTGCTTTTGACTTGTATGTCGTAGCAAAATCTTATTGGAAGATGCAATGATCACCATCGAAGAGGGAATTGAAATTGCTTTACCATGCATTCTAACACGTCTTACTGGTACATTTTTGCTCCAATTTAAACCGCGAATTCACCGAAGGTTTGGTGGCTTAACAGGAGACTAGCCACCAAGCCTTTTCAGAGTGGTGACTTTGTTGAGATCTAGTAACAACGTTTTCTGCCTCTTTGGAGGTTTTTACGGAAATTTTGTTGTGTTTTTTTTTTTTTATACTCGTAAAAACCCGTTTACCATCCAAATTGTTTCAAGAGGAATCTTTCAGGAGCATTCACTACGAGGCACTACAACAACTGCATGCATCTGTTGAGCTAAATTTGCTTCAAGCACGTTGCTAAATGACGGTAGGTTTTCATGTTTGGAAAGACTATGTTCTGTATAAGGCCAGTGACAGATTCAGAGGGGGAAAATGGCGGACATATAACTTGGCGAAACTTATCCAATTATATAAAACAAGATGGGTTCAAATATGATAGACACGCTGCTTGTATTGTTCCTAAATCGAAGAAAAAATGGTGAGGAACATTTTCGATCCATTTATTCAGACAAGAAAAAAATGGCCGCAGAACTGTGAGTTTACAAAGAAAAGCCAAGAATCTGGGGTCGACAAACAAAACGCGTAAATTTTTGCGTGAGAACTTGCGAAGAATACTGGTCTCAGTGTAAATTCCTTTGTTGGATACAATCGGTTTGAAGGCGCGCTTTTCTAGAAAAGTATTGGATGGATTTGAGTTTGCTGCTTCTACAAAATGTATGTGCTTTGAAAAAAAGGAAATGGAAAGTCTTATTGACTGCCTGATAGACAGATTCAAGCGCCTTTTGGATAATGACAACGTCGTGGGACGATTGAAACTCAAAAGTGAACTTGATCACTGGCAGTGCCATTGGGGCAGAAGTAAAAGGCAAAAAACAACAAATTACCATTTACTGCTTTGGAATCGTTGAAGAGCTGCGATGTAGATCTATACCCTCATATATAACTCATAGTTTATTCACTGTTTTTTGCCACTTCGCCGCATGAAAATGTGGCTAAGGACGAACAATGTTCAGGATAGATTGAATGGCCGGGAGTGCTGCACACGCATTATAACACTGAAGTTACTACAGAAAAAGTTCTCGGAAGATTCTCAAAACTTGGCGCACATCGTTTTGTTTTGTGAACATTTTCTATTCAATACACGAACTGACTACTGAATTATACATTGCAAAGAAGTATGTCACCCGCACGTCTATTTATAATGTGTTTTTTCTATATAGTAGGATTTAATAATACATAGAAGGTCGATTTGAAAATTTCCACAATGAAATTGAACTGTATAAAGACTACTATATTTAATATAATAATCTTCATGTTTCAAGTAATGTTTACTAATCAATCACTGACTCTACTTTCACAGTTAGAATGAGTCCCATTAGATTAAGCTAAGTTAGGTACTAGCTTATGTTTTTTATTATTATATTGAATGAACCCTGTTAAAAACAGAAAAAAATAAGCTTTCTTCTAAAATTCCATTTTATATTTGCTGTTTGTAAATGATAAAATATTAATCATCTAAACTATATGCAGCTATTATTGCTTGTATCCAAGCTTTATAGTAAGACGCTTTAGTAAAGCCACCTTTTGTAGTCGTACCGCAAGTATTTGCATTATAACTGGCAATACCAATTAGAATGTTTCTATAAACAACTGGGCCACCATCGTCGCCATCACAAAAACCTTTTGATTGAGGACTGAGGAGGCATAATTCGGAAGGATTAATCGTCCCTTCAGCTGTAGCACAGTCGTCACTCTTCAGAGTTGTCAGTGATCTGGTATACAATAGTTTATTAGATAGAGGACTGCCTTCGTATGTGCGACCCCAACCGGAAATGATTACTGATGCTCCAGCCGGTACATCTGCAGTAGCAACTGCTATTCCTTTTATAACATCGGAGTAGTCGAATGGTGTTACCAACTGCAGCAAAGCAATATCATTATCAAAACCATACTTAGGGTGTATGATAGCATTAGAAACAGCGCGGTACACCCCGCCATCAGTGCGACTCACAGTGCCGGCTTGTACACCTAGGAATTTTTCATCAACACTGGAAAAATATATATATATGCTTTTTATTATGAGTCCTATATTGTTTAAAGAAGTTCAAGTCATACTTGTCAACACAATGTGCCGCAGTAAGCACAAATGTTGGAGACAGCAACGCGCCTCCACAAACATGTTGTTTATTTATGCGCACGGATACCTGATATGGGAATTGTCCTGTGGCAGCTATTAGGCCGCCTAATATGCGAGGACTCGGCCTGATTTCCGCGGTGCCATTTTCGTTTTGCGTGGCCTCTGCGACTAAGCAAAAGGCTATGAAGAGCTTTATACAGAAGCTTCGATAATCCATACTAAGAATAGTGAAACGCATCGCTCGTAATTGAGCACGGCTTATATAGAGCCCATATTTCAAGACACGTTGCGGATTTAGCGGAAAATGCAGTGAAAAGGTCATTAAAAAGTGATTAGAACATTATTAAGCAAATTTAGAAATTAATGATTTTTTACCCTCACAACATATTGCTACATTTTGTTACAGTTTAGTTCGGCTAACGATTGTTTGCAGTAGTTAAAATTAGTAGCATTGGATATGGAGTTATATATGTATAGCAAACTGATCGGTATGTCGAGACGTTGTGCGCTTTTTTTAATTTTCAATAGCTATTTAAATAATTTACGCAGTTATCACGAGGAAACCCGTATCAATTAGCGGTTTTTGTACAGTTAAAGGAGTTGTAATCAATAAATAGTCGTGATCACTTCATACCTTCTTTTCTTTTCGCATACCAAATTTTAATATTAATCTCATAGGTTAACGATTATTAAATTTAACTGTCGAAATATACCTGTAAAGTGTTTTAACGAAACCTAAGTTAAGTTTTCACAAGCTTAACTAATTTTCGGTTTTATACCTTACATTATATTTCAACCTACTTGCAAGGAAATACATCCTCCTGGTAGTAGTATTGAGATTATATTATTTTTTTAAATCGGAGAGATTTCGAAAGAGCTTCGAACATCAAACAGGATGGGAATTCACCTTGCTTTGGCTCAAGTTAAAGGAATTTAGGAAGCAACGTTGTAAGACGATTGCTTTTGTTGCTCTTTCAGAGAAAGAAAAATTCCAAAGCACTATGGTCTTTGGGCCTATTTGGGACTACATGGGTGGTTTTAATTACTGGGAGGTATAAAACTCCATATGTTTCTCTTAAATCATTGTGAGGCTGCGAGCAGGGAGGGGTACCTAAGGCTTATTCTATAGGGAAAGTTGTTGTATAAGCCATGCATTGAAGAGAAACTTCGGAAGACTCTTATGAATGTGGAAAAGCTATTGGAAATTGGTATAACATCTCACTAAAAGCTGTGTATTGGTTCCCTGCAACCCTAATTAAGGCCAATATTATTTTATAAACTTGTAGTCTAAGGGCAGGTGGCTAATATGTGCGAAGAAAAGTGCCAGGAAAAGAGGCAATTCGGCGCTCTGTCTAAGTGTCTGATTCTTCATCAATAGCATCAAATTTGGTATTCAAATTTTAGAGGATATGCTTACAGCGGCATCACAGGTAACTACAAAGCCTTTGGGATTGCTAGAGGAGGCGGCCTTGTGCACATTTATCTTTACTCTCTTGTTCTCTTGCATTTTAGTGCTGGATATGATTATGTGCCTGCGAGATATTTCTGAATTTTGAACTATCTCCTCTTAGCAAAGCTTCGTGTCAGCTCATATGTAGGTGTTCGGTTTGGACACTGTCCAATAGTATGCTGATATATAATCTTTCCGAACGCTAATAGCAAGAATTGAATGTAAGAAGTTGGGGTTATAATATTTAAGCCCTTTCCTCTCTACTTCTCATCTTTGGCCGGGTTGACATTGAAACAAAATCTTGTTAGTCATACTTTCGGCTAACTAGATGAATTAGGCTTAAAGCCTTTCGCCAATTTATGAGGATCTTTTGATCTAAATCTAGGAGTTTTGGATATTAAAAAAGACTAGCTCTCGCCGCTGTTCAAGTATATTGCTTTGATGCTAGGTTCAGTCTTATAACCAAACCTTATCTTGAAGGCAATTATAAAATCGTCTCATGATCTCTTATTAATTACGAAGAAGTATTGTAAAAGATAATGTAGTTTAAAAAAATTAAATATACATTGGCATACTAATTATTTAAGGGATCAGTAATCTTTTTTCAAATTTTTTTCTGTATTATCTGTTCCCTTATACCCTTAGAATTAATGCAGAAATCCACTTTACCATTGGAAGGTTTCGAAAAAGGCCCAAAAATAATAATACCCCTCGACGTTTAGAGTGCTCGGAGTGCACACCTCAAACTTTAAACGCGTTTTTCTCAAATCACACTTTTTTTAACTGACGGACATTATTCCGGTCGAACTTCTCAACCAATTTGCTTAATTATTTTTTTTTAATGTTCACAAAATGTCTGGCTATCGTCCATACTAGATTCATAATTTTTTATAATATCAACAAATGTTTATCAAAATTTTTTTTATGATTTTAGTAGGGACGATAACCATTTATTGTAGAATAAAAATTTCTATGATAAAAAATATCAAAAAAACAGGCCAGATTACCCTACTGACCCCTTAATAATTTTAGATTTGCCAAGAGATACATTTGCAAGTGTTGGACTCTTTGGGACTGTTAAATAGGATTGTAATAGCTTAAAAGGAAGCTACGGGTTATTTTTGAAAATCTTTCTCGTAAAATCTTTCTTTCAAAGGTATAAGAGCTCCTTATCGCATAGTGCTATTAGAAAGTGATTATTGAAAGAGAAGGCTTTATAGTTAGATATATCAGATTTTTCTCGAACATCTCTCTCAACCATTTTCCTGAGGGTACAAATGTTAACTCACATTCTTAGCTTCTAAAAAGAACAAAAAAAGCGTATGCTCGATTGAATTTGAGCACCAATGTTATGTTCCTAATTGCGTTTAGACTCCTCTCAATTTAATAATTTTGTTACTGTCATTCATCTTTCGATATAATATACTAATTTCGACTAAAATCGATAACAAATTTAGTTGACCGTTTTTTCGGAAACTTAGAATTTGAAAATTTAAAATTTAATCTACTTTAAAGACTGTGAAAAGGCAAGGACAAACTCACTAGAACTGGAAAATACCTGATTTCACTTTGAAGACTAGACTGAATACCGTCAGAATAAGTTACGTTCAACACTAGATAAAGTAAGTTAAGTAGAAGAAACGCCATTGAATAAAAGTACAAGAAACTGTTTGCGCTTCGAAAATATATATTTAATATTTGCTGTTTGGAATTGCATAAAACATTTAAACGGTACTATACAACTATACAGCGCTTAGCCATAAATAACGCCTTGTATCCAAAGCTTATAGTAAGACGCTTTAGTAAAACCACCGTACGAAACAGTGCCACAAGCATTTGCATTATAACTGGCAATACCAATAAGAACGTTTCTATAAACCACAGGACCACCATCGTCGCCATCACAAAAACCATTACCCTGGGGAGTATTAAGGCATAGTACGCCTGGGTTAGTTACCCCGTCAGCTCCAGCGCAGAATTCATACCTCTCAGTTGTCAGTGCTCTGCTATACAATAATTTATCAGATAGCAGACTACCTTCATATGTGCGACCCCAACCGGAAATGATAACCGATTCTCCTGACGGTGCCTCCCAATCAGCAATTCTTATTGGTTGTATATAATAGGACAAGCTGTATGGTGTTTCCAGCTGCAGCAAAGCTAAATCGTTATCGAAATCATATTCAGGATGTACAACAACATGACAAACTGCACGGAACACCCCGCCAGCAGTGCGGCTCAAGGTGCCGGCTTGTACACCTAAGGCGGTCTGATTAATGCTAAAAAAAAATATATATGTTTTTTATTATCCTTTCTATACTGTTAAATGAAGCTCAATCCGTACTTGTAGACACAATGTGCTGCGGTAAGCACAAAGTTTGCAGACAGCAATGCGCCACCACAAATATGCTCCCTATTAAGACGCACGGATACCTGATATGGGAATTGTCCTGCGGCAGCAACTTGACCGTTTAATATGCGAAGACTCGGTTTATGTTCCGCGGACCCATCGTCATTTTGCGTGGCCTTTGCCACCAAACAAAAGACTATAAAGAACTTTGCAAAGAAGCTACGATAATCCATACTGAGAAAACTGAATTGAATCGGTTACTGATTAAGCGCGGCTTATATAGGCCTAAGAGTTTAAGACACGTTGCGAGTTCAGTAAAACGTGCCGAGGAAAGGTCATTAAAAAGTGATTAGAATAGAGCTGAAATCTAAAAATTAATGATTTTTCTACTCTGGAAGAACGTGGGATAGAATACTGCCTTTTTTTGGCATAACGGTTGTTTTTAGCGTTTCAAAAAATTACCGTTATGCCAAAAAAACTACAGTATTCTATACCACGTTTTTGAAGAGTAAAAAATCATTAATTTTTAGACTTCAACTCTATTCTAATCACTTTTTAATGACCTTTTATCGGCACGTTTCACTGTTTGAGCTAGGTATAAGTAGATTAGTACGTAAAAGTCAACCTGACCTGGAAGGAGAAGTTCGGAATATATACCTGACACGAGAAAGTATTTTCGTATTTTGTCAATAGATATCGTTGAAGTCGTATATCTCCAGTGCTACCATTTCGTCATACCATATAGTGCTGGAAAGTATTGGATTTTACTCTTCATCAAACAAAAAAAAAATTAAGAGAAGTTGAAAAAAAGTTACAGCTGATTCGCAATTTTTCGAAATTATTGTATAAAAAAGAGAAGAATGCCAATGAAATTTGTGAAGTTTACGGAGACGATTCTGTATCAGTTCGTGTAGCACACTAATGGTGCGCTCGCTTTCGTTCTAGAAATTTCGGTGTGAAAGATGCACCTCGCTCTGGTCGACCTAACGTTGAAAAAGTTGATGAAATTATAAAAAAATATTGACCAGGACCGTCACATAAGTAGTCACGACATCGCTAAGGAACTTCACATTCATCATCAAACGGTTTTGACCCATTTAAAAAATGCTGGCTACAAAAAGAAGTTCTATGTTTGAGTACCATAGGAATTGTTTGTGAAACATTTTATGGACCGAATTAACATCTACGATTCTTTGCTGAAACGAAATGGAATCGAATCATTTCTGAAACGAATGGTAACAGGAGACGAAAAGTCGATCAACTACGACAATAATGTGCGAAGAAGGTCATGGTCCAAGCGTGGTGAAGCTCAACAAATGGTCGCAAAGCCAGGATTGACGCCTCGAAAGGCTATGCTGAGTGTTTGGTGGTATTGAAACAGACTAATCAGTTATGAGCTGCTCCAGCCTGATCGAACGATTGTTTCTATATTTAACTGTCAACAACTGATGAGATTACATTTTTCTGTCGACAACTGATGAGATTGAAGCAAGCCATCGAAAAAAGGCTAGAACTGAGCAACAGAAATGGTTTCACCTTCCATCAGGACAACGCTAGACCACACACACTTTTGATGACTCGGCAAAACCTGTGAGAGCTTGGCTGGAAAGTTTTGAAGCATCCACCCTATAACCCTGACCTTGCACCATCGGACTACCATTTGTTTCGGTGAATGCAGAACTTCTTTAAAGGAGTAAAGTTGGCTTCAAGAGAAGCCTGTGAAAATTATTGGTCGCAGTTTTGTGCCGAGAAACTGGAAAAGTGTTACACTAATAGAATAATGCCTCTAGCGGAAAAATTACAAAAAGTGATCGAACAAAATGGTACAAATTTGTTTATTTATTTATTTTTATAAATATATAATATAAGTTCAAGTTCGATTAGAAATACGAAAAGACTTTTTCGACTATCCATTATATCAAATATCAATCCTTTGTCGGACATGTCAATTATATATTTTAGATAAAGTAAACTCTTTTGAACTGAGTTTGGTTAGAGTAGATGCTTCGAATTTAAATTGTAGTGTAGCATGTTAGGCAATTGAAATCCACTTTATTGGACTGCTGAGGGATTATGTAGGTATACTTTGAGTAGTTGGAGGTAGTTTATCCAAGATAATATTATGTATAATGTATTCGTAGTTGAAGCAAGAGCAATGAAAATGCCATGAAAATATTAAGGTATCGATAAAAAATAAGCGCTGAGATTTAAATGTTTTCTGATGACTTCACCATTTAACTGAATTGATTGCGATGGGTTAAGATATGGTTAAACTATAGTCAATGCAGGCGGAATTCGGCGACTATGTCGGCTCAAGGGCTCTACTTACATAGTTTTCGAGGTGTCATGACGTTTTTTTCTGTAAGTATTCTTTGTATCAATAAAAAGATACAAAAGGAATACTAAACAGTTTTAGCGACCTATTCTAATGAAATGCCAAGTTTATCGATATTGCAGTGAGCAGCGACTGATTGAGGTTACAAGCAGCTTCAGTTTCGAAGCCAAAGTTCGAAGTGTATCATAATGTTGATCAGTGAAGGTTGCTTTTGGTTGAAAAGAAAAAAACATTTCTTTTGAGAACTTTATTGAAGATGGAGTTGGCGTTTCTGTCTGAGGAGGGGTAGGAATATTTGGAGACAAAGAAATAGTATGAAGTTTGGAGATGGTTTCTGAGAATCGACCTCGGCGAAACGATCTTGAAGTATCAGAATGACCATAAGATTTATGAAGTTCACTTAATATTTTCAATTTCATTTATAGACCAGTGCAGAAGTCTTTGAGAATGGCAAAAAGTGAAAAAACCATAGTGGACCGATTGAAAATACAACCGATATAAAAGTGCCTAAAAATTATCTTTCAGTTGATTTTAATTTATTTTTCCCTCAGAAAGAATGCTTAAGCATCCTAACAAACTTTCCTAATCAAAACTATGCTAGAGTTAGACTTATTTTCACGAGAAACCCACGTTCTATACGGCTCGTAATGGTATCGCTCTCACATTCACGGTTTTTTTTTATTAAATTTAAAGAATTGCAGAAGGTCATTGAATACGACAATATAATCAGTTAACTAAAATAATAAGATAACGGAAGATCAACAGCGTGTAATTTTCTTTTGCGGTCCTCACGAAAATTTATTTATAAGGAAACCAAGAAGAAGTTCCTAGAAACCAAAATTTGATGGCAACGAAGCAAGAATTTGAGGACTTTTTTTTACTTTTTCCCATACTGACAAGTAATCTTATTTAAACATATGTATTCCTCCATTTAAGAGCATCCCTATTAAGTATAATACCACTACCTCCCTCAGTTCTTAAAAAATACAGATACATATAAAACCAATCACATTGTCTCTGTCGCTTGCTCCTTTCCACTTTTCGACCACTTCATATTAAGGACTAATGATAAAAGTTGTAAGCAAAGGTGTTGATTATAGTTGAACTTTATTGTTTATGTACTTGTGACTGTTACAAACTGTCTCTAAAAAGAATTTGCAACCAACCACTTGCGATAATAGGATATCTTGGTGTAGCCGTCTGGTGAAGCAGAGCCGCAACCGTCGGAATAATAACTTGCGATGCCAATCAATACGCCTTTGTGTACGGCTGGACCACCATCATCACCATCACAGAAGCCATTATTTCTAACCTTGGAAAGACATTGTATGCCTTTATTGACGGGACCGGCTACACGAGCACACTGTTCATCACTTAAAACAGTCAAACTGCGACTATACTGTAATATTTCGGGGAGTGCACCGCCATCACGTACGCGACCCCAACCAGTAATGGTAACCGTCTCGCCAGCCGGTGCTTCATTAACAGCGAGTGAGATTGGTAGTATAACATCGGAGTAGTCGAGTGGAGTACTTAACTGCAGCACAGCAATGTCATTGTCGTAATTGTAGTCGGGATGCGGAATTATTTTCGATACTGCAACAACAGTACCGGTTTCGGTGATATTTACCGTACCGGCTTGTACAGTAAGGAATTGTTCCGGAATACTGAAAAAAATATACAAGTATATATTTGAAGTATGAGATGTCCTTTTCGGGGGTTGAATGAAGGCATTTTACCTGGCTACACAGTGTGCTGCAGTTACAACAGAATTTTGAGAAATCAAAGCTCCACCGCAAATATGCTTACCGCTTACACGTACAGATACCTGATAAGGAAATTGACCCGGAACAGCTTTAGTACCGCTAACGATACGTATACTTGGTACTTGTATGGACTCGGCCACCAAACAAACCAGTACAAACAACTTGATGTAGAAACTTGGAAACTCCATATTGACTTTGATAATTGACTGCTACAGCTCAGGCTTTATATATGCTTACAAAGTATAACGAAACGTCTCGAAAAAAGCTCATTAAGAAGTGATTAGCTGGTTCTTACGCAGGTGTGGTCTGAGCGAAAGGCTTATCAATGTCTACAAATGTCTAAGTAATTAGTCTGTTAGCTTATCGGGAAAGTAATGAGCTTCGATTTACACATAATCACTATGGGGAAGTGATCGCCTACAATGTATGGTAGACATAGCAAAAGTTGTTAATAATACACATGTATAGATAATGCCCGCTGAGGCTGGTTGGGTTTAACTTTCAACATTAGCCAGATATTACGCAAGCGCTTGATTTTGTCGTTAAGTCGTTGCGTTTATTGTCATCCTGAAATCTGTACGATTTAAGGTATATCACTGTTTATGGACGTTATGGACAGATTTCCAAAGAAGGGGGACGAAGTTGAACCATGAAATAAGGTCAAAGACGCTGATAACGTAACCCCTACATGCGAACAAGCATGCTTACAGAGCAGGCAAATTGACCAATACTACTCCGTACCAGCTAAGCACCGAGATATATGTAGAGTTCGCTGGAAAAAGTGAAGGTAATGCTATGCGCCTTCTTGCGCCTATCGAAGGTACAACACGTCTCACAAGAGCGTAGCAAAAACACTGGAAAAGAGGAAAGTCTTTGCTTGGCCTCAGGAACCTATCCTCGGGGGCAGAGAGATAGACATGACTAATATGGTCAAATATCTTGGTCTCACGCTGGACCCCACTCTGCTGTGGAAGCAGCATGTTGATCTGACGTTCAAAGTTACAAAGGCACTTAAGGTGTACATTCGGCTTGCTGGTAGATCCTGGGATTCCAAGCAAAGGATTTTCAAACGATTATACACCATGATCGTGCGACCATTTATTACATATGGAGCGGTGGTTTGGGCACCCAAAGCATCGCAGACTTCGGTAGGACTTCAACTAGCGAAGTTGCAACGAATTGCTTGCGTTTGCGTGTGTCATGCGCACATGTCCGACAGCGGCACTTGAACTCCTGCTGGGACTCGCCCCGCTACACTTAGTAATTGGTCGCGTCGCCAAACAGCTTCAGGTAATATTTTTCCAACGACCTAAATGGCGAAATACTACTGTCTCTTCTCCCTAGGGATAGCATTACCAAAAAGGTTAACTTCACTAAGAAGTTAAAGGCTACCTTCGGCAGTAAGGCTTTGCTATAAGTCGGTGTGTAGAATTAAACCTCAAACGTTACTAGTAGCAAAGAATAAATGATAGCTATACTAAGCGATAGTCAAGCGGCACTCAAAGTGAGATCAAATCGCTATTGATGCAGAAGGGTGAGAACGATGAATAGTCTATCAGAACGTATCCAAGTACACCTTATTTGAGTGCCAGGTCACATAGGTATAGGCGGTCATTGAACCGGCTGATCACCTTGCCTGCTCCGCAGCAGCAGCCAACAAGGTTGGACCGGAACCTTTCATTGCGGTTGGTCCCACACCATAAAGGAGCTGCACCGAAATGATAAAGTAGTGAGTAGGGAGAAGCATTGGTAACAACTCTGAGCATGCGCCATGCCAAGTTGCTAATGGGTGGTTACAACCTTAAAAGGTTTAAATATGTAATCAACCTCTGAAAGGAAAAACTCAGGCTACTTGTCGCCTTCTACACTGGCCATTGTAAGCTCAAGAATCATGGTTCTGGCTTCTTGTGCGAATTGCCGGTTCTATGACTTGGAGCCTGAAACTCTAGAACATTTGCTAATCGACTGTGCAGCAGTCTGTAGGCCCAGGATAAAGGCCCTTGGATCGATTTTCCCATAGAGGAATGACATGGCCTCAATACCACCTAGCAGTATATTGGAATTTGCTAGTTGAGACATTATGACTTAGAAGAAGGCACAATAGACCCTAGGTCGCGGTGAAACCCTCATTTACTTATCTAATCTAATTTAATCCCAAGACACACACCATTATTTCAACAACTTAACCCAACCCCGTACCTACGAAAACAGCCAGCAAAATGATTTCTTAGGCGTCGAGATTTATATCTAATATATGTTTATGATTTTATTTAATAAGTGAAAGCAATATAGTAAATGAAACCAGTAAAACCAGATTTAATGGCGCAAATTTGCAACAACATCGAACCTTAATTCTCGCAGTCGAGAAGGTATATTACACTCTTTGTATGACGGTTTGGAAACGTAATTATTACATATCTAGATGCAACTGCAACTTATTCCTGAGTACCACTTATATCTAACCTGTTTATTATTAACTTCACCTATGTTCGCTTTTATAAGTGAGGTCGTTAAAATATTAAAGTCTTACCAAAAACAATACCGTATGTATGATAAAATATATAATTTACTTCCCTGTCAGCGGAAGAGGAGGTAAAGGTCTCCATGAACGAAGTAATTGGACCATATAACTGTCATATCATAAATGTGTTCTTGTTCTTAAGTTATTTTCAATGCACGAATCACCAGCTTCGAATTGTGTGAAAACCTTAGGGCAATCAGAACTTGAACTCAAAGTCGGATAGCTGAATTTAAAACAACTTAGAAGAGCTTGGAAAGTAGAGATGAATTTATGCCGTGATGTCTGAGTTCGGTCCACTTGCAAAGCAATAATGTTAGTTCAGACGAAAAAATAATGAATTTCTTTGTGTCATTTTCTGTTGATAATATCGACTGCGCCCGTAAAACGAATCGATAAACAATTTTTCTCTAGATGGGTACAACTTTTTGTTATGTTCGTGTGTAGTTTGATCTCCTCATGTTAATTAATGTGTGTTTGGCAGCTGTTTGTCAACGACTCGAAACATTTGTCAGGCAATTTTTACCATGAAAAAATTTAACAATAATTTTACTCTAAGATGTGTGTTTCCAATCGCTGAAAACCTTGCCGAATTGTTTTGGAGAGTCTGCTTTATCACACACATGACTTCTGACACAAAACATTCGATGAAGGTCATGAAGTCATTGAAAACTTGCCTCAACATCATAGCATCAAAGAAGTTAAAAGAAGTGTGCTTGAAAAGTCATGTTGGCGTCAAAGAGATAGTATAGAACCTCGAAGTCCCTTGTTCTTCGATCCCACTCTATTCGGTTAATGTTTTCGGTATAAACCGGTTAACCGATACACTCATACCAAAATTCCAGAATCTTTTGTATACATAACGTTGAGAAGATGTAGCAAAAGTAATGGAAAAGAGAAAAGGAAAAGACCAAACATTCAACAAACACATCATAAAAGCTGATGAAACGAATGCTAGTGAGTATGATGTCGAAAATTTCTAACAATCCAACCAAAAGAACCACATCACAGTAGGGCAACAATTGAGATCTAAGTCTAATGGTGTTCTTCAATTACCCTCGTGTGCTCACCATGAAATCATTCCACAGTGTCAAAGGAGTTGATAGGTAATAGTAAGAAATTGGTATGGAAAAGTAATGTCGATAAGGATTTCAATGACAAGGCCTGAAATATTTGTTATTTACTTTTCCACACAATGAGACTACCTGCTATGGTACAATTCAGATAATTCCCTACTTAGTGGAATACTATAACTAATGATCCTCCGTTTGTTTGCAAAAAGAGTCAGATATATAAAAAAATAATCATATTATCGTGCTCGTAGGTTCTTCTTCACTTTTCTACTATATCACAGGAAGGATAAGAAATAAAAGTTGTATGCAAAAGTATTGTTTACACTTGAGCTTTATTGTTTATAAAGTTATGATTGTTTCAAACTGGTACTGTAGGCGTAACAGTATTTTCATCTAACCACTCACGGTATTAGGACAGGTACTGTAGGCGTAACAGTATTTTCATCTAACCACTCACGGTAATAGGATATCTTGGTGTAGCCGTCTGGTGAAGCAGAGCCGCAACCGTCGGAATAATAACTTGCGATGCCAATCAATACGCCTTTGTGTACGGCTGGACCACCATCATCACCATCACAGAAGCCATTGCTTTTCTCCTTGGAAAGACATTGTATACCCGGATTAAGGGGACCAGCTATGCGAGCACATTGTTTATCACTCAAAATTGTCAGACTGCGACTATACCGTAATAGTTGGGAAGGTGTACCACCATTTGTTGTGCGACCCCAACCAGAAATGGTAACCTCTTCGCCAGCTGGTGCTTCAATATTAGCCAAAGGTATTGGCCGTACGACATCGGAGTAGTTGAAAGGAGTACTTAACTCTAGCACAGCAATGTCATTATCGTAATAGTAGTCGGGATGTGGAGTTACTTTCGATATTTCAGAAACGACACCGGTTTCGCTGATATCTATCGTACCGGCTTGTACAGAAAGGAATGATGACGGAATACTGAAAGAATAGTATACATATATCAGATATGATATGATCCTTTCGGTGTTGAATTTCTGTATTTTACCTGACTACACAGTGTGCTGCCGTTACAACGAAACCTTGGGCAACCAAAGCTCCACCGCAAATATGTTTACCGTTCACACGTACGGATACTTGATAAGGAAATTGTCCCACTGCGGCTTGAGTACCGCCAACGATACGTGGAGTTGGACCTTGTAAGGACGAACCGCTAACGATACGTTGCCTTGTACCTTGTATGGACTCGGCCACCAAACAAACCAGTACAAACAACTTGATGTAGAAACTTTGGAATTCCATATTGACTATGATATTTGACTGCTAGAGCTCAGGCTTTATATATGCTTACAAAGTAAGACGAAAAGTCTCGAAAAAAGCTCATTAAGAAGTGATTAGCTGGTTCTAACACAGGTGTGATTTGAAATAAACTGTTATCAATGTCTGCAAACGACTAAGTAATTAGTCTGTTAGCTTATCGGGAAAGTAATGAGCCTCAAGTTGCAGTGTGATGTGTGAGTAGACAAGTGACGGAGTCATTACAATCACTATGGGGAAGTGATCTTATACAATGTATGGTGTAAAAAAGTACAAAGTAACAGAAGATAAGAGCATAGAAGTATACTTCAGTCCACCTGAGGCAAGTCGTAAGATCCATATAATATAACAGTTCAGAAAGACAATCAATCAACTTCTACACGCTTTCGTACAGATCTTTCTAAGAAAGGGGAAGAGAAGCAAAAGTAGACTTAAAATTTTTATCAGCTTTTTTCGAGACAAACTTCTGGGTTGAAACTCAAAGCCTTCGAATGGCTGTAGCATTGAGAAATATCATAAAAGTACTTGTAACCTTCAAGTTCCAATCGATTGTTGAAGCACAAGAACAAGTTATAGCGAAATCTGGAGAGACGTTCTTGATTTGTTAGTATTCCAAATTATTACTACTAAACCATTATTATGTATGATTTAGCGAGGATACAAACCAAAATTCAGTTTTGAGCCTAATTACTTAGCAAAGACACACTCCAATGCGAATAAAAAATACATAGCACGACAATGTTATCTGTGAAATGAAAGCAGGATTCTAAAATATGTCTACCATATATGCAAGAGACACCTCAGCACCCGAGTTGCTAAGGCCAATCTGATGATGGGATAAAAATTATGAAAAATGAAAAATAAGTTCTTACTTACAACTATACCCAAGATATGGTAAGAGATTTCTGTTATTGAATTCGTTCTCACTCAATGAAGCGTTAATTGAGAGGTTTCTTATTGTTAGAGCTCGTAAAGCTTACAATTACAGAAGGTACTGGATCATATTTTGCATATATTAAAGTTATCTCCAATGAGAGATATATTCACCAGCAACAAATTAATACATAAAAAAATAATAATAAAAAAAACTTAAGACATACCAAAATTATTCTCAGGAGCACAGAGCTAGTTATAAAGCAATTTCTGAAGTCGGTTCTCCGCAAAACAATAAGTGCCTTTAGTTTAGCAGGAATAAGTATTGAATTATGGTTGATACCACCGAAATCACTCAACTGAGAGTGATCGTGTTACAAAGACATTTTACTTTGTATTTCTTGTGAACAAATTGAGAATCAATCCGAAAGTGTTTTCTTTGAAGTTGTAAAAAAAATTTGGAACAAACGGCTTTCAATTTTAAACAATCGGGGTAGCTTTAACATATGGACGGGAATTCGGAACGATGACAAACTTCGGCCTCGGTCTTTAAGGTGCTAGGTTAGGTTAATCTGGAAGGCCAATAAGCCACGCATAGACTAGTGTGGACCTTTGCGGTACCAAATGGAGTTCAGTTGTTAAGGTGCTGTATAAATTTTGCGAAACTTGACTTCTCGGAAATGTCGAATAGTGACTGAAATGAAAGAAGAGTGGAACCAACTTCCCAGCATAATGACAAAAACGGAAATAACTGTGTAGAGCACCCGAACATTAAAAGTTGCGATAATGTGGCCGATAGAAGAAACCGGCCAATTGAAAAAGGAAAACGCACCGATCAAACTACTTTAGATTTATGAAGTGTCTACTGCTAAGGTCAACATTGACCTAAAGCAACCATGCACAACAATAGAAGTAACGCTTAACTGAAATCTATTGCAATCACAAGTGATGAATCACCATTTGAAAAATATACCATGTGGCATATAAGAAGCCGCCACTGCAGCAGCAGCAGCAGCTCAGGCGTTGCAATGTCTACAATGACAAGTGTGACGTCATGGCATGCTTTGCAGTAAATCTCAAAAAAAAGCAGGCATCAAATGTGCAATATGTATTGGTGTGTGTATTTACACACATGCATATATGTAAATATGTACTTGAATGAGAGTTCCTGCG
This sequence comes from Bactrocera dorsalis, assembly GCF_023373825.1. NCBI lineage: Eukaryota > Metazoa > Arthropoda > Insecta > Diptera > Tephritidae > Bactrocera > Bactrocera dorsalis. The sequence goes on from NC_064306.1 coordinate 51,459,355, forward strand.
CTGACCAGCATTTTTCTTCAACTTTTGGCGGCACTTCAAGCCAACTGTGTGCACATAATATAATTATAAAGTGACGGCCAAGCGGCTGCTGGACACATACAAGCGCGCATTTTGGGCACATATGAATGTGTTGGTAGCATAAAAACAGTACGGTGACAAAGTGACAGCGCGGCAGGCGGCGCACTACTCGTGCAATACAAAACGGATGTAGAAACAGCGCTAGTAAAGTGACAAGCTGCGGCAACTTGCGAGAGCAGCGAATTAAAGTAAAGTGCTGGATAGAGCACAGCATGCAGCCGGGGGTTTGCGGGTATGTGTGGCAGTTGTAAAAATTCGTTGCTGGCAAAATGCCAAACGCTACAAGGGTAATGCAGACAGTTGCGCTTACAGACGCTTTTACAAGTAATTTCTTGTTGTTGTTGCAATGCCTTTGCTGCCTTGCATACGTGGTTGTTGTTACAATGTCTTTACTGAGTTGTATAAGTTGTTGTTGTTGTTATTGCTGATGCCGTTGGTTACAAGCTCAGTTGTTGGAGCTTCGTTGCAGCCACGACCGACTTTCTTTGGCAGATTTTCGCAGCTTTACTTAGTCTACTTTCTGCTTTTTCTTCGTCTTCCTCATCTTCGTTTACTTCGTTCGTTTCTTCAGCGATTTTCGGAGTTTAAATGGTTGCACTGCCTGTGGCGAATATTCGCAAATGCCTGCACAAGGCAAGTGAAAACGCTTGTTTGCTGTGTGTGTTGGTGGCATGCGATCCGCCATCGCTTGGCACTTTCTTGCCTCCACTTAAGGAATCTTGAGCGACGTCGCAGCCGCGCACAAAGCAACCCAATTGCTTGTGTGTATGTTTATGTGTGCACAAGTACAAGGGCGCTACAAGATTGTGTTCTTTGTAGGAAAATATTAGATTTGGCGTGAGTAAGGACTTCAAAGGGAGGGCTGAACCCTCGAAATATTTCTGTAGGAATAGCGATGTTCGAAGAGACCAAAATCGTGCCGTTCCTTCAATATTTTCTTTCGAAAATATGCTATATGGTCTTTTCATTTATTTGAATTCAAAATTTTCTGGTATGAAAAATTTTACCATCAAACCGTCAATGTCTGAAAATGTAACGAAATCAAGTCATAAATAGACCTAGCAGTTATAAAACTGGTATTACACTCATGATCAAATTTGACCCGGACTGGTCCGGACTGGATAAATTATATTTTTTCTTAGATTGGTACAACTTTTCAACCTTTCTCATATTCTAGTGAAGCTTGTAGTGTATTTTGGGTAGCTATTTATTTACGACGACAAAAATTGTTCTGATGATTTCCATATTTTGGGTCAATGAACTCATGACGCGTTCCTAGAAGTGGATTTTTTAATCTCGATGACTCTCGTATTGACAAGTTGTTAATCAGAATTAATTTAGAAAGTCGCCGAGTCGATACCCAAATATTAACCAAAATGTGTTGAGTGGATCCATAAGAGATGTGGAGATCTCCTGCAATCTCTCTAATGCCAACATGACGATTTTCAAGCTAAGGTTCTTTAACTCGTTAGATATTTTCGTCACTAACGACTTGGATGCTTGAGGCCAATTTCCGAAGACTTGTTTCAAATATTTTTGTTCGTGATAAAGGAGCATGTCCGAAATATTTTCAATGATTCTGTGGTCGCGATTCCATGGGAAATACGAAATTGGTAGGATCTTTAGTCAAGGTCAAGGTCTTTGTTTGGTAAACTTCTGCAGGTCGGAAGCAAATTGAGCTGAAAAGTATGAATATCAGAAGTAGGACGACTAAAAAGGCCGCCTATCAAAGAATTTGTCCCAGGAATCTTAAGTCAATAAACCTTAACCTTTACTCTCATGAAAGGTGAAAAAAAGGAGAAAAACTTAACATATTAGTGGACAAAAATATAATTCCGGGCAGTTTCAGGGCAGGTGAGTGTAATAGACAGTAACATCATGAGCCGAAAGCTTGGGCAAAATATAATTACTACTTCCCAAAAGCGGGCTGAGTTTGATGAAGAGCACATGATGGTATGATATTCACTGAAATAAGTCTATATCATGACTAACTGAAAACAATTCAGACAGCACAACCCCATACCTGAAATCAAAGCTAGATTTAATATAAAATTGGCAACATAACTGACTTTTGAAAGATTTTTCGGAGACCAAAAATTCATTACAAACAACAACTGCAATCAATTCCTCATAAAATGACAACAAAACTCTTCAAATTTTCCTAGCGGGCTTCTACATGGCAACTTCACTTCACTTAGCAAAACTTTTAGTTAAGCATCGAGGCGCCGCTAAAATTACGATTTCTTGCATGAATTGTATATCGCAAATTGAAAATTGTTGCCAACACGCTTGTTGTTGTCGCTTTGATTGTGAACTGCATGAAACTTGCTTAATAGAATAACAAAATAGGCCGTGCACACGACGACGAAGAATGAAGTGCATTCGTGGCGGGAATTAACGGGGGGAACTAGAAGCAGTGTGTCCGCAAGTGCCTAAGCATTAGCCGAATCCTTGGCTGCGATTGCTGTTCGGCCGTTAGCAACATCATTATTTTCATTTTTCATTAGTTGTTGTTGTTATTTGCTCTGTTTTTGGTTTGCTCTCAGTGCTGACAGCGAACGATTCGTGGCCTGCTGCCGACTTTGGCTGCCTGCACTTGGCTTATGAATTAAATAAACTGTTTAAATCTCTGATTTGTATCGAATTGCATTGCCTTGCACACAACAAGTTGGAGGCCAAATCGAAATTTCGAAATTTGCTACTTGAGTGCACACACACACATATGCCCACACAAATTGTTGGGCAAGTAGGAAAGTAGTAAGAAATTGCACAAACTGGTAATTAAGGTAATAAATGACGGGCAAGTGAGCTTTATACTGTTTTAGTTTTGTAGTTATTTGGAATTTGAGTGCAAAATTATGCTGGTGACCGGATAAGTAAAGTTGAGCAGCATTTGCAGGAGTGTGTGGATTGTAAAACTATTTTGGTTTAAGAAAAGGTCAAATTATACTTGTAAATTTGAAAAAGTTTTACGGGTTTTTGAGTTAAATGAAGTTTCGATTCTATAAGAATTTTAAAAATTACGTCGAAAATAGTCTCGTACCCATTTTACCGTGTGCCTTACAGCTGTTTGCAGAGATTCTCAACATCTCTTTTAGATCGACTCAACATATTTTAGTTAATGTTTTGGGCATAAAGCGCGCCAATGCCAGACTTGTTCCAAAATACCTGAATTTTGCGTATTTTTCTAGCATCACTGATTTTTTAAACGAACACAAAATTAAACTTATCCTCCAGCCATCGTATTCACCAGAATTGGCTCCCTGGAAAATTTTTCTGTTTTTGAAACTAAAAAAATCCGCTTCCGGAAACGTGCTATGACCCCCATAAATTCCCCGGGTATATGATATTTCAAAAAAATGCATTTTGCTAAGTTGGTAGGATTAATTAATTGCTATGCCAAATATGCTTAAGTCGGTATACGTTGTGTGATGTGATTTTTACAATAGTTAAACATATCGAATAAAGAATTTGTCTAAAATTTTGTATATTTCATAAGGTCGTTGAAAATCGTCAAGCAAGCGTTGGAGAGATGGCAAAAGAGCTCTACGTCTCTAGCGAGTCCGTTTGTGATTTTGGTAGATATTTAGGGTACGAAACGATTCCAAGTCGAGCCAAATTTGTTTTTAAGTGTGTATGTATGTAATGCTTAAATTTTTAGTAAAAATTATCAAGTAAAAGTACTTTTCGTATTACAATAAGTACTAAATATGCCAGCTCGGGCTTAGAACGACTGAAAGCTCGAGTTTTCACATTTTGTGCCACTTATTTTTTTTAACTTCATTGTGCAGTCCCTCGAATTAATTTTGAGACTTTTTTGTAATGTTATTATAAAGTTATCAGCCTGCCTCGTATATTATATACTGCTTATGATTTACTACACATGAATTCTACCTCAATGCAACTATTTTAAGAATAAGACATATTTAAGGTTAAGTGATACAAAACACCCGCCAATCAAATAGAATGACAGCACTAATATTACACTTTTATTTTTCGAACTGCAACATTTTAATTAAATGACATTGAGACACGTATGCCATGAGAAATGCTCCAAATACATGAGCATAACTGGCGAAAGAGGAGGACGACGACTGATCATGGATAAATAGGAAACTTGTATATACTTGTACATACAAAAATAAATAAATTATTAAAATAAAATTAGTATATACATATGTATATTTATTTTTATTTGCAATATGTATAGGAGATCCGTTGGAACTATATTTATATATTTTTTAGTTCAGTCAACTAAAAGCGATGGTAAAAACGAAAGAAGCAGATGTTTGATGGAATCCAAAAGCAGCTTAAACTGACTGGTTAAGTTTGCCACAGTATGCTAATATGGGCTAATATACATAGGTCAATGTCAACATACATTTCATATCCACGCAAGTTAAACGAATCTATTCAAATCACATCAGAAACTAATATTCAAAGCTTATGTTCTGTTTTATTTTGTTTAAATTCCTGACCACATTATACTTCGAAAGTTTATATGTAAAACGCAATCAAATTATTTCTCAACAATCTAGTTCTCTGCTAGAAAATATTACTGACATACAAATCAGTATAGTGAGAAAAAATGGAAGGTATACAAATGCAATTTCGACATTCTAGAAAAAAATTATAGAAGGAAGGGACAAAATAATTCCACCTCGCCACCACGATTCATAAAGCTTTGGCAAAGAGCGTCCGATAGCTTTTTAAGCTCCACCGGGTATTAACCTATTAAACGAATGCGACGAAATTTTCTTTTCTAAGTGTCAGTGGTTTGGAGAAAGTCTTCGTAAGAGTCAGTTTGGGTCAGAAGCAACTCGCAGCGTAGCGCAAATGGTTGTTGAGCAACGCTTGCTGAACTCACTGAAAGTCCATAGATTCAGTATCAGAACGCAAGAAGTGGTCGCAAAATCGACTTTCGTCTATTCGACTGAAATCTGGGACAGCAAGCTGTTCGACAATTGTGCTGTTACCGGGCATCCATATGAGATCATGTACTCCTTGACTAGTTTTCAGACCATAGTCAGCGAGTTCAAAGACAGTATAATCGCTTGGCTATTGGAGTGAATGCCCACCACTCCGAAGAAAGCTCCACTGCAAGTTCGTATTACCTCTCCTATTTTCATATTGTTAAATAAGCAGATATCGATATTCACATAACAGCCAATTCTACGATATTGGAATTTACATGGATTTTAGCCGACCAAGGACTGTTGTTTATTATTATCTAACTCTGTTTGAATCGGCAAGCCGTATGAAATGTTAAGAAGTCACTCTTTCTAATATTGAAAAGGCAGGTTTAAACTTCCATTCGTATTTCTGTCGAGGGCAGGAATCGTTTGACCATTCTGAGTGTAAAATTAATGTACATATTCATACCACTAATCCAAGAAGTCCAGATAAGCACCCAGCCAAAAGCATCATCTCTTTGTTACAACTTTTAAATAGTGCCTATCTGAATAAAGGAAATAAGGAGGGAAAGATAGAAGGACGGACTTAACAGCTTACAATTTATATAACTTGAAAACAAAAAGCATTTATAAAATTACAAAATACTGTGAGACAATTTAGTATTTTTATAAAGATTAACAATTGAAGATGGGCTAGAGGGAAATTTATTGTAGCCCCTAATCTCTGCCTGTTATACTTTTTGCTAAGAATAAACTCAAATTTCATTCAAAGAAAAGGCTCGCAATTGCTGATACCTGGTTAAAAAAAATAGTTATGAATATAATCAAACATTGACATAACCAAAAAACCATTGTTCAACCAAACTTCATAGAACTAATAGTATCAGCCAAGTTTATAAATTGGTCTTAAAGTGCTATGTATGTAGATTAGATTAAAATTCTACTAGGAAAGAATTAATTGTCTCTTGAATTCTACATATTAATAGCACTTAACCATGAGCTTTGTGCAGCCGCCTAAATGTATGCAATGCAATATTTATAAACACAAGTTTAACCGTGTAATTGAGACATTCACATCGCACCCGAATCACGGCAAATCAAATAGTAATCTGGATATGTTGCAAGTGTCACTACAGTGACAAATCACATTTACATACGAACATATACACACTGCCACACATGCAAACGCTTCAGCTGCTGTTGCGGCATGCGATTCACCAAACCGCGAAACCGATTTCTAGTTGTCAGCAGCAGCTGCTACGGCAATAACAACAAGCAAAAGCAACAACGATAACAAAAAGGCAACAACAACAACAATGCCAATACGAATAAATAAATCAGCGAAGGCAAACGAACAAGGTGTCAAGCGAAATTTGCACTTTTGCATTTCCGCATTGCAACACCTTTTCTGGCATTTGCATTGTAAGCGCATTCCATGGGAGCTAAACGCTCACAAACAGACACACATTTCTGCAGGTGGTTGGTCGTATGTATGTATGTGAGGGGAGTATATATGTAGGTTTATGGGTGCGTGGCTTGGTGTGGCGTGATGGACGACGCAAAGTGAAATGTGTCAATGCAAATAAAAATTAAATCGATATGTTACCGTTATGCGCTAACGGCGTATCCCGTACACTTGTTCACCTGTCATTACAAACAAATGTAGGAGATGTGGCGCGTATATATGTGTGTGTGTATGCGTGAATTTGCATTGAAATTCAATTCCAAATCAATTTCGAGTTCACACGCTGTCAAATGCGCTAAGTAATATGCCACAGAATGTTTGCATGACAGCAGCAGGAGCAGATATGCCTCGCAGCTACACGCCTGTAAGTACATTCATATGTATGTGTTTGTGAGTGTGTGTGGGTGTCGCTGAGTGCGTTTGAGTGTAATTGTTAGAGTGCTTTTCACAATAGTTTACTCACTTCGCACTGATTGCTCCCTCCTTTCAGCCAATTCGTCGCGGAAGTGTTGCGCTCTTGGTGACTCCCCTTAGTGTAATGCCAGACACATACGCAAAATCAAATAAATATCATACCAGAAGTTAGTACGTGTCCCTTTGTCGGGGTGTAATGAATATGACACATATTTTAATAAAGGCAGTAAGAAAAAATGTTAACTTCGGTAGCACTGAAGCTAAATACAGAATATTCCATGCAAATACTTGATTTCGATCGTTCAGTTTGTATGGCAGCTATATGCTATAGTGATACGATCTGAACAATTTTTTCGGATAAAATACCGCTACTTTTGAGATTAATCTGTGGCAAATTTCATAAAGATATATTGCCAAATAAAAAAGTTTCTCGTAGAAGGACATGACTTTCATCGTTCAGTTTGTATGGTAGCTATAGGCTATAGCCACCCGATTTGAATAATTTTTTCAGTAATTATTACGTTGCTTTAGGTAATAATATGTACTTAATTTTGTTGAGATATCTCGTCAAATAAAAAAGTTTTCAAGCAAGAACTTGATTTTGATCGGCCATTTTGTATGGCAGCTATATGCTATATTGATCCGATCTGAACAATTCCTTTAGAGATTGTACTGTTGTTATTGATAGTAGTCCACGAAAAATTTCATGAAGATATCTCTTCAAATAAAAAAGTTTTCCATACAACAACTTGATTCCGATTGTTCAGTTTGTAAGATAGCCATGTGTTATAGTTATCCGATATTGGCGATTCCGACATATGAGCAGCTTCTTTATGAATAAAGGAAGTGCGCAAAATTTAGGATCGATATCTCAAAAACTGAGAGACTAATTAGCGTATATACCGTCAGACAGACATGGCTAAGTCAGCTCGTCTTGCTGATCATTCACATGTACATAATTTTTATTTTTATTTGTCAGTGTTCCAAACTTAGTTTACACCATTAAGGGTATAAAATCCACCAACAGCCAACTAATGAAACGTGCCATCGTTGCCACCAGTTCACTTGTATGCATGTGTGTGTTAGTGCCAGGTAACTATGGTGTGCTGCACAAAAAGTGGTGAGGACAACGCTGTCGAGTTCGTTTCAGGAAGGAAGGAAGCGAATAATATAATGTGTGGTAAATTGCTGGCCGCCAGGCACTTTGCCAATTTTGTAATTTTGTGGCAAGATGTGTGTGTGTCGGTGTGGCCATGTGGTGTTGCTGGCGATTGTGTCATTAGAGTGTATTTAACACTTGTAGGGAGAAATAAATTTGCATAGATTGCTGGCAGCTGATAAGCGTCATAAAATAATAGACTTGGCGCAAAAAGTAAAAGGAAATCGCTTAAGAAATTATTATGTTTTCATTTAAATATAGAAAATATTAGCACACACGCAAGCGACCCCATAATTCATTTACTTTTTATATTATATTATTATGACTTTGTTGAAAGCACTTTTTTTGTTAAAGAAATATGTGAAAATTTCTTATCGGCGTTGGCCTCCTTTTCACAAAATTTGTATATATATGTACAGTATAGTATATTATATAGAATATAATCGTAATTGAGGTCTTCTATTAAATTTAAGGTCTATCGAAACCTTAACTTCTTATCTTTAAGATTTTTAGATGCTGAATATGGTGTTAAAATGTATCAGTATATACTACATACTAGAAAATATGGGGTTTTTTGGCACTCTTATAGGATGTTCATATATCGAATGTACATATAAATGATGATATTCTCCAAAATAATGAAATGGATCCGCTATATAGTTTCGGATATATGATTGAATTTGTAATATTTTTTTAACTTTTTGTAATCGGCTCCCAAAGCTTTAAACACATTTTTTGAAACACTATTTTCAGTGTCGGCTGCATCGCTTGACTTGAAAGTTTTCACGCGACTTTCTTAGACATATTTCGATCCAAGATCGAAAATTCAATAATTATCGAAGAAAAATAGTTTTGATAATTATTACAATTTCATAAACCACCCTGAGAAAAATTTTTTTCAGCGATTTGTCTAAAATTAAACCTTTGGTCAATATATATTAATTACAATAATTTTTTGGGGGTTTTTGATAACATGTTGCGATCAATCTAAGAAATAGAAACTCCTATACTATTCCCGAGAAATTATGTCAAGCCAACTACTGGAACTGATGAAGGAGATTTTTAATGAAACTGGAGCGTGGACTCTTCCACTGTCTTTGATTCGCTATAAATAATACATACATATATGATTGGTAGTAGTAGTACAGAGCACTGAATGGCTAAGCTTATAAGAAAAGTCAACCTGTTCAAGCCATTACCAATTTCGTAGAGACTTTTTGATATCTTATGGATACTCTGTTTAATAGTATGGGCCTCACGTTAGGTTCAATAAAGCATTAGGTAAGTGGTGAATAACCCAAACAAGAGGGTTATGTAAAAAGGTCGAGTATATTTCTTTTTTTCAGGAAGTTACGTCGTTCCCTCTCTCTATATTTATCAGGTTTCAGCTTCAGGTTATTTGTCTAATACATATCAGTATATGATATATGTTCATATAGTATATAAACAATATTTATAAATAATATTAACTTAAGAACATCAGAGTTAATTATGTAAAGGCAAAGTATATACTTATATACATATTTCTAATATCCCAACAGCGCAGATATAAAAGGTGTTCTGTTTTCAAATCGTCTACATATTATGGCTAATATAAATCTCCTAGTACGAGTTATATAAATAGTTTAAAAAATCGTAAAATTGTATTATTGTACACATATTTATAAAAGCGAAATAGAAATATAAATTGCTACATCACCCTTCGAATGAGGCACGTGCTAGCAGTTGTTGTTGCTGTTCACGCAACAATTTCCGCTCGGCGATCTTCTTTTGCTCTTCCTTTTGTTCGCGTTGCTCTTGCTGGTGATGCTGTTGTTGCTGTTGCTTTTTGCGATGCTGACGATCCTCGCCGAGCCCATAGAGGCCAGCAACGGCAGCCATGTTGTTGCTGCTGCTTGAACGTCGGCAACTGAGCCGACAATAATACTAATTTAAGGTGGATGGAGCCAAACTGATTGTTACGTTGTATTTGCTATGTTTTTTGTGATTTATTGTAATTTAAACTATTATCAACAACAATGTGGCTCAAGTGGCCGCTGTTGTAGTTTTGGTTTGTGTTGCAATTCAGCAACAACTTGATGATTGTATTGGCAAAGAGACATTGTTACACTTACGACTATAACGACTAAATTACAAGTTAAATGAAATTAATAATTTTAACTGTTACTTTGTGATGTTACAGCGCTGTTGCATGTATTGGTTGCACATTTTGCAATATAATATTTTAAATCACTATTTTTGGTTTATATTTAAACATTTCTGCTGCAATGTGCCTGAATGTAGGCAACGGTTAATTTTTTTCTTTTACTATCCACATTATTGAGCATTTGTTGATGCTGGCTTTGGTGAGAAATATTTTATAAAGTCAGAATTTCATTGCATATTTCTAAGCACATTATATATTCGAGGGTGTTGCATACTTTTAGGCGATTTTGCTTGTTATACTAGCATACCTTTAGGCATATGACTTTTACGACTTTTTTAAAACGAAAAAAACTTAATTAACATGCCACTATTTTTCGAGCGCTAAACACCAAAGAAAGTGTGTTTTATTTTTTACTAAGTTTTTTGTATAATTTTTTTTATATTTTTTAATGTATTTTTTCCGTCATTATTGATATAATATTTATTATTTTTTTATTGGTATTATTTTTTGTTCAATTATTACTTTAATTTTTCAGCTTATCGTCGATTCCACAGAACTAATATTCATCAAAAAATTTTAGTGAGATCGTTTTAGTAAATTTATTAGAGCACAGTGCGAAAATTATTTGTTTAAAGTTCAATTTCAGCTTAATAATTTATTTTCTAAAGCACTTTATATTTAAATGCACAAAAAAAAAATTAAGAAAAACATGTATGATACGTGACACTCAAAGAGATGGCAAGATTAAGTACCTGGAGGCCACATACCCTCGCATTTTTAGACCCACCACTCTTAGCAGCTATATATTTGAAAAAATTACAGACTTTGTTTATCTCGGAACCAGCATAAATTCAACCAATAAAGTAAGCCTGGAGATCCAGCGCAGAATAACTCTTGCCAACAGGGACTACCGACCGGCGAAGAAGCAGGGACTAACGCCGAACTGACGCTTGCTTTACAATTAGAGAAAGATTCATCTCCTTCTACAAAACTTCGGATCTGCTTACTTTGCTGGTATTTCATTACTTTCAAGCTTAAATTAAGACTTTCCTGACTCCTATCTGCTAAGAAATATGATTCTGAACTCTATTTTTAATATACATATATTTTGGAAAATAATTACCAATATGCCTGAATGTAGGCAACATTTGATGGTGGGTATATAGTAATTTATTAATAAGTTTTGTGAACAGAAAAGCTTTTGCGTTTATTGACATCACTTTGAATATCTGTTATAGCAAAAGGTTCTAAACCCTATTTTTAATAAATAATTTGACAAGTTATATAAAATACCCCTAGATGTAGGCAACGATTCATAGTATATGACCATATTATTGCATTGTATCAAAAGCAAAGCCTTTCCGATAATTGGCGGGACTATGAACAATTGAGGTAAATAAACACTGTATTGAACATTTTATTAAAATTAAATTGGTGTTTCAATAAACCAAAAAAAAACTTTTGGAAGCATAAAATATATTTTCGGACAAGAAGATAAAGTGCAAAAGAGCACGAAGAAGCAAAAAACAATTGATTTAAGATGCGAATTTATTTAGACCATAGTTACTTCTCAAAATATTTTAGTGATATGAAGAGAGAAATTTCAGATATTCCTATGTAGAAGAAAATTTTCTTTGACAAAATATTTTTAAATTAGCTTTAATTCTATAATTCAGATTTAATTAAAAAAAAATAAATATGCTTTATATATAGATTATTAATTAGTTTAAGGTTTGACTTGTACAAAAATTTCTGCATAAATGCATTTATTTTACAATCTCACCAATACTTTCAAATTAAAAAAAAAAAATTCCAAAAGCAAGTTAAAAATACCGTGGTTAATCAGCCTTGTTTCCTTATAACAGTAAGTTTATTAATACATTTTTTAAAATGCAAATCATACAATGAACTCAAGCTCATTATTATTACATATTTATCGTACTTTTTATTGCTTTTGTTGTGATAAACAAAAGAAATATGCTTTGTAACCACTTGAGCGGAGAAGAAAGCAAGCGAAGGGCGGAAATTCTTCTTGAGAAAAAACAAAAACAAAACAAAGCGCAAATGAAACGTGCTGAGTGCCGCACAGGAATAACACAGAAATAAATATGAAGAAGCAGAATAATATAATTTTCTGTTTGCTTCTTCATTGTATTCCCACTCTGTCGCTGGCAGAGCTTGTACTTGTGCTTGTTTGCTCAGTTCCCCACGTTCCACTTGACTTTTATGCCAGCCATTAAGTGCGATACGGGCATAGACAAGTGTTGCCATTTACATACATACCATTATGCTTATGTATGTACGTATATGTTTATGTATATATGTATATGTGTTGGTGTGTGCTTTATTGCACTTGCAGCGGTAGTAGAGTTGTTTAAATTATTAAAATGCAATTTTCCATCCGGACTTTTTGACACAGTTTATTTTTGTTTTTGTTTTTTCATTTCGTTGGATAATTTTTTGTTCCTTTGACTTTGCTCAGACCTGCTTTTATCTATTATTGCATTATTGTGAATACCTTGTGCCAGATAAGATTTATTTAATATTTTTGCTATTTCTGATGCATTGCTTGAAAGGGAGAAAAGCGCTTAAGTATGACGGAACATTTTAAAAGTATCATTGATGATTAATATAAAGCTCTAGAATTCCACCAAGATCGTAATTTATTGGGTATATATATTCGTGCGGATTGACAAAAGATGGCGTAATTTGATTACTCTTAGATTTTGCCAATAGTCCAGGTAGACATTGGAAATTAATGTTCTCGTACTTCTTTTTCACTATATGCCATCATTTGGAAGTATACACAACAATATTTTTTCTCTAAAATATGTCGAACTTTTCGCTTGAAAAGTTTTTTTTTTTTTTTGGCAGAAAACTCTTCTTCATTACTTTAATATGAAGAAAATTCAGCCAAAATTCATCGTATTTTGGTAAAAGTTTATGGTGAATATGTACTAGCTATGTGGTTATAGCTAAAATGGTTTTCAAGATTTAAAAGTGGTGACTTGGGATTTCAAGACCGAAAAACACTTTCCCGATCAAAAAATTTGAGCAGAATAACTGAAATAAGACGCTTTTGCATCGGTTTCAACTGGTGATAAAAGATAGAATATATCCAATACGACAACCCTAAGCGCATACAAGTGAAACCTTGCTAAACAGCCAAATTACCGACAAAGCCGAATAATCATGACCCTTGGATGAGGCCTTGCCCTGAGACTGTATTATGATCCTTTCAAACTGTGTGAAACCATAAGTGGGGAACGCTTATAAAATCAAATAATCAAACTAAAGCCACGATATAAACAGCATATCTTGCCCGTCTGACCTCTATATGCTTCCGAAAAACTAGACGCCCACACTTAAATACAGTTCAGTTCAAAATAGAGTATCAAAACTTGGGTTCATTCTTTCTTGGTCATCAAGCCGGAACAGTGCTTTTGGGGTGGAAACCACAAATTTGCCAGAATGTTGTAGTTTAATATGGACAATAGTTTCAATACTAAATAATCGTTAAAATTTTGAAAGAAAAAACCCACACATATAGTTTTAGTTCAGTATATGTATGCACGTCTCAGTACTAACTGTAGCTCCTCTAAAGCATATTTGACCTCAGGGTAGAACGTAACATATAAAAGCTGTTGGTACTACTAAAACTAAAATTAAAAATTCCAACGAGTCAAATAGGGGTAACAAATATATGAACCAGTTCCTAAAGGTCTTTTGAAATACCATCATATATATTGTATAAATGTAATGGCGAGTGAGAATCAAAGGTCTATCAATGGATTTATTGAGAGAAGACTGGATGAGCAGTTAATTTTACGTTTTGGGCCGGTCGGTTGGTCATAAAGCTCATGTAATATCGCACCGGTAGAATTCTTCCTGTAGGGATATGTAAAGTCTGAAGTCTAAGCGGATAATTCGACTTCGATTCAGGGCTTGGAGGAAAACATCACTCATGTCATTCGCCAGTTAGCAGTCGAAATGCTCGAACGAGTCATCGAAAACTGGAATATTTGAAAGAGATAATCTTCAAAATAAACAAATGACAAAGAATGTTTTTTAGATTGATAGTAAGCATTGTCCATTTAATGTGAAGTTTCTGTGTTTTTTCTTTTAGGTAGGGAACCTCGAAATGGATCACTCTTTATAAGAAACGACAACATGATGAGCTCATAAATGAGCTTTAGTCGAAGTGAATAAGCTTTGTTTGAAAATCTGGTCCCTAATCCACGCTAGATAAAAAATATACAATTTTTCCGCAACAGTAACAACATTATAATGAAGTTTAACAAAATTATAGCTCCAATCCGCTTGAAATCATGATCTCACGAATGTTCGACATAAACTCAAACTACACGGTCTCTCTTAAGGGAAATAGAAGAAAATGTCAACAAAAGCCTAGTTTGACTCAAAGTCGGAAGTATGGTTAAAAATATATGTACGTTTTACTACTTTTAATGCCAGCTTGTTTTCGCTTCCGTTTCTTGTTGTTTCGTGCTAAGTACGGATATTGCCGTTATACTTGTACTTGTGTTATTATACCGCTTTTTTCCTGCTTCCCTTCATTCACTTGACTTTCGCTGCGTTGTCGCTCATGTTTTATGCAAAAGTAAAAGTGGTAAAGACGAATGTGAATGCCACAACAACAGCAACAAAAACAAGAAGAAAAGTAAACGAAAGCAATAACAAAGGTAATGGGAAAAAACAACAACAATGAGCGTAGAAAATAAAATAGAAATATAACAACGGCGCATGATGCAAATGTGGCAAGCTAAAGCAAAGGAAAGTAAAAAAAAATGAAAAACAACAACAATAAAATAACACAAAAGAGAATCTGAGTGAAAAAATCAAGCATAGCACAACAATAACAATAAAAATACGTATGCAGTGAAATCACAACATTTTGTGGCGACAATGTTGTGGTTGCATGCACGCTGTTTTTGTTGTAAGCTAGCATACATACATACTTATGTTTATAAATATGTCTGTACTTGGTTATTGTTGTTAATTTCTTTAGTTTTATTTCATTTTATGCCACATTTATATAGCAGTATCTTTGTATGTGTGTGTGTGTGCTTGTATTTTATTGTTGATGTTTTCAATTCCATTGTTGCATACGATTTTATTGTTCACCTACACAGCCACACACACACGCATGCAAACATTTTTGTAATATGCTGACCCCCAGCACCGCACACGGGCCGCCGCTGAGCTTGCGTGAGAACCATGTCGGCGGCTACATGCCACATTGCGCCGGCCATACCTGCCACCGCGTTGGCCTTCCGCTTGGCCACTTCGGAACAGTGCAACGGTGAACTTCCGCAGTTTTAGCGTTTTCTAGCCAGCAATTGCTTTACATAGTTGCTTGACATCAGGAAATTTCACTTTACACCGGTTGGTGGGTGAGTGGCAGTGTGTGTGTGCGTTGTGTGGCTCGTAAAAAAGCGGAAGCGAAGACATATTTTGAGGCTGAATTTTAGTTACAACAATTTCCTGCCTGCCCTCTAACTGGCTTTCTACATATTTTGCTTGTTGTTTGTATTTATAAAAGGGATTTATTTGCACTGTGCGCAAACACAATGCTGTCACCTCCTCTCTCCCCCCCAACTCGTAGTTACACGTGCGCACGCGAGTGTAGGCAAATATTTGCCGCCTCTGCCTCGTTTGGCTGGGTGCATATATAATTTTATAAAACTATGTACATACATACATATATATGTGAATTTTTACATTGTTTATGTGCATATCCTTTTCGAAATGCTTTTTGAATTCTTGCTCGAAATTTATGATTTCTCGTTGGCGCACGTGTAGTTGTGTGCCTTCCGTGTGTCAACACTGAAACTCGTTTGACAGCAAATATGCAATATTTATGAAGCTCTTCGGCGTGTGTATTTGTGCTATTTGTAGATCGTTGACACAGAAAATTTGTGTGCACTTTAGTTCTTATTGTCTGCTCTCGCTCTCTAAGTAAATCTCGTTGTAAATGCTTTGCATTATTCATTAGCATTTTGGTTTAAAAATTTTCAGTTTCACAACATGAGAAATATTCACAGATTAAGCTTTGGATATGTCAATCAGTAGTAAGCTCTAGGCGAAGCGGTGATAAGAGAGAGAGAGAGAGAGTAAATGTATACATTTGAAGCTTCAAGTTATTTATTGTGTTTTCTCACATGTAAACTTTAAAAACTCTTGCGTCATTCAAGTACATTCTGTTATATAAACTGTGGCCGAACGCGGAGCGTCAAGCAAAGCATAGAATAGAGCATTGAAAAATTCTTTCTCTTTTCGGCCCATATCTGTAATTGTTAAGGGCTGACCTATATGCAAGTTAATACAACAAATGTTAACTTCGGTTGCTCTGAAGCAGCTTTTCACAGGTGCATTCGTTATTACATAAAAGGGTATAAAAACTGTTTAGCTTGAATATGACCGGTCAGTTTATATATCATCTAAAGACTATAGTGATCCGATCTGGACAATTTCTATGGAAAAACTACGATTGCTTTTAACAATAATTTCAAAAAGATTTCGTGTACATAAATTCACAAATAACTGTCAATTTGAGATGGAGACCTGTAATTTTGAGATAGACAGCTTTATGATGTAATAGTCCGATCTGGACAATATGTACGTAGATTTTAGTATTGTCTTAAATAATAATTTGTAACAAATTTCGTTAATAGATTATGTCAAGTAAAAAAGTTTTCCATACGAAGACTTGATTTTGATTGGTCAGTTTGTATGGTGACTATACGAAATAGTGTTCGACATCAGCAGTACTGATAAAAGAACAGATTCTAAAAGAAAAAAGTTTGTGCTCCAAGCTTCAGGTAAATATTTTAAAACCTGAGGTTCACGAGCGATCTGATCCACGGACGAAAGCTCGATATAGCCAGTTAGATATTATTGTCACCCAAATTGTAATGCCATTCCATTCCTTTGATCTTATTACACAGTATAAGTGCAATTGGAAATAAACAGTACAAGAGAAACACCACAAAAAGATCGTAGAAATATTTATAGGGGGAACAAAATCACAACAATGATTTAAAATAAGGCTCGCTATGAATGTGTATAAAACTTTATAAAGGGTGATTTTTTAAGAGCTTGATAACTTTTTTAAAAAAAAAAACGCATAAAATTTGCAAAATCTCATCGGTTCTTTATTTGAAACGTTAGATTGGTTCATGACATTTACTTTTTGAAGATAATTTCATTTAAATGTTGACCGCGGCTGCGTCTTAGGTGGTCCATTCGGAAAGTCCAATTTTGGGCAACTTTTTCGAGCATTTCGGCCGGAATAGCCCGAATTTCTTCGGAAATGTTGTCTTCCAAAGCTGGAATAGTTGCTGGCTTATTTCTGTAGACTTTAGACTTGACGTAGCCCCACAAAAAATAGTCTAAAGGCGTTAAATCGCATGATCTTGGTGGCCAACTTACGGGTCCATTTCTTGAGATGAATTGTTGTCCGAAGTTTTCCCTCAAAATGGCCATAGAATCGCGAGCTGTGTGGCATGTAGCGCCATCTTGTTGAAACCACATGTCAACCAAGTTCAGTTCTTCCATTTTTGGCAACAAAAAGTTTGTTAGCATCGAACGATAGCGATCGCCATTCACCGTAACGTTGCGTCCAACAGCATCTTTGAAAAAATACGGTCCAATGATTCCACCAGCGTACAAACCACACCAAACAGTGCATTTTTCGGGATGCATGGGCAGTTCTTGAACGGCTTCTGGTTGCTCTTCACCCCAAATGCGGCAATTTTGCTTATTTACGTAGCCATTCAACCAGAAATGAGCCTCATCGCTGAACAAAATTTGTCCGAAAAAAAAAAAAAAACCGAACACTGATTTTGGTAATAAAATTCAATGATTTGCAAGCGTTGCTCGTTAGTAAGTCTATTCATGATGAAATGTCAAAGCATACTGAGCATCTTTCTCTTTGACACCATGTCTGAAATCCCACGTGATCTGTCAAATACTAATGCATGAAAATCCTAACCTCAAAAAAATCACCCGTTACAAGTACCAATTGCCAAGTTAGGTTGAGCGCTGGGTTTAAAATCCGGCAGGTAGAAAAGGAAGGTTTTAAGACCGAAGCTTGTAGGACCTAAAGTGGCGATCTGCTGAACGGTAGTGAGAGTGTAATATGTGGAGATGGCGAACCAGGTTCTCCAATCAATGACAATAGATTAGATCTTCCATATTCCGAATATGATTATTATTCCCCTGCCGAACAACAAAATGGCAGGGGCCGATAGATAGACCAGCCTAACTATTCAAGTACTGCAGCGAAGCACTGACAAGGTGCATGCTTCAGCTTCTTTGCACTACATCCACGAAAAGGGAGACCCCAGAATCGGTGCCAATTACCATGGGATAAGCTTCCTCATATCGCATATAAGACCGTATTAAGCGTTGCACATGAAGGACTGAAGCCCACCGTCAATAAACTGATTGGATCTTATAAGTATGGTTTTAGACCTGGAAAATCTGATATTGCCCTGATTTTCACTATGAACCAAATGTTGGAAAAAACCCGTGAAAGGAAGATCGACTAACACCACTTCTCCGTTTTAAAGCCGGCTTCGACAGCACGAAATACCGCTAATCGGCTGTGTACCGCTAATCCCAGTACAAATAAAAAAAAAAATGAAAATCTGTAATCAAATGCAGAACAGAAATGCAGATATCGCGAATAAATATGACTAGTCAAGAAATAAAGAATTATTAAATGGGTCCAAAATAGCTGTAAACATACTAATAGTAGTTACCATAGTAGGATGAACAAATGGAGAAGATGGGAATAGGTGATAAGGAAATGGTTCGTGACTTCCTCTATGAGTACCCAGCTCTATCACAAACCCAACATATAGTAGAATTTTTGTGTTCCATCAGATATCTTACTTTGAACGTTTATCAATAAAAATCATAACGGGGTTAGGAGTTTCAGTTAGAACACCAAATGGTTTGAATACAATGATAAAATGTTATAGATAAATTAAAAGGTCTTACTATAGTGTATCCAAATGGTGCATATAGCGCTAATTGAGTCCAGATTGACTGCACTCGAACCTAAGTACAGACCTACTTTAGCAGTTAGCAATCCTTGTGGCTAGAGGATAAAGTAATCTCATCTCAATATTTAATAAAATTACGTAAAAATTACCTCACTATACCAACTTGATATAGGAGTAATATAGTTTGAAGCTTTTAATAAAACCACAATAAATTTTATTTTGTCTTTTTGCTCCTTAAACATTTCAAACAGAACTCAAAAATTATGTACAGAAACTGAAACTTTTGGGAATAGAGCTTTTTCATAAAGATGTCGATTCTTCAGTTGGACGACTTAGAACACCAGTCCGTTGAGATATCTAAAAACTTCTGCATCTAACTGTATACTACTTATCGATAAAGCATGTTGAGGCTATCTCAAATTTGTTGAGACAACTAATGCCAGTTTTGGCTTTGATTTCTTGAAGGTAAGAAGACCGAGATATTTCAGCTTCAGTATTGCTATGGCTGGTAAAGGAAGAGAAGGCTTCTTCACCCTGCTTCAAACAACTTTGAAAACTAGCGTCCGACCATATTTTAAGCCTTACGACATGCATGCCTATTAGAGAGTGTCCAGTAAGAACTGCTATAATTGCGCAAGATAAACTTTGCTCATGGCAAGAATTTCGTTAGATCTCAAACCTTCTACTCTAGGCTAAATGCATCTTCCAGTCGCACAGAACCTAGTCGTCGATCAGCTAAACGCATGTGAGGTCTATTGTCTAGCAAACTGTAAGGAATAAAAATAGTTTGAAAACTGCTATGAGATTACTAAATATGGATAGAAGGGTTTCTGATACCCTATCTAAAATGACCTCTCCACGGTCGATAAGTAGTATAATGAAAAATTTCATCTTTCAGATTGCTTTCAAAATGTCAATAAGTTATCTAATAAATGTTGAATAATTGACCAACATCGTATAATTCTAGCTATGCTAAATAAAAGCTTTAGTTTGTTGCAAAAATAATGTATTTTTTTCAATAGTACTTAAACTAAGAAATGTTTAGCTTTTGTTTAGTAATTCTCTTAAGGTTTGGCTCAGATTAATTGTCATTAATGGCCATTAATTGACGACAATAAAATTATGGCACTCTGTCGGAACTTTTTAAACAATTATTTTTGAAAAGTATTAGTCAGCATTTTCTGTAAACTTTCTCTTAATTTTCAGCAGTTTTTTTTTTAATTTTTGATTTTACAAAATTTACTCATCGGAACAACATGTTTCGTGGCCAAAAATACAAACTAAAATGTATTCAATGCTAATTGATTACTTTGTGTGATATTAAGTTTGAATAAGCAATTTTATATGATTTAAGCAAGGAAGGAAAATATTAAATGCAAATAAATTTTTCACTTATATTAAAGCAAAGATAAACTACGCCGATAAATTAGCGACACTAATTACACTGTTTAATGTGTGGCAATAAAAATTAATTGTCATTTATAAAAGTAATAAATGAAAATCAACTAAAATTTCGCAGGCAAAAAGTAAATAAATCAAGCAAATATTATATGAATGCGTGTGACTGAATTTGGTGCCTACCTGCAGGCGCTGGAGCAGCAAACCACTATCAGGAAATGAATTCGATGCAAGTAAATAAAGGCATAACTTTATGAAAAGTGCTACAGAGTGGCATATGTAAATATTTAGCATACATATATGTATACAGGTAGTCATGAAATTGTGTATTTCTACATTTGCTTGTGTGTGTGTGTGCATTTTAAAGTTGGCATAACAACAAATTGTGCGCTGAAACGGAATGACAGCGCCGCACGTGAATAAAATATTATTGCAACGGTTGGGGAATTGCAAGTATTTTTAGTTGCCATTTTTTACATTTCATCGCAGCGGAAATAAATTCTAGAAATTAAAGCTGGAAATGCGTTTGAAAAATTTATGCAAAAAATTATGTCTACAAAGTGTGGCAATGCATCACTGAAATGTGACATATGCAAATGCGGTGATTGGAGTGTGCCAGGCGCTAAAAGACAACAAAAACAATTTAGCAATTAAAAACGGATTTTTTCGCTGACAGTTTTAAAGCCGCTGGCAGCCCTGACCCGCTCGGCGCGTGAGCGCTAAATTAATTTCTCTATTTCTCTGGTTATGCAAAATGCAGTAATGCAAAAAAAAGCCATTGTTAGCATGCAGCTAAGCGCCACAAAACACACGTATGAGACTAGATATCTACATATATCAGATGTATGTATGTATGTGTGTGTAATAGCCAGTTAATGCTTGTCAGCAAACAAAAACGTTATTATGCATCAGCGTTGTAACTGCATATGTGCATATCACGGCTCGTGTGCATGCATGTGTGTGAGTATAACGGTAGATATGTATCATTAGCGCTGTCTGTATTCCGTGTTGCATGAAAAATAGCCACAACTGAGAGGTTTTAGTTTTTCATTATATTTCATTCTATTTTCCACTTTTTTGTTGTTGTTGCATGATAAATTGTTGGTATGCTGTTTTTAGAAATCGATAAATAAAATACACAGCAACAACACAGCGCACGGACACCCAGGGGGTTAACCAGGCTAATACTAATGACTGTTGGCTGTCTACATATACATTATACACTACATATGTGTGGCTGTGTGCGTGTGTTTGTGGCTGCATGCATGTCATGTCATATGTGGCAAATTGTGGTATGCATATATGTGGCGCTGAGGCAGCGTGGCAACAGCTATTTTATTCTATTTTCATTAGCGACTTATGAAAGAGTTCGAAAATAATAACAACAACAATAAGCGTCCAACAAAAATAATAATGGATAATAATATTAGATTCACGTTAAAATACACAAGAGTTTGCTGAACTGTGCGGCACGGAAATTTCGGTTCTTCATATATATATATATATACATATATACTTATATATATGTATATTTATATTTATATACTTGTTTAAAAATATTTTATGCTCTTATGCGCTTGCAAGCTCATTGTTGCCCCGGCGCCGCTATTTAAGCACACTTGTATACAAGTATGTTTGTGTGTCTTTCACAGGCGTGACACTCTCGTTCATACTTCTGCCTTTATTGCTTACTCATTGCATTACTGAAATGTCACATTATGTCGGTGTTAAATGAAGGATTTTCAACGCCTTTTATTGAACATGAGTTGGCAATTTATGCTCCTGAGTATTCGAGTTGAATTTTCCATTCGCATGTAGACTGTATTTTTGATATATATATAGTATGCATATCTCTACGAAATAAGCTTAAATAGTTAAAATTTACATGTTTTAACCAGAAACTAAATATTTCTTATGCAATTATTCCGAGCAGTTTATTTCAAGAGAATAAGGTTTGGATTTCTAGAGTACATTCAAGGCACTTTCTCACAAAATTGCAACTCATATTGAACTAAAACATTAGATGCGAGCACCAAAAGCACTGCCAGTGAAAAACATTATAGATAATAACAACTAACGCAATTTCCAAAAAAAACAAACTCGATTTCATTTGAAAAATATGATTAACAGGCAACGGCTGAATTTTTATTAATTAAACAAATAATTACATAGAACATCACTCATACGCCGTGTGGTCCGTCTATATGACAACACATTGTATAAACAATGCGCTTAGGAAACAAACGGTCAGTGTCAGAGCTAGAAGCAATTGTGTAGAGCACACACACAAACCTATATAAATATATATATATATATATATATAAATATATATGATTGTGTAGAAACTCTCAACTATACACACAACTGGCCCACACGCACTGCAAGCGCTCTCAAACCGATTGAAGCTTGCAAGTAGCAACAACCAAACTCAGTTGTCAATATGCCAAATGACTTAATGCGTACGCACATACATGTGTACTAATAATAAATGTATGTGGCAATATGCTCGATGCGATAAGTTTGTTTACACTGGTGCGACAGGCATGAAGCAGCTGCTGTACCATTTAATCACAGCGCTGCGCTGGCTATTGAGTTAATGTAAACAATATAAATGTGGTAAGTGATTTGTCAGAGTAATGGGGGGCGATCAAAATTATATGTATGTGTGCATGTGTGTGTTTCTATGTGGATGGTAACATAATAACAAAGCGATATGAAGAACGAACGCATGGAATACAACACATTGATGAGGAGGATTCTAGTTTTCAATTAAATGACTCGGGGTCGTGGTACGAAAATAAAATAATAATAATCAATAAAAGGTAATAATAAAATAGATACATTTTGATTTATTTAATTACAAAAGTGGAAGTAGATAACACTTTTTATAAGTTCTAGTTCTATAAGCGATTTATAAAGTTCTCAGGAGCCATATACAAGGTGCGCCAAACAATACAAGCAATAAAGAAATAATTTCGGTGAAAAAAATCTACATAAAAAAGTTATAAAACGATTTATCCAATTATGTCAGCAATAGGCTATAAAAAAAATAAAAATACTTTGAAAGTAAGCTACATAAATTCTATGTTTTAAATACAAATATACTGATAATATGTGTATTGCAGGCGTCAATTAGCATTTTATGAATCTAGATTGTCTAAATGCGATCAGTGAGTAGCCGTGCCGCCTTATGACGGAGTGAAATCGAAAAATTATTTATTTTGTCAGACTAAAATTGAATAAATAAAGCTCGGCTTTAAGCGCGTTTGCTGTTTCTATTCCAATAAAAAAGAGGAACAAGAACTGAATATTTAATTTTATCGCCGAGAATGGCATTTGGGATGAAATTCGCTAGCAAACTTTATGAAATGCTACATTTCGCAATCCTTTTATATAATTATAGCACGTTATACATGAGGGGGAAAAAATTGTTGCCTACATTTAGTCGAATGACGAATTACTGAAAATAACAGAAATTAATATTAATATATTAACCGAGAGAGAGAGAGAGAGAAGGAAAAATATACACGAAGGATCATTTAGATTTAGAAATCAAAATATGTAATGCACTGAGCAATAGCTATATTCGTGCTGGAAAATGGCATCGGATGAGAGACCCGCCTTTTGGGTAGGAAGCAGAGGAAGTACAAGACCTCCACACTTTTGGAAAACCCAGGTAGAAAAGGATCCGAATAGTCTTGTAATCTCCCACTGCCGCCAATAAAGACGAACAAAAAGATTATACAATGAATAAAGAAACTGTTGCCTAGATTTAGGCAGAAGGAGAGTTTGTTTGAGAAAATAGTATTCTAATTCCAAAGAAAACCATAATCACATTGTGAATGATGCAGAAATAATATGAAAATCATGATCCTGGATAACTTAAATTTAGCAACTCAATCGTTTAGTAAATTTTAATTAAAATTATGTACTCAAATTTCACTATTTGAAATGTAACATTAAATTAAAGTTAATTAACACCAAACACGAAGTAAATAAAATAATTTGTCATCAAAATATAAAATATCGAAATAAAAAGTAATAACAATAATTTGACCAAACGCCAAACATTGCATACCCTTAGGCGAAGGGCACATTTATATAATCTGCAATAGAATACTGTCCAATAAATCATATAAGTGACCGCTTAAGGCTTCTTCTTTACAAAATTTCATGCAAAAAGTAAACAAAAAAAATTTTCTGCAGTAAAAGAAGAAAACGAAATAAGATAAGTAAACGAGATGTGACATTAATATGGCTACTCGATGTCCTCAATTTGAAATGAAACTAAATAAATACGTAAGCCAAGCACAGCTGTGCACCAAATAAAATATATACAAGTACATATGATTCAATAAATATATAGAAAATGTCTGTCTAGTTGATGGACTGCGGCTACACAACGACAGAAGTGCAGAAATAAATATCACATATTTACTATGAGCAATAAAAGTATAGTGGATTTCAAAAGCACGTAAACTCATAGAAATGAAGCTATATAAATGACCAGAAGCAGAAGAATATATATATACATATATATAGGTACATTTGTACAACCGAGCATAAAGCCAAGTGTTTCAAAAGTCACACACACCTTACCACATACACATACATGCTGCCCATGTATGCCCTCCAGTGCAATTACTATGGCCTGAGGTATAACTATTTTTATCTCCTTACTTTATTTATATGCTTTTTCTATCAAATCAGCAGCAAAAATAAAAACACAGCTGTACTCAAACAGGCTTACAAAGTAAACAACGTGGTTGACCAGCTTTTGCAATCAACCAGAAGTTGCATGGCAGTAAGTAATACTAATTTCACCAATACACCAATACAAGCGGATAACTTTATTGAACTGGCAACGAAGCCAAATGGCAATAAAATCGCATAAAACTGGGAGCAGTCGGTATTTGTGGGCTAGAAAGTTGCGCAAGAGATAAAAAATAAATAAAAAATAGCAGAAATAAAAACGAAAAAGAAAATCTAAAAATAAATTTGGAAATAAACTCAAAAAAAAGAATAAATCTAAAAAGTTTTGAAAGTTCACAGACTGCAGTAAGCTGACCAAAAGTTTGGATTTGCTGGGCGGCTTCTCGCCCTCTCGAGTATTGTGTGACAAAGAGCTTCAATTAAAAGTAAAATGCGGAATATTTATGGTTTTAAATTAAAATAGAAAAAAGAAAGGATTAAAAACCGATAATAGTTACAAAATGTAAAGATTCTGAAGAAAAGGATAATAATTAAGAAGCGAAGCGAAATTGAAAGATTATCGCTTTTTAACTTCAAGCAAGTTTACCTCGAATATTTGAAGAAAGGATATAAAAAAGGTAAAGGTTTTGAACAAATGGTTAAATGTCATTACATTGAAAGGTAGAATTCATCAAACGGGTTTGAACGTCTGAGCTATCACTATTATTAATATTGGGTAGTGGAAAAAAATATTTTCGTATTTTGTCAATAGATGTCGTTGCAGTCGTATAACTCGCTGTATTTTGAAATTTTTGTATAAAAAAGGGAAGAAAGTCACGTTCGTATAGCACAACAATGGTTGGCTCACTTTCGTTCTGGAAATTTCGATGTGAAAGATACATCCATCCCGCTCTGGTCGACCAATCGTTTAAAAAGTCGATGAAATTATGGAAAAGATTGACCAGGATAAGCAGCCAAGGAACCTAACATTCATTATGGAACGGTTTTGAACCATTTAAAAAAGACTGGCTACAAAAAGAAGCTCGATATTTGAGCACCACATGAATTGTAATGGACCGCATAACCATTCTTTGCCGAAACGAAATGTAATCGAACCATTTCTGAAACGAATGGTAACAGGAGATGAAAAGTGGATATGGAAATACGACAATAAT
Source organism: Bactrocera dorsalis (assembly GCF_023373825.1). Classification (NCBI taxonomy): domain Eukaryota; kingdom Metazoa; phylum Arthropoda; class Insecta; order Diptera; family Tephritidae; genus Bactrocera; species Bactrocera dorsalis. The sequence goes on from NC_064306.1 coordinate 51,485,824, forward strand.
GTGCGAAAAAGATCATGGTCCAAGCGTGGTGAAGCCCAACAAATGGTCAACAATGGTCGCAAAGCCAGGATTGACACCTCGAAAAGTTATGCTGAGTGTTTCCTGACGGTTTGGTGGAATTGGAAAGGAATCATCTACCATGAGCTACCCTAGCCTGGTCGAACGATTGACTCTACATTTTACTGTCAAAAACTGATGAGAGTGAAGCTAGCAATCGAAAAAACAGCCAGAACTGAACAACAGAAAGGGCTTCGCCTTCCATGAAGACAACCATAGACTACAAACATCTTTGATGACTCGGCAAAAACTGGGAGAGCTTGGCTGGGAAGTTTTCGACATTGAAATTCATTCTCCATTCATTCATTGCTCCAGACAACTGTGACATGAAATCATTCGTCTGTCTATATGACCTTATAGTAGAAAAGTTTTAAATCTATAACGGGCAGGGAACTTTGCTTAATTAAGCAAACTTTCTTCTTGAAATCACTGCTCAAGACAGTTTAGCTACGTTGAATAGATGTATGTTTGGAATATGTATATACCGATGCTGTTAAAATATTGTGAAAATGTCATAACTCGGTTCTTTAGATAATGAATTATTTCATTCCTTTAAAATTTTAGTCAGAGAAGCACTGCATTAAATTTTTACTAATCTACATTAATTAATTATGTATTTTTCTACAAAAGAAAAAAATATTATCGAATGATGAATCCGTCCAAATAACTATATATAACCACATAACCACTGCACCCTCCATATACATTTTTATATTTATAAACACATCAATAGCGCTGGTCAATACACACCAAGTGGTTGTGTGTGTGTGTTGAAAAGTGTTTGCCAATTAAAATTCGCCTTAAGCCATAAGAAAAATGCAACTTTGTTTGAGTGTGATATGCGCTAGCTTTCCTTCGTCGCCTTGGTCTGCATCCGCGCGACTAAAAGGCGAAAGCAAAATAAACAGAAGTATATACAAACATACATATTTGCTTGTATGCTAGTATGTATTTATTGTTATATATATACAATAAACCCACACACATGTAGCTAGAACACTAGTTTAGTGTGCGTTTAACACAGTTTGTAGTTGTTTACCAGCGCTTTGCTTTGTTGTGTCGAACGGAAATTTAAACTTTTTCAACATGGCGTATGAGTAATTACTGTTTGAACTTTATGAACACAGATGTGTAAATGTATTCGCATGCAGATGAATGCAAAAAAATCATGATGAGTCTTTTTATTATGTAGGGTATTCCAACGTTGATAACAACAGTTATTTCTGAAAGTACTAAATTGGTTATGTACTAGTCACGGACTAGTTGTATTCAATGAGTTTAGTAACTGGGGGTATATATACGTGTTTCAACGTTTGAAAGTCGAATGAATGATCATATTTTTTTTTGCTTTTCCGATAGTTAACATTTTTAACCCTCTATAACTCAAAACCTCCAAATTAACTATTTTTAGTGGAATCGGTTAGTTTTATGGGAAAAATATACAGAAATTATTATTTTTTTTTTTACTTTTTATTTATAACACATATAACACAAAAAAAGAGAGTGTACAGCTTACAGGAAACAATGAGTAACAGTGATAAAGAAAGTGGGCAAAATTATGAGTAAAATGGAAATCCTTCAGGACAAATGAAAGTTCTTGAAACAATTATTGTTTTTGGTATAGCATAAAGCTAACCCGCACTTTTCACACACCGTGTGAGTGAACGCGGCACATTTCGGGATTTTGCATCGGATTTTTTTTCCGCACATTGAGGCCAGTGCCCGACTTTCACTGAAGAAAAAGCTTCATTGGAAAAAAGTAACGGCACTTAGTTTGTTTTGCTTATGCTTGATTAGAGGAATGGAGTGTAGACTACATTCTACATTGCTTGACAAGACGAAAAAAATTACTACGAGTAGAATTTAGAAAGGTGAAACGGTTTGTTGCCTGTGGTCTACCATACGTTATAGAGGGTTAAAATATCCTCTGAAATCGGGAGGGTCGTATCGCAACAGTTTTTGAATGACAGTGTCCTAAAGAGCGACCGCTAGCAGGTATAAATAGGATAGTCGAAACTTTAAACGCGTTTTTCTCGAAACAACATTTTTCAAAACTGCTGACTTCAAAACTCAATCAGAAATTTACCGATCGGCTTCAAATTAAATCCGAGTATTCTTGAATATATTTACTATGCAATGGCCTACAATCTTTTTGATTGGTTAGAAATTATCAATTTGGTATTAAAAAAAACGTCCTTTTACCTAAAAACTCGAAACTTTTTCAGAACTACGGTATTTTGTTAATTTTTGAATATTTTTCAAAAATTGTAAGTCATTGTATAAGAAAAACCCTCAACTTCAACAACCTTCTGAATTTTTTGTTTCAGCTACTCATTCGGCCGGAATCACGTCAGCCGTTAGAGAACTTTTTTTAGCACCTCCGAAGACAGCATAAAAATCAAATCGCTATTTTTCAATACTTTTGTAAAAAAAAATTTAAATATAACTGAAAATATAGCTTATTATGTCCAAAGAATTTTAAAACATTCGATTTTCTTTAAAAAAAAAATTCACGAAAATTGCCTAATTTTTCATGGGTTACACTGGTATAGCTCTTTAAGAATTGAAGATATTTCTAAAAGGAAAAGCATAGGCAGATATACATAGATACTTTAATATATAGTGGAAGATTTTTCACTAAGAATTATATGAAGAATGAATTGAATGAATCAAAACAACTAAATAACGATCTGTGATAGCATAGTGTAAATTTGAGAAGGCGAGGCAAAATTTGAAATTAATTATATTTTAAGAATTCAACCGCAAAGTGGTGAATATAGGAAATCGAATCAATGAGCAGTAGAACATTAAAATTAATGAATCTTTGGCGTCGAAATAGACGAAAAGAAAACCATAGTTTTGTTGGTGAGTCGGTATGATTTTGATTAAGGGGTCAGCAGGGTAATGGCCTGTTTTTGACATTTCTTTTTGTCATAGAAATTTGTATTCTACAATAGAACCATTTAATATAATGAGGTATATCGTGGAGTATATAAACAATTTTTTTCGGATTTTTTTGATGACATCTGTCGGAGAAATGGCTGGGTGGAGGAGATGAGTTTTCATGTTTGGATCATCGGAAACCCAAAAACCCAATTTATTCTTAAAAAGTACGTGAATGGTTATCGTTCCTACTAGAATCATGAAAAAGTGTTAATAAATAAAGAACTAATTAACGTTTTTTTTAATTCCCCCTCATGTTTTTTTACATAAATTTTGTCATAACATTGTTAATAAATTTTGAATCTACTAGGGACGTTTGTGAACAATAAAAAAAATAAGCAAATCGGTTGAGTAGTTCGACTAGAATCATGTCCGCCAGTTTAAAAAAGTGTGTTTTGAGAAAAACTCGTTCAAAGTTGGAGGTGTGCACTCGTAGCGCTCCGAACGTCGAGCGGTATTATTAGTTCTGGGCTTTTTTCAAAACCTTTCAATGGTAGAGTGGGTTTCTACATTAATTCTAAGGGTATAAAAGAACAGAAAATGCAAAAAAAAAAATTTTTTAGGAAAGATTACTCTTCTGACCCCTTAAAAATAATTTATCCAAGAAGCATTTTAAAATCCTGTGAAATTAGAAAAAAGACGGCGACTTAACATATAAACATGTAAATTGTAAAGAGGTCAATAAATTTTTTAATAAATGCTTGGAACTTTGTGTCTGGAGAAGTGTTTTTCAAGGAGTTTTTCTTCATTACTTCAATATGAAAAAAACGTCAACTGAAAGTCATCATATTTTGATGTAAGTTTATGCTGAATGTGCTTTAGCTGAGTGAACGTGCCAAAAGTGGTTAAAAAGATTTAGTTTGGAAGGTAAAGCACGTTCTGGGCGGCGAAAAAAATTTTGAGATGAGGTAGCGGCAGGATTACTCGATGAAGGACACAAGAAGGGCTCGCATAATTTTTATAGTCACTCAACCCATTATTTCAAAACACTTAAAAGCAGCCGAATACATTCAAAGCAAGAAAATATTGTCATATTAATTGATGCCTGACGTTGAAACACGATCTTGCAAGCTGCTTGAAAGCTGCAAAAATGTACAATCTTTTCACCGGTTTTTGACTAGTGAGAAAAAATGAATACGTAACGGCAACCCCGAGCGCAAAAAATCATATGTGAAACGTGGCCAAATCAACGGCAATGCCAAATATCCAAAATATCACGGTATACTCTATAGTTGGTGAGACCAGGAAGGCATGCTGTATTATTATTTTCATGTTAGCCAAAATTCATTTAAGGAACTATTGAGTGTCATTTAAGGCACTGAGTGAAAAAGCAAAGCACTCACTCTCAAAATTAAAAATAATTGCGAAAAAGCAAAACTCTCACTATATTAACTAACTCTGCACATTATTACCACACAATTTTTTATGGCCGCTTTTCATGCAACAAAAAGCGAAATGTGCAAAACTTTTGCCACATGTGGCCACAAAATAAAAACGTCAGATTATAATGGGCAAATGGCGCGACGCACATTACAACGGGACCGTAAAATAATATATACAAACGTACAAGAGTCATTTGAGAGAAAAGAAAGGATTTTCAACAAATTGAGAACACGCTGGTGATGAGCAGCAACATTTTCGCATTACGAAAACGCAATTTATTGCACAATTTAAAGCGCCAACAAACTTTCACACACACACATATACACTTGCATGCAGCTGGAGTCAACTACAAATTGCATGTTGCACAAACAAGTGCATTTAGTTAATAAATTCACGTTGCTTGCATGTGTTGCATACCACCATCATATGTATGTGTGTGTGTGTGTGTGTTAGTTAATTATATATGCAGCGCATTTCGACTCAACATTCGGCTCTATAATTTAGTGAAAACACACGCGTGTGTGTGTCGGTGTGTTTGCCTCAAATTTATATACTCTTTTGTGCGCCGCACAGCGCACACAATGCCTCAGCGCCAATTTGTATGCAACGAAAATTATAAATTCGCATGCAAGCGGTGCGCGCGCGAGCACTGCGAATCAAGCAGAGCTACTCTTCTACTTAGCGCTGCACATTAAATGCTAAACGCTACTGACACTAGCTGACACTCGGCTTAATTCGCTGGCTGACTGCCTGGCTAAGGTTGCGGCTGAGGTTGAGTTCAGCTCACGGCGGTGACGGCGCGGTGCAGTCGCTTAACGGCGCAGCTGATAGTTTAGCCACATATTTGCTCATGTGTGTGTGTGTGTGTGTGGCAATTGAAAGCGAACGTAAATATATTTGCGCATATTTGCATGCCAAAGTCGTGGTTGGTGGTGGAGAGCGCGGGCAGGGGAGAGGGCGGGACGTAGTTCGTATGAATAATCAACAATGACAGTGGCTACAATGGCACTTGGCTGTGATTCTCCTTCAAATAAGTATATGCAACACGACGTTCTCTTGCATGCGCTTACATGTGTGTGTGTGTGTGTGTGAGTTGGTGTTTATGCAAGTAGGCGCGTTAGTGAGTGTATATGTGGAGCTTTGCTTTCCTTGCTTGTACGTCAAGAGCTACTCAATGTGCCGTTCGGTGCAGCGAGACAATAGCGCAACAACAGCAACAACAACGACAAATAACGCAACAAAATTTACAACAAAAACAAAATACATTTTACAACAACAAACGTTAATAATAACAACCACTTTCAGAACAACAAAAACAAACACAACAACAATGTGAAGAACAACAAAACCTACAACAACAATAGTAAACAATGAAACCAAAACAACAACAACGATAGTTACAACAACAAGACAACTAAATGCACAAAAACCACAAATCCAACAACAACAAAAGTAAACAGTGAAACCTCAATAACAACAACAACAACAAATACATAGCAAAAACTCAACTAGTATGTGGGCTAAAGTCAAGTAACAACAAAGCGCCGTTGGCAACGTTCACTCCGCCACGCGTTTGCTTACCATAACGCTGACTGCTAAGGCTTTTAAGGTTGGCCTGTGCAACACAGCCGATATGCCTTACAGCGGCGATTGTTGCATGTGCTAACAATAAAGGCTTGTCTAGCGAAAAGTTAAAGTGCAACAGCATAAAAATAAATTGGTAGGCTTTCGTCCCTCACACATCCCTAGCGCTACATTCGACAGTCAACGCCGGCAAGTGGCTTTTTCGATACCGTTAAAGATATTGTGTGTTGTTGGTGTGCGCTTACAATGACATTGATTGTGCACTGTACATGGTTATAAATGCATTTAAATTCATAAATTATTGCTCGTTGAAGAAAGTACAATGAAGTTCAATGAGATTGGGGATTGGTGTGCTTATAATTGGATTCTGAAAGCGTGCCAAAATTTGACCCAGTTCTTTTGGCTTTTGCATACATTTATTTATCTCTTACAGGAAGTGTGTTAAAAGCTTTATAATATTTGTGATTTATGAAGAGTTTTGTGAAAAGTAGTCTTTTAAGGTATTCAAATGAGTTTATATTTAACACCAAGGACCCATTCAATTATTAGGTTGTCGAAAAAGTCTTTTCGTATTCAATTATTCAATATATATGTCAATGAATTTTGTCTGAAGTGAATGATAACAGAAGACGAAAAGTGAATCAAATACGACAATATTGTGCGAAAAAGATCATGATCCAAGCGTGGTGGAGCTTAACAAATGGTCGCAAATCCAGGATTGATGCCCCGAAAGGTTATGCTGGGTGTTTGGTGGGATTGGAAAGGAGTCATCCACTGTGAGCCGCTCCAGCCTGGTCGAACGATTGATTCTACATTTTACTGTCAACAACTTTCAGTCTCATCAGTTGGCAAGCAATCTGGAAAAAACGACCAGAACTGATTAACAGAAAGGCTTTGTCTTCCATCAGGACAATGCTAGACCACACATATCTTTGATGACTCGGCAAAGGCTAGAAGAGCTTAGCTGGTAAGTTTTGATGCATCCACAATATAGTTCAATGTAGAACTCTCTTAATGGAGTAAAGTTGCCTACAATTACTTATCGCAGTTTTTACTAGTATTTCCAAAGATATTTCAATCGGTTTAACATAGAAACTTCTACTTCATACTCTTTCATTCTAGACACTCTAGACATCAGTTACCCAAAATTTTCGGGGGATTTTCAAAGTTGACCGAGGTCGTATTTAATTATATCCAAGGCACATGTTGCCCTCTGTGACTGTTTTTACTTCAAAGTTCATGTGATTGGGAATTGGTCTTTTGTTTGTTCGTTTCCCGTATAGGCAAAGTTCATTACTTTACTCGAAGCACAGAACTTAGAATTTTGGAAAAATAGGTTCCTAACCTATGATTATGACCAATGACTGTATAGTCATTGAACGAAATATGTTTTTCTAGGGTCCACAGAGTTTTCCAACCTTTTTTACTTCGAAAAATATATTTACCAGATGACTTTAGCGGGTAATATTGATTTCCCAACTCGTGGTTAGACCCTACTTTAAATCGATCAACAAATCAATTTCTCTCACTGCTAAAATTCTTGGAAATACTATTCGAAAGCGGAAGCTCAATATTTCAAAATTACCATAAAAAACCAATAATTTTTCTAACTCGGAAAGTAAGTTCTATTCTAGAGCACCATAAAGCATTAAAGATGAAAATGTTGTAAGAGGGAAGCTGTTGAAGCAATCCCTCTTTAAAATTCACAAAAATCTTGTAAACACAGGAATAAACAATTTAAAGTAATTAATTCGCAAATTACATATTCTAGGAATGACTCGGGGACCTTCGAAGCAGCCCGTCTTCGAGCTCCTCTGATTATTGACCGTTAGTGAGAACTTATAGTGTAAGTAGACTAAGACGTTTAAGGAAAAATTTGCTTGAGTAAATACATTTATGTAATTAGAGACGTAACGTATCCAATTTGGGTTAATAGAAAAAATATTCGTATCAAAATCTGCACTGACAGCATAAGATATTTCTAACGTCGAGTTAATTGATTAAATTCGTGAGTCAATACCGATTAATTCATAGTTAAAGGCAAAACATGTTAAGAACGAGGCAATGTTTGTAAATGAGTTTATATGTCTGTATATATATACGTATGTATGTACATATATATACATAAATATATATAGCAATATGGAATGGTCATTGCAGATAGCATGGTTGAGTGAATTTCATGTACACTGTATATTAATTAAATTAAATTTAATTAATTATAGCAAATGGCATGTAATTACTGCGTGAAATTAAGGCTTTTGGCTATACCAGCGAATATATAATTCTATATATTCCATTTCTATAAATACATATGTATTGCTCTATTTATATCTTATTGCTTATATAAACAAACATACACAGACATATACAGGCAAGCTGCTACATAGCAACAACTAAGTATAAATACTTATGTAATCAATTGCTTCAACGGAAGCAACCAATAAAATTGCTGCCAAAATGCTATGCAAAGAGACATCTGCTTAGCTAAGTAAATAAATTAATGAGCAAATAAGACGTGTTGTTGTTGTCATTGGTGCTGCAGAAAAGAGGAAGGAGATGCGGAGCGATAGGAAATGCATTTAATGGCCGAATCGCCTGGCACTTTGGCACACAGATTTATTAACAAATACAAGCAGCATCGATATTTGCAATAAATTAGTTAAATAAATATTTATTGCCGCTTAAGTGCTTAACAGGAAGTCACAATAAATCTGTCAGGGCAGAAGAATACTCGCATACATTTATAATTTACTGAAAATATATTGGAAGAGCATTGTAGAATGCATTAAAATGTTTAAGAATTTATATCACAAGCTTTTTTATTAACATTTCTATATATGTATACATAATATATATTAGTAATTACAGTTTTTCACAAGGTCTAGTAGGAGCTTGTATGATATACATATTCAATATGAAAAATTAATATAATTTATACTCTAAAATGTGGCATTAAATCATCTTCCCTTTTCTTATGAAAAACGTACTGCCTTAGATTCTTGTAGTAGGATTTAAATCACTAATATGTCACGATAAGCATACCTTTAGGCGAAAAGTATTTTTATTTACATTTAAAATATTCTCAAGCGGCAAAAGAAAAATAAAAGTCAAAAGCCATGAAGTAAATTTATAAAAGAACTGAATTTATAAATAAAATAAAATAAAATTTTTATAAAAAATATATATTTAGAGACTTAACTGGAATGCTTTGTTTTTGCGCAGTAATGTATACCTCTAGTCAATGAAAATCTCTCTTTTAAGAACAGACAAGGAAATGGCTGACAACAAGTAATTTTACACGTTACTTTAAAGGACTTAGGAGATTTAGTATTTGAAGCCAACAAAAGCGACACCAACGCCCTTTCAATCTTTATTGTTTAAAAGCGATGCCTTTTTGACAATTTTTTTATATTTTTTGCGGTCACTATATGGGTAATACTGTCATCTAATACCATCTATTTTTTGATACCATCTTCTAGAGAGAACTTTTTTAAGTTTCATAAACAAGGAAAGCTAGAAAGCAGGGACGTTTTATTTAGTTTTGTTGGAGATCGCATTTGACTCGAAAAATATCAAAATCATTTCTCAAAAATTTTACTGTGTATTCATGAATTCAGAATGAATTTAACACAATTAATATATTAGTTTTTCAAATTTTCAAAAATTGCCTTTCTTACGCTGTCACATTAGATTGATTGCCTCCCAGATAGGCAAAGGACTAACATTATTAAAAGGTAGTAGTTACAAATGAAATGTTTCGAAGCATTTATCAATAAAAGTAAACTCAACGTCGTTGGATCACTTACAAGGTTTTCATATAAATTCTTCTCATGTTAAGGAAAAGAACATGTACTAGCCTGAAAGTTATGAAACTGATTACATTATGCTAGTTATTAATATAACATATAAGGACTGAATTTTCAATTTAAAATATTTCATGAAGTAGACATTTGATCACGCGATAAGAAACCGTGATCAGTTCTGCTTCTATTGTTTTTTCATTTATTTTGGGATTGTCTCGAGTCAAAGACCACGTGCGTGAGTAAATTTTGCACAATTATGGCTTATAGTCAGTGTAAATGGTGTGATATTATAATAAAATTCAAGGAAATTTGTTCGCTAAAAGATTTATTAAAAGTGATCCTAATCTTGAAGTAAAACAACCATATCTTATACCATAATTCAAATAGCAAAGCATAGAAATAAAAAAACTTATAAAAAACAAAATATTTCCAGAAAAAGTGAATGACAAGTAAAAATAAGGAAAATAAGAATACGGAAGTTGTACGACCGTTTGCTAAAAGTTTCTGTTGAATGCATTGTAATGGACGATGAAACATATGTAAATGCTATACTAATCAAAAGATGGTAGTGTCAACCAGTCAGTGTCAACAATTGAAATAATTAAATCTGACAAAATACTCATCTGACAGGTTATTTGCTCTGGCGGGATTAAGACCACTCCATTTTTTACACCGGGGACTATATCGGCCAAAAATTATAAGAAGGAGTGTATAAACCGTCGACTAATACCTATTCTAAAAAGCACATCGTGTCAACATTATTTTGGACCGATGTAGCCATAGTACACTACGCCAATTCCACTTTGGATTCGTTGAAGAACGACAATTTGAGTTTTCTTAGAAAAGAGGACAACCCTTCAAATGCTCCAGAATTTCGCCCGATGGAGAAGTATTGGCAAATTGTCAAGCGAAACTTGAAAAACGATCACCGACTTGCCGAAAGCGTCGACGAATTAAAAAATTAAAAAAAATAAAACTGGAATGGAATTAAACGAAAAATTCGGCATAAATGAAGAGAATATACCACTCGTTTATAAGGAATTGAATACTGCTTATTTACACCCCAAACAGGTTACATTAAATTTACGACGAACATCCAGAAGGATTTGACTGTTAACGAAGTGGATGACAGTTTCAGTTTTTGACATATCAATATGAAATTTTTACGCTTTGAATTGTCTCTAATTATCACAGAATTTTTATATAACAAAAGGATCTTAGAAAAATTATGTTTCTTTTATTAAAATGATTGGTTTGTGAAAAATAAAAAAAGCTTATTAAAATATACATATATACATTATTTAATAGCACAATTGAAGCAAGCAATAAAGTTAAATCTGCTTAAGCTAAGCAGGAAGTCACGTCTGTTTTGTACAACAAGTTATTATTTATTTATTAAAGTATAACAAAGACGATATTTGTTAATGCTCCTGAATGTATGCTTCCCTTGCCAGCTTATACTTGCATATAAAACTCATAATTAAATGTGGGATTGAAGTAAATAAATAGTTTGAGGGCAGAAAGATTTTAAAAATCATGTTTTTCCTTAATTTAATACTATAAAGTGGAGTACATTTTGAGACAACAATTCACAAATTAGCTATATCTTTACTTTAGGTTGATCTGTTAGGCCAATAAGCCACATATAGACCAGTTTGGGTCCTTTGCGATACCAGATGGAGTTCAGTTGATAGGTCCAAGAGGAGTAGTCATCCTTTAGGATGCCTGCATTTGACGTGAAGTTTACCATCTATCTCTACTATATCTTTACTTAATAAGGCCATATATAATGGTATGAGACCTAAAGGTATCCCTAAAGATCAGCATGGCTCTCCCTACTTCATTATTATTGTACTTCAAATACTAAGTACTTCAAATTGTTGTAAAAATGTAGAAAAACACAAACACCCGAATACGATAGGGCAAAACACCGATGACATCGACCACTCAAAGTCAAAGTCAAAGCAATTATACATTTAAGTACATATACACGGCCCATACCGATGTACAAAACAGCGAATTTACATGTAAATGCGAATGGTAGCAACAAAAAATAAGCAAAGAAAAAATAAGGCAAGGAAACATTTTAACTTCGGTTGAACCGGTGCTAGCATACCCTTAAGAAATGAAGATAATTTCATAAACGAACTTGATTGTGATTAATCAGTTTGTATGGCAGCTATATGCTATAGTAGTCCGATCTGGAATTTTTTTTCGCATATTGTAGCATTTCCTTAAATAATAATTCCTGCTAAATTTCCTGAAGATATCTCCGCAAATAAAAAGTTTTCCTTATAAGAACTTAATTTTGAGCGTTCAGTTTGTATGGCAGCTATATGATATAGTCGTCGGACTTGAATAATTTTTTCATAGATTATACCGCTACTTTGAAGAATGATCTGTGCGGAATTTCGAGAAGTTATCTCGTCAAGTAATGAGGCTATCCATATAAAAACTAGATTTATTTATTATGTGACAGCTATATGCTATAGAGGTCCGATATTAGCGATTCTGAAAAATTAGCAGCAGCTTGGGATAAAATTTCGATTATATATATTTTACGGTCTCCGATGTTTCCTTCTGGGTGTTAAAAACTACCTGATTCGTACCCTGTTCAGGGTATAAATATACCACACATTATATAAACAAAGCAGGTCGTTAGCACAAAAGGTTTCTATACAAGTATATATGCATGTATAAATATATATATGCTCACATATAGTATATATATATAACAGTATAAAGAAAATTAGTTAATTTTCGCAACAACAAAGTCACAGCAACAAGCAAACAATAGACGAAGCGCGTGTGGCATGCAAATGACTGACGGGCCAAAGGTAATGCTGCCACTTACAGTTACTTGGAAAATAATGAAAAAATAAAAATAAGTAAATAAACTAGAGAACTAGTGGAGAAACTTGTTTTTGTTATTGTTTATGTTAAATGTCGATGGCTGTGCTTGCAACTTTGTTGCGCTACATTTAATGTAATTGATTTTCATTCAAGGCTGATTCCGGCACACTTGCTCGATAAGCGCGACAACAACAAAACCAACAGCAGCAAAGCAGCGCGCCAACTTACCTCGTAAGTGGCGCTCATTTGCTTACAAAATGAAAATATACACACACACGTATACGTATATAAGTACAGCACATAAGTATTTACTTGTACATAACTATTTTGTTTTTGTTGTTATTGTAAGTTTCTCTTGCAGCGTGCAGCGGCTGAAATGCGCGAGGGGAAACATAATGTAGGCACATTTCGAGCTGCGTTTAGACGACGTCGTCTAATGAGCACAACGACGGACAGACGGATTTGCAGGAAATACACCGAATAAGCAGGTGTTCTGGAGAGCGGCGGAGAAGAGGAGGTTGGTGTGACATTTGGGGCGATAGCAAGGAGGTGGCAAGTGAATTGTGCCACAGCAGTGCTAGCTCACCCTTTTATTTCTTATTTAACACAATTGGAAATTACAGGCGCATAACTGTATACATATACATATATATGTATATTCAAACAGTAAATTTGAATTTTTCTTGTTGCTTTGTAGTTTATTTTTCATTAACTCGGCGTTTGCTTTGTATTCGGTCACAAATGGCTGTTAATCGTAAAAATTTTTGTTTTTGCTCTTCTTTTATACCGCTGTTGCTCTCTTATATCATTTGGGAAACTAATTACAGTTATTTGTGTAAGTTGGCAGCTCAATCGTTTGATAAAAGAAACAAATTCATTTTTTATTTATATTTTGTTTTTATTTTTTATTTATAATTTTCTTTCCTTATTTTTTTTATATGTGATTTTTTACTTGTATTTTTAAATTTATATTTTCTTTTTTTAATTTTAAATTAATTCTAAATTTTTTGTAAAATTTTCTTTCAAAGTTTTATTTTTAATTTAAATTTTAACTTCAAATTTACACAATTTAAATTTTTGTTCTAATTTTAATTTTAATTTTAATTTTGATTTCACTTTTAATTTTAAGTTTTATTTTATTTTTAATTTTAATTCTAATGTTAATTATAATTTTAATTTTTATTTCAATTTTAGTTTTAATTTTAATTTAATTTAATTTGATTTAATTTAATTTAATTTTATTTTATTTTATTTTAATTTTAATTTTAATTTTAATTTTAATTTTAATTTAATTTAATTTAATTTTAGTTTTAATTTTAATTTTAATTTTAATTTTAAATTCAATTTTAATTTTATTTTTAATTTTAATTTTAGTCTTAATTTTAATTTAATTTTCTATTTTTCTGTTTTCCTTTTATTCATATTTCATTTATTTTCTTTTCATTTAGTTTGTTTGCTAGTCTAACTGCTTAGCTGTCTGTCGGTGTGTTGGCATTCACTTTTCTAAACTCGCGTGACTTGCTGTTGGTGTTAGACGCACACCATTACACCGACGCACTCATACACACACACACTTCTTGATGTAATTTTATTGTAACACGCACACAATCCTTTACCATTTGTTATTAGTACATATGTATTTGTGCATTTGCATGCACCTGCCCCCTTGATTATTGATTTATTTTAGTTTTACTAATTTCTCACTGTTTCTCGCTCTCACTCGCTCCTTCCCCTGATTAGCGGTTGGTTTTTCTACAATTTCGCTAAGTAGCTTTGCGTCGCTTTTATTTTATTTTGTAATATGTTTTGAATAGATTTGCTTAGGAAAGGAATTTCCATTGAAATTCTGAGCATTGTTTATGGGATTTTCCCCGTTTTCATTTACACGTGTTTGGGTATTTTTTATTAATCAGCATTTTATTGGTAATTTCCGTTGCTGCTTTCAAATGTCATTAATGATGTGGCACTGGAAGGTCATTAATGGCCTGGCTTATAAGGTAAGGCTGATATTTACATTACTCTTTTATTTGAAAAATAATGAATTTCATGGAATTTTTTTAAAATACTATAAATATACATTTCTGCAGTAGAAATAGTTTCTGCACATATGTTGACCCAAACTAGCAGGCATTGACCTGACATACATCACTGCAGCTGAATATTTGGCCAGTTTGCAATACAGATATCATACAATATATAGTATAAAGGCTTCACTGCCAAAAAATGCCGCTAGGTAGCACCACAGTCGAATTATTCTCAAAAAGCGTGGTCCACTTTATTGACAACTGATCTGATCATACAATATATGATTTCTTTTGAATTGACATAAGAGTCTTACTGGTGTATGAAAGATTTTAATTGAGTATTATTTTAGAACAGATATTTTGCAAGGACTATATAAAAAAGAATTAGTGATTTAGTGAAGTGCATCCTTAACTTTGGCATTACTCTGGAACTGAACAGGAAATATTTTCTAATGATTTTCACCATAGAACGATTGATTTAGCGAAGTATGCCTCAATTGATTCTTCGAAAGAAAAGGCTGGAGGCAGCAACATTACATTAGAGAAAATAAAAAGTCATATTATCAAACTGGCACTGCCACGTCAGTTAACAGCGACATAAAAATTTCCAATGCAGACAATCAATAGGACTTCTTTAATAAAAAACAACACTCATATATCAAATAGAGAATTCTGAATTAAAATAATTCTTGATATTACAGAAAGAGTGGTATGTCGCTTTTTAATTAAAAAGTAAAAGTTCACTTAAATTTTTCGAAAAAAAATATTATTAATTTTTGGCGGAAAAAAGTATTTCCTTCAAAGATAACAATAACGTAATAAAGTCCAAAAGTAGTTTTTCCAACTAAAATTTCTATATTTGCATTAAAAATTATTACTACTAGTCTTTTATTCAAAAAAATACTGCCAGATTTACTACAAAAAACAATTTCTATGAATTACTTGGGAACAATTTTAGTAAATTTTTACGAAATTAGAACCAAATCCATATATAACAATTACAATAAAAATATTGTTAGTAAAATTTACACTTTAAGACTTTAGAACTAAAAGACGTTAACTTTCATTACAATAAATTTAAAATTTTTTTTTTTTAAATTTTTTTTAAAATGTTTCAAATATTTTTTAATATTTTTTTAATATTTTTTTAAATTTTTTTTTAAGTTTGTTTTATTCAAAAATAGTAAAATTCATACAAAATGACCTTAAACCTAAAGTACGCCAACTTTCATTAAAAAAAAAATATTTTCATTTTCAAAAATGTTATTTTTCACAGCGAAAAATGCGTTTGTAAACAAAACTGAAATCAAAGTGCACATCTACATTCATCATACTTTTATCTATGCATTTTTATTTTTAGGTATGAAAGGCAATTGCGTTGCTGCACACTTCCGCATTTTCCTTTGAAACATTTTTGCCACAATAATGAATTGCATATCGAAATGCGCTTTTATGAACGCATGTGGAAAATTCTGATTGATCATAAAACTAGAAAATAACAAACTGCGTCAGCGAAAGCAATAACGAAAATATAAATTTTACCAAACACATATCAATCGATATATTAAATATGGTATTTCCAATAGAAATGTTCAAAAATATGAAATATTGAAATGGAAAACATTTTTAAATGCTTTGGATATGAGAAGGCCGATTGCTTTATGTGATTTTCATTACATACAAGCTGTGAACAAGCTGCAAATTGTATAAAAAAATGGCAAGCATGTTTTTGAGAATAGATGTTTTGAAATTTTAAATTGATTTAAGCGCTTTTGTCATTTACTAGGAATTTGGTTAATTAGTTTTAATAAAAAAATCAATAACAGAGAAATAGGTCGAGTTCCTTGAATGAGTGGGTATATTAGAAGGCTGTAACTCAAAAAAATATTTAAGAAATGTATAACCTTCTTAGGGAAACTATTTGTTCAAGAGTTATTTTTAATAAGTTTGTAGATTCTTTAAACAAATCTCAAAGATTTCTCGAAGTATCGCAAAAGCGATTAATAAATCAGTTAAAAATTTATGTTGAATAGAAGTCTGATTTGAAGTATGTATATATATCCTCAGCTAAAGTGCAAAAAAACGTAACATCACTTTTCATAGAAAAATGGTATAAAGAAACTATTCATACTGAAATAAAATTTAAGTTTTCATTATAAAATGTTTATATATTGGCTATATCTGACAGCAGAAGCTAAAAATTTTATGTTACATATATGTAACATTATGTAGTGAATCGTAAGCAATAAAACCTCAATTGCGATTTTTTTGATGATACATTGTTTTGCGTTTTTGGCGACGATATATAGAAACAATACGAGTATAAAGACAATCGCATAGGCGGTATTTGTACAAAGCTACACTTTAATGCAAATGATAAATAGATTTCAAAATATTGAAAGAAATATAGTATATCATATTCTCTTCAACCTTTGAATAGGTCAAGCAAAATGAAAATTCATTTTTTTATATGCCACCTGGAGCTTAGTTTTTGAGTTTTGTATTATTATTATGCTTCTTAAAAGAGACAACGGCCAGAAGCACCATTTCAATAACATTCTAATATGCGTTGCGGCAAAGTATATGGTTTTATATGCGAGAAAAACAGAAACATTACTTAAAGCAATAATATTGCTTTGGGAGAGTTACACAATGCGCTTGAGGCACCGCTGCATTGAAATCTTAAGTTTTGCGTTAATTTATTATAATATTAGAGTAAGAGTAAGTATATTATACGTCACGGAGTGCTGAATGAACAGGAGAGTGTTCTCATTAAGGGATCGTTTCAGTGTGAAATTTTCGAAAAATCGTTTTTTTTGTGGCATTATTGGATAGTATACTTTATAGTAAAAATTTTTTCACATTTTGGAATCAAAATTCAAATTATTATGGTCGCTACAACGTTTCTTGTAGAAAGGGAACATAGTGGGGAACATTACGAATCCAATCTTTAAATGCGTTTTTCTCATAATGGTAATTTTCAAAATGGTTTCCACTCTCAAAGGAAGAGTTTTGAAGATATCTAGTCCAATTTGGAGAAAACATTTTTAACGTCATTCTCTATCGCGCTGTGAAAGATTTTTTTTTTTATATCTTTCTATTTTTTTCTACGAAAAACTGGTAAAAAAAGGGCCAAATTCGACACTTTTTGTTCAAACCGCAGCCATTTTGTCAAATTTCAAAAAAAAAGAAACAAAAAAGCTTCTACAGCGACAGCGATAGCGATTTTCTACAGATTAATAATCTTTTTGAAATTTTTGTTTGTACATGACCTATTTTGTACGTGTCATTTCAACAATTTATTTAATTATTATACACCCAGAAGATAAACATAAAAAAAAATTATTTTGTATTCGTCAGGAAAGTATTTATTTATAATAAAAAATCGGACTGATTAGTTAATTTCAACATTAAAAAAAATCGCGAAAATCATTGATTTTTCAGAGGGTAACACTGGGACTGGGAATTCAATGACTAAACATTTTCTTAATACTTTTTGAGGAAAAAATGTCGAATTTTAGTTTGGGTTCGTTAAGGTCGATTTGAAGAGCCACCAATAATACTTTTAAGAATATCAGATTACATGGTCAATTAATGGTAAGAGTTCTTGAAAAAACTTCTCAAGATTTTTAGAGTAAAAATCACGTTTTTTGTTCAATTTAAATTATGTTATCTCTAGATATTGGGAATTTTAAGATTTTTATCTATATTTATGTAGTTTAGGTTTTACTAATATTAATTTATTATTTTTCTGTCGATTTTTTTTTATTTGAGTACGAAGTCTTTTATGGGTTTATTTTTGTTTCCAAAAACTGATTATATTATGAAAAAATATTAAATAGTGGAAATATCAGATATTTTTAAATTTTTTTTTCTCTTTTCTTTTTAGTTTTGGGCTTAAATAAACAAAATGTCCTGTTTAATTATTTAAATATATTAAAAATTTTGGTATACCATACACGCTTTATATAAATAATTTATGGAATACGTTTTTTTTATTTTAAATTTTTACATATACATTTTATAGAATAAATTTTTATTAACTACCGTTTTTTAATTCATTAATTGTTAATTAATATTAATTGTTGTCTAATATTTGTTCAGCATTTTCGCACATTATATTGAGTTGAGCTTTTCTTTCTTCGCTTAACTGACATTATTTTGATAACATTTTTTATTAAAGCCATTTGCACATTCTTTCTACAACTTTATAGAAAAATCGTTGGTAAAAAAATTATTTATGAAACTCATAACTTAAGAATTTTCTTCTTAAAAACACAATATTTTCGAAATTCATGGTAACTGAATTTTCCTTTTTTTTTGATTATACATAAACAAAATCATATGCGCGATCACAATTTTTATTTGAAAAATTTTTTAACTTAACATTTTTTGGTTTGAAATTTTTTTTAAAACTTTGGCAAGAAAAATTTTTCACAAAAACATTTCAAGTATATAATTTAATTAATTTTCACTTCTCTAACTCCATTAATTTTTTAAATTTTACGCACCAGATCGATAATGCACAGAGTAATACTTTTTTTGATTAACAAAAAATTTTATTATTATTATTTTTTTCTTTAAATTTGCTTCACACTTAATTAAAATCATAAAAATTTCCGTTTCCTTTTTAAAATTTCATATTATTAATATTTTTTTTCAGGCACAAAGCTCGTTCAACTGAGTTTAGTTTCGAGTGTGGTGCGCGCACTCGCCCGCCATCTACACTGTGCTACAAATCGCCCGTACGACTAACCGGCCGCTTACAAAATGCGGCAACTGTAACGAAAGTCACCACGACGGTTTGCCGTGCACATCGTTGTGGCCGAAACACTGAGTTCGAATCGAATTTCTATGAGCGGCGCAAGAGTGCAAAATAATATGAAAATTTTCAAAACGAAAGGGCAAAAGCAAACCAAACAAGGAAAAAAAACAACAGTAAAATCGCCTGGTAAGCGAGCCGTGGCAGCTCGCGTTATTCCCGAGCAGCGAACTCCAACCGCTGCCAACCTGAGCTCGCATCACATGCCAACGAAATAATTATTACACCACTGACCCAAACAATATTTTCCTTTCGAAACGAAACAGCTACAGAAACAAAGCAGGCGCTTAAGTTAGACCGGTGTTAGTGTGTATGGGTGGATGTAACGGGTGATTTTTTTGAGGTTAGGATTTTCATGCATTAGTATTTGACAGATCACGTGGGATTTCAGACATGGTGTCAAAGAGAAAGATGCTCAGTATGCTTTGACATTTCATCATGAATAGACTTACTAACGAGCAACGCTTGCAAATCATTGAATTTTATTACCAAAATCAGTGTTCGGTTCGAAATGTGTTTCGCGCTTTACGTCCGATTTATGGTCTACATAATCGACCAAGTGAGCAAACAATTAATGCGATTGAATAAGCAAAATTGCCGCATTTGGGGTGAAGAGCAACCAGAAGCCGTTCAAGAACTGCCCATGCATCCCGAAAAATGCACTGTTTGGTGTGGTTTGTACGCTGGTGGAATCATTGGACCGTATTTTTTCAAAGATGCTGTTGGACGCAACGTTACGGTGAATGGCGATCGCTATCGTTCGATGCTAACAAACTTTTTGTTGCCAAAAATGGAAGAACTGAACTTGGTTGACATGTGGTTTCAACAAGATGGCGCTACATGCCACACAGCTCGCGATTCTATGGCCATTTTGAGGGAAAACTTCGGACAACAATTCATCTCAAGAAATGGACCCGTAAGTTGGCCACCAAGATCATGCGATTTAACGCCTTTAGACTATTTTTTGTGGGGCTACGTCAAGTCTAAAGTCTATAGAAATAAGCCAGCAACTATTCCAGCTTTGGAAGACAACATTTCCGAAGAAATTCGGGCTATTCCGGCCGAAATTCTCGAAAAAGTTGCCCAAAATTGGACTTTCCGAATGGACCACCTAAGACGCAGCCGCGGTCAACATTTAAATGAAATTATCTTCAAAAAGTAAATGTCATGAACCAATCTAACGTTTCAAATAAAGAACCGATGAGATTTTGCAAATTTTATGCGTTTTTTTTTAAAAAAAAGTTATCAAGCTCTTAAAAAATCACCCTATATGTGTGTGCCTTTATGTGTGCTTGTGTTTAGTGCCGTGGAGTGAGTATGTGAGCGCATGAAATGAAGGTGGCTCTGGCATTCCGGCGAGTAATCACTTGCACTTCATTGCACCCGCTCCAATGCCACAACTGTAAGCTATTCCTGCCGCTTCTCATGCCACCGCCAACTAACTTGGAGCCACACTCAATAGCGCGGCACTCGCGGTATGTGTGTGTGTGTTTGTGTTAAACTCGGTATTTTATTCAGCTCATCGAATACTTCGGCCGTGTGCAGCTTGCGTGCGTGCCACTGTCTGCCTGCCTGCCAATCTGTGTGTGTTTGTCTGTACATTTGTGTGCGTGTTGGTTGCGTGCATGTCCTATGTGCGCTAAGTTACTCATACGCCACGTGCACCATCGCACCAAGCGAACTTCTCACGCACATCCACACACACACATAACAATCCAGTGGCAGTTGGTAGCCTCCACTCCAGCTATTGTATAATAGACTTTCTTTACTCCCTCCCCTGCTGGCTTTCCCTAGCTTTCTCTCCCTCTCTTTAACCTATATTTCGTAGCGACCGCTCGTTGTCTCTCACACGGCGTAGTTCTCAGACTCGCGCTCGTCCACACTTTAGTGCCACTCTTTAATCTTCTTGTTATTGTTGCTTTTGTGTTATCCTTTCTTTTATTTTCCGTGTGGTTTTCACGTTTCTTTTACATCGTTTTTTGTTTGATTTTTTTATTTCTCTTTTTAGTGGTGTTTGTTTGTGTTGGCCTCTGCTTTCATATTTATTTTGTCATTATTCGCTCTTCAATGAGCGCTGTTCATTTCGTCACCGAGTGTTAGCTACTGGCAGTTACACGCTCGCACACACACACACAATCATCTAGTCCTTTGTTTGTATTTATCCTTTTGTTTGTTTAAAGGACATTAGCAGCGTGCCGCCACATTTTTCTGCATTTTGTTCGCTTTGTGTTCGATTTCTTTCATCTTTCGGTTTGTTCTTTCTTTTTGTGTTATATCGCATTCAGTTGCTGTTGCTTCGTTTCTCCTTTGTTTTTTAGCTTTTGATTATAGTTGTCACTTTGAGTTGGTTTGCGTTGAGTTTC
Source organism: Bactrocera dorsalis (assembly GCF_023373825.1). NCBI lineage: Eukaryota > Metazoa > Arthropoda > Insecta > Diptera > Tephritidae > Bactrocera > Bactrocera dorsalis. The sequence goes on from NC_064306.1 coordinate 51,507,659, forward strand.
TTGGCTAAAATTTCAGCTATTTTTGCTTTGCTATTTTGGTTAGATCTTAGTGTGCTTTTTGGTATTTACAAAAAATAACGGTAGCTCGTTTATTTATGACACTTTTGTCAGAGAACATTAATTGCGGCAGCATTTCTCAGTCGACCGAATTGCTTTCTTAAATTAAAGCTTCAGAAAATAATCATTTTTTTGCTCGTTCAACTCATTCTCGGTTAATAAAACAGCTTTGCAATATATAAGTTCATTTCCAAATACGAAGGATATTTGTCTGTTATATGTCAGATGACAAAAATAATATCTTAAGATATCTAAATACATCTGTTTTTATTCAAAGTGCGGCCGTCATCGACCTTTGTGACATGTGGTGTGGGAATCGAGGCCATTGGAGAAGAGGTGCTGTACGTTTCTTCACGGTTGGATCGCAGTTAATATGAAGGGTAGGATGTAGGGTTTTTATTCGACAGGTCTTCATCAATTCAGGACTACCTGAATTTCAGGACTACCAGACTACTGTTGCGTCTTTTAAGCGACGGTGGTTGTTATTAAGATAACCAAGCGACTATACTGGCTTCAAGTTCACTGACTGTGCGCTCAAAAAAGTTAAAGGGTGAACGACCTCATTAGTAACAGCTTCAAGTTTTTTCCATATTAGACTAGTAGGAGTGCCCGGTCATAACGGAATCGTCGGAAATAAGAAAGCCTCTGAGCTTGCTAAGATAAGTACCCTTTCGCCAATTCCACCGCATTCGAAGCAAATCAGTTGTCCTATGTTCTCCCGCACCTACGTACCTTCAATCAGTTTGGCAGGCACTGGTTAGCAACGAGAAATTGCGCTACTTTGAAATTCTTCTTACTCAAAGTAAACCGTAAAAGGTCCACCGAACTAGTCAATCCCGCCACCTTTGTTGGTATTCCACTAACCACTTTCTGCAAAATAGGCGCAAACGCGGTACGAACAAATATTTTGTCGGAAGGTGGCATGATGTTTTCGCTTTCTCCTCTATGGTCTGGTGTAAAGTGAAGTGATTATGATTGATATCAAAAGCCTTAATAAACTTGTGATAAGCTCAAATAGCTGCGTAGATCTCTTAAGCAGTTTTGGGGTAACAAAAATATATATCTGCTCAAACTAGATTCTTGGACGATTTTTGATTCTTTTTGCTCGAAAAAATCTTTGCTAAAGTATCTAACCAAAATTTCTTACCACTTTAGTTTAGTCATAACTCTGTACATATACATAACATATATTCTATGAAATAATGCCCAAACAACTTGCATTTTACAAGTTTGAACATAACATAGAATAAGATGGGTTTGTATCACATAGAATATCTAACCTATTGAAACATAATCACATATTTATTGAACAAACACAACTCAGGCAGATCAATCTTACTTAAAAAAAAACTAAAGTAGGCTTCGCGGTGTACAGTTTAAAGATTCCACATAAAAAAGATGTATGGGATAAATTGTGCTCAATTTATGTTCTTATCGTCTTTTGAAGAATGACAGTGAAATTTACTGGATTTAATAATATGATTAATTCGTTGAATGTTGCACCGAAGTTAGTTCTATAGAACCGAAATGAACACAGGTTTTTGAGTACGAATATTTGAATCCAGATTTTAGCAGATATTAAATAAAGAAAACTCAACTTTGCAGCAGTGTACAAAAATTTTTGAGGATTTAAGCTTTAACAACCTATTTGATCACCAATTTTGTTTAACAGCGGTCTTATATGAGAGAAGGTTGGTACTTCGAATGACTAATGACTTATAATCGCATCCAAGTCTAGACAAGTTACTTAAAAACAGATATACGAGTATGCAATAGTATTCCAGCCTGCAAAGCACTTGTAGCGCTGCTTTGGGAAATAATCTATGCTAGATTCCGTGAAGCATATGTTTCCAAATGAACTTTTTTCCATACAAAGATGAAGATTTGAAGATTGATTTTAATCGATTTTGAACTACCAGTTTATACAGAAGCTGTGTCATAAAGTGGTCGATATGACGATTCCATAAAATGAACAATTTTTTGTGGAGAAAAGGTTGTGTGTAAAATTTCAGTACATACAGTTTGTCAAGTCAGAGCGTGGTCGACTTTACCGACAGTTAATGAAAGATTTCGCTCTAATTCCTTCGAGAGCCGATAGAGAGAAGCTTTGTCCTTGATGCATTGTCAACAAAGGTTCAGTTGTCGTTGATCTTTTGAAAGAGAATCACGTTAAACGCCATAAGTGCTAGGTACGTGACGCGCTACGAGGCTGTGTTCCTTTGCAACCACCCGAAAGGTCCAAAAATGTCGCAATCAGCGGCTGCTAAATATATGAGAAAGTCGAAGGCATTTGTACAGAAGTGGATACAGCGATATATAGTGGCTAAAAATGTCGATGGTTTACCAGAACGTGATTCGATAGGAAAAGTGAACAAAAAAGATGAAAAAAGAATAGTGAATCTGTTTTCGCGGAAACCTGCTTTAACACAGCGGCAAGGACAAGCAAAACTAATAGCAAAGGGTTTAGATACGAAACTATCCGAGCCCTTCTTCATACTCATGATCTGCAATGGCGCAACACAATGAAAAAACCTCTTTTGACTGAAAAACTTGTGACAAAGCAACTCGCTTGGGCGCATGAGAATATTGATAGAGATTTCGAAAATGTCATTTTTACTGATGAATGTTCTATATGGGCACGTTCTGTCCTCACGCGAGCCTGGTCAACTTCCACCAATAGGCTTGTTCAGCGGACCGTAAGGTGCATCTTTGGGGCTGCTTCTCAAAACAGGGATTCGGCACTTTGTCCCTCTTTACTGACAACCTAAATGCCGAGAAAATTATAAAAATCTACAAAAAGGCTTTACTGTTATCTGCCAAACGATGGTTCATCAGAAAAAATTAAGATTGGATTCTGCCGGAGGACAACGATCCTAAACACCGCAGCAAGCTATTCAAAATGTGTGGGCATATATTAAACAGAAGCTTCGTGGAAGACGCACATAAACTTTGAAGCAGTTGTCTTACGAAATTCGTCGGATCTGGAGATCCTTGCCACTAGAATACGCGTCAAATTAGTAGAAAGCATGCCTCGGAGATGCCAAGCAGTTATCGACGCCGGTGGTCACTGGACATATTATTGACCAAATTGCATCATTGCTTGTAATATGTACAAAGTATATGTATATAAATAGGAAAGTTTCATAAAATAATTTTTTTATAATATAATCACATTTGGTTTTCAAAAGGTAAACAAAATTCACAAATAAAAACGAAGAGGGTTGGCAAAATTATTGTTCACCTAATAAAAGATCTAGTAGAGTAAATGTTGATAACGTAAAAAGTCTGAGGAGAAATTAGTAGTAAAATTTTTTAGAAGGAAATATAACCATATAATATTCAAGGAAGCATGCTTCACAGATAGAATATTTATGGACTTTCTTTTCCAAAGCTCTGTTCTGGAAGGCTATGTGATCAATATAGTTCCAGCAAAAAATTCAAAGAGAGAATATGGCCAACTTGCATCCAAGCGGTATTAACTGCGAAGAAGTTGGAGCTGAGAGCAATCATTACTTTTGGTAGTAGGGTCAAATAGCCAAATTTTTTCTTTCTCAATTCGTTTGCAGCTCAAAAGCAGAAAGCTTCTCTACTTATGAGTATTAAATAACGTAAAATCGCAACTGAAAGTTATTCAGCACCAATTAGGCCATTGGTTCAGAGAAGAAAGGATTATGTAATGTTGCGAGCTTAAGTTCGTAAGTAAGTTTTTAATTTTAAAATTTTATTATATTTTATTTTTAATTATTGTCAGCTTTGAAAATAATATTAAATATTTAAAGCAGTTCCTTGTATCTAAAAACCTAATATTTTAAAATTTCTGATAAAGACATTCCAACAAAATTAATTGAAGCTATTTTTACCCCTAAAAAAGAAAAACAGAATAACACAAAAAAAAACAAAAACACCAACAAAATTGCACTTCAAAGTCGCATCAATAAACATCTTAATGTGCCGGAATAAAGACGAGAAGAAAGCTAAATGAATTAGTAACTGAGAATTGCAGTCAACTGGCCGAACGGCTCGTAATTAAATCGACGAAAATGCATTAAGCAAAGCATCATGAAAGGGCACAACATTTCGGAGCAGAACAAATACAAATGTGAGAGCGCATTTTTAACTACATCGGTTTCAATTAAAATGCAAAAGAAGAAAATTCGAAAAGGAAATTCGAAAAAATTGCTTTGAAAGAGAAATTAAATATTTCGCTATTTCCATTTACGAGCACAGTGAACACTGAGGAGGCGGGGAAGTGGAGAGAAATGCCAGCTACTTATACACACTCAAGTCAGTTGCTTAATTTTTAACGCCTCTCTCCGCCCCTGAAAACGCTTGTGCGCCGCTCGAAGCTACCGTTGCCAACACGACGGCGACCAGCGGGCAGGAATAATGAAAACCGTTATTGCCATTTGAAAAATTGGACATACAAAAAAAAAAAGAATCGGAAAACACGAAAAAAGCTTGCGCTGAGGCATTAGCAAAAACGGCAAATGGCGCCACAGTGGGCCAGATCGTTGCCAGCAAATGGCAGCATTGAAAACCAAAAGTGTCTAAAAAGCCAACAACAAGAAGAAGTAGAAAAAAACGCAACAACAAAAATGAAATGAAAATAAAAACAAGTGGCAGCTGCAGTGGCATCAGCAGCGTTGCACAAAGAACAGAACGCGCCGCCATTTGGGTCTCTGCGTTTTCTGAGTTTTTGAGGCAAATTGCAAGTGACTGCAGCGCTTAGCAACGGCCGAGAATGCAAGCCGAAAAAGAGGCGTAGCAGCATTGCAACTGTAAATGAGCTACATATGTACTTAGCACACACGCACACACATGCGAGGCAGTATGTGTGCGTACAAATGGAAAAAAGTAATAGTAATAGAGAAATGGAGACAGTAATAGCTGTAATGTGGCAAGGAAATGTGTAACGATTAAAAACATTGAAAAAATTCATTCTGCCAAATGCATGTTTGTATACATATGTGTGTGCGTGTGTAATGTGTACAATAGCACGTGTGTCACGCAAAAAGATTGCGCCGCACGATTATAGCGCTAGCGCAAAAAAAAAAAATAAAAAAACAAAAACCCAAACCCAAATAGGGAAAAAACTTAAAACCAGAAACAAAAATCAAATAAACGAAAATAAACGTCAAATGTTATACAACTGTTGCCACATTAAATTTTTTTTTATAATTTTTGAGTGCGCGCATCTCATAGCAGGCCATTTGTTTGCCTTAGTATTCGAAAGCTTTCATTATTAGACATATTATGTACTTTAATGTTATTTATGGACACTAGAGACTAGCTAAAGGTTTTGCAATGCAAGTGAATTGAGCATTCATAACTCATTTTGATTTTAGATGCAAGTGAAGCATTTCAAAGTGGTCAGTTAGCCAGTTAGAAGGCTGTCCTTTGCGGACGTATCAGCCGAAAATTATGATATTTAATACTTCCGTTAATCATTTCAATCAAGCAAATGTAAGGTTCGACGAATCGTTAAGTGTCAAGTGCTGTGGAGATAGTCAGATTCACAGAAATCATAACTTTTGGATGAACTCTCCTTAGAAAATTTTTTGGGAATTACCACAAGAAAGCTTATAAGCAATATAGTTGAAGAAGAAAAGCAAGTTAAATGAGAGGTTAGAGTTGTCAAAAATTAATTCAAATATGAACACCAATTTCTGCATCAACCAGTTCAACTAGCTCTTGGGAGCTAACTCTTCTTAAGGTTTAGTTTCGAAAAGACATTGTGGTCGATTTTAAACTTACTTGCAGTGGCGATTACATAGGTGACCGTCTTAAAAGTGCTGAATGAAATTCAAACTTATTTAATATCAACAGAGAACTAACTTCCATTGGTTCTCATGAGCAAAGAAATGAAAATCACACAATATGAGCTGCCAGACTAAAGAGTTAATAAGCTTTGTTATGAAAAGATAGGCAACAGATAATATCTCAAGGACTAAAACATATCAGTGCTATGTTTAAAACATAAAAAATTCATAAATATCTATCCAATTGGTGCTCCCAATTTGGGTGAATGATTGGCAGAACACTTAGTCACATGTAACTCGGTATGGCGCGTTAAGCACGGTACTTATAAATTTCTTACTGCCGCGAAATGGTGAACGAATTATATGAAAAGTTTGTCCATGATAGAAATACACGCACAATGAGGTTTTAAACGCCTGACGAGAGCCGTGTCTGATTTCAATCGAAATTGACATTGGACCGAAGTTCTATGGAAAGGTCGACATATATTTGACTAAAGTGATTATATAACCTCTACTAAATTCCAAAATTTTTTCATATTTCGTATCCTTCGGTGATTATCATCATCTTATAAATATATGTAGATACAAAATATTACCAAGCGAATTTCTAGGTATATTTTCATTCAGTTATTCCAATGGTAACAAACGTATGTTACGAACTCAAGCCGTACATTTCTCCACAAATACCAGAAATTAAATCGATTCGTGCATAACCGCAAAAAGTAGGCGAAATTGGTACTTTCATGATAATTTCCCAGTGTTGCCAAAAGAATAAGCATAACAATTGCTTACTCAACTGCATGTTAGACTGCAAGTAGTCTCCTCGCATGCCGTGAAATCAAAGTTGAACTCATAAATTTCGCAAAACCACAATTTCCAAGTAATTTCGATTGAACAAACTGCAAGTGTTTGGCTGCCAATGCATCGATGCGTAATTTTGTGCCGAAAGTTTTGCGAAACTCGAATTTAAATGCACACATAACGGTAAGACAAAAGGAATTTATGCGCATATGCAGTGAAATTTTAGAAACTGAACTAGAACTGAAACCATAACGATTCAGGCATATGTGTATGTATGTATACATGTATGTGTGTGTATATTATGTATGTATATGTCTGTTTGTTGGTTAGGAAGCAAGTTTGTTTAAAAAGACAGTGGTGTTGGAATTTAGTTACCAGCAGGAAAGAGTAGGAAGAAGAAACATGAGTAGTTACATGATGCTGCGCTCCCAAATGTATGCTATAAAATGAACTTCTAGCGAAAAGTGTGTGAAAAAAATTAGGAAAGCTTGAGCTCGGCTGCATCGAAGCTATAATATTTGTCACAAGTGCATTTCTTATGGAATGAAAGGTTTAACAAGATATTAGTTTTGATTTTGATGGGTCAGTTTGTATGGCAGCTTTATGCTATAGTAAACCGATCTGAGCAATTTCTTCCGATATATTAGCACTATTTTAGGCAATGATTCATGCCAAATTTCGTTATGATATCTTATGTAATACAAAACTTTCCCATATAAGAACTTCCTTTCTATCGGCCGATTTGTATGGCAGCTATATGATATAGAAGTCTGATCTGATCAATTTTAGCACTGCTTTGGAAAATAATTCATGCGAAATTTTATGAAGATATCTTGTCTATTTAAAAAGTTTCCCGTACAAGAACTTCATTTTGATTGGTCAGTTTGTATGACAGCTATATGCTACAGTGGTGCGATATCGGTGGTTCCACCAAATAGGCAGCTTATTGGGCAGAAAATTATGGGCGTGAACTTTCAGAGCGATATTTATAAAACAGAGGACTAGTTCGCTTAGATACAGAAAGACACGTTCGAATCGGCTCAGCTGGTCATGCTGATCATTTATATATGTATGTATGTGTGTACTTTATGGGGTCGCCAATATTTCTTTCCGAACGTTAAAAATACTGTAGCAAACTAAATATACCCAATTCTGGATAATATATGCTGATAAGAGGCTTGACGCCTAAACTTATGCTATGAAATTCGAATTTATGTTAAATTTTGCTACGTTTATGAGTACAAAATAAAATTTTCATATCTCGAAAGTATAAATAAACCGTAATTTTCATCACTCTAATTATTATTTTTATTATTTTTTTGTTGTTGTTGTGAGCCTCAACATAGCATTTAAATAAATTATAAAATAAAATACATTTTCTATCAAAGCCGTTAAGCGCAAATGCTTTCACGTCGCAATTGGTGCAACGCAAATGGTGAACGCGTTACATAAAAATAAATCAAAGCACAGCAATAACATTGGATAACAACCAAAACGTATAAAGTGCGCAACATTTAAAAGCACACACATGAAAGGCTGCTTGTGTGCCCGTGTGTGTGTGGGTAGGTATGGTTATGTGCGTTCACAAGGTTGCCCAAAAATTTGTGCGTGTTGGCAGATGCAAAGTCAATAGCGCCGCCACTCACTGTCCTTTTTCGGTGAAAAAATCAATGTTGTTTTTGACTGTCGTTGTTGGTGTTGTTGTTGCAGTGCGCACAGAAATGGCAAAGGCGTGTAGTTGACTGCGTTGCTGTCTTATTTTTGTTTCCGCTTTATAGTTATTGGTGGTGTTGTTGTAGCAGCGCATGTGTACGCGCCAGCGATTGCATATTTACGTAGGCATAAGCGACTACAGTGGTGTGCAGGGCAATAGAATTTTATATACAAAGGTGGTGATATCGATAAATTTATTTTAAATAAGTGTAATTTTATCATACTCAACGCTCAAATTCGATGCAGTAATACTTTGAACCAAATTGATGAAATGTCTGCGATTATCACTTGACTAGACACAATTAAGCTCCCGAAGCCCGAAGCCCCCGCATCTATTAATGTTTTGGAAAAACAAATTTGGCGGAATGGAGAACACAAATTCCAGTTAAAAAATTATTTTTATAAGACATACTATATGTTCTATTTATACGAGTACCACGATCGCATTCAACATTACTGAAGAACGACTAACACTCTGCTAAGTACAGTGGGTATGCAAAAATTATATCCCAGATAAGTCTATCCATTTAATAACCTACATATAGGTTACCTCCTTTTCTATGTATAAGATGTAAAAAACAGGGATTAATTTCTCTAGAGGTTGGTGTATGTAATGTTACGAGCGACTCAGAAGAAAGAACTGAACCATGTAAAAGTGTGAACAGTTATATATAATAAGTTATTAAACCTTACGAGATGTGAAAACTTCAAAGAGAGATTTAAAAACTTCAAAATGAGCAGCTGCTGTGAGCAAACGCACCTGAAATCATAAAACTATATTAAAAACTGACGAGTCTCACAGCGAAAAGGAGCAAATGAGAGTGTTGATGTGTTGCCTAAAGCATAAGACTCCATTTTATGACAAAAACTTTTTTCTCGATCTTCGCAGCGATCTTGGAGGCTTTCTCGAAACAAAGTCAAATTCAGTCATAATATTTAAGGCGAAACTGAATCGATTCATGATAATATGTATCTTGTAGGACTAGCTGACTGTTTCATCGATCTTTTAAAGCTGGAAAAATATGTCATGGGTATGTAAAAGTTATACTGAGAGTACTTTGAGGAACACATAGTGTTCATAACGCATTTATAACGCATTATCATTATTCAAAGATTTATTTTGCCTGAAAAACTAAAGTCTCAAACTTGGTAAGGAGTGCAAGAGAAGGAGGGACTATTGGAGTGAGTTATAGGTTAATTTAGGCTCTTTTTTGGAGTTGAGATACTTTGGCGTTCAGCTATTTAGTCGGAGAGACCGAAACTCATATCGTCGTCTATCTTTCCAAGACAGTTGAGTCCATGGAATTAAAACGGATTTGGATTTTTATTCGACCAAAAACTGCGAACGATAAAGTATTCCTCAAAACTGCATACGATATCGTATATGGAAAATGCTTCTGTTGGGAAAACAACAATAGCAACGATAATTTTTTGACATAAGCGCTGACCTGTAGTTCCTAAATATCAGGCGGTTATATCTATTTAGGAGCTCATAATTTCTTTTAAAACATTTTCTAATATAAGACATTTTTTGCCATTTCAGAAAACCGGTTTTATAATCCTAATGCCTTTGTAGAATTGTAGTGTCATAGGCGTAACTTTTCCAGCGCAAATTTAAAGCAAAATATATATTATTTTTATATTTATTATATATATATATATATATATTTGTGCACACATGCACGTTTATGGTTTTGAATTATTTGGAGATGCTGTGCGTCTCACTGCTGGCTGCCAGGCGTTACTTCCGCAGAACTACCGCAATATGGTAACTTATTATGCAAATACACGCTTCAAACGCACGACAGACGCACGTGCACATGAGTAGATGTGCATGTATGTATGTACAAATATTTATATATTTTAACGCACATAACGCAGAAGATGCTCAGGCGCACTCGACTTCACACGAATTGTAAGCATATTTTAGACAGAATTATACACTCAAGTATGTGTAGACGTATATAATATGAGCCTTATGTATGTAAGTATGTGTCGTGTATGCACACTTTTTGCCTTGTGCGTTTGGTTTGTTTGCTCTCACATAATTTTGAAGGTGGTACGCATTATATGAGCAGCATTCTAACAACTACAACAAAAAATCTAGTAAAAATATTTTTTTGTATGAAAATCGCTGACAAGTGAAAAAGTGAAAGTACACATGCACTTACGTACACTTTCTACACCTTTTATGTTTGTTGCTTTATTTGCTTCTATGTGTTGTTGTATTTGTATGTATATAAACGATTTTTAGTATGAAATCACTTCACTCTATTTGATAGCTTTGGTTTTAGTTTAAAAAAATTAAATGCTGAAATTGATATGGCATCATCAGCAGTGAAACACTATATGACAGTTGTCATCTGTGCATGTGTGTGTGTGTTGGTTTTGTGCGTATGAGAGTTTTTGCCTTTATTTGCACGTGCTGTTAAGCACACGTGTGTTAAATTGGCGCTAGTGATTTGAATTGAGTTTCAGAAGGTTGCTTGCAAATCAGGTGAGAAGAGTTACACTCGTGTTGGGTTCTTTGGGTTCTGAGAATTTTGGAAATCTTCACAAAATTTCAAGAAACGCTTCGAGATTTTCAGAATTCAGTAAATTTGAAGTAAAATGTAATAAGAAGAAAACATACTAACATTTCAAATCGAAAATTACTATTGTAAAAAAACAACAGTAATAAGCTGATAATATAAAAAAAAGCCTTGACAATTTTAAATTTTTGTTTTTAGAAAATTAGTGGGCAAATACAGAGGCGGAAATTGAAATCCGGGCAAGTAGCCAGGTAGCAGTTATGACGAAAATGGATCATGTAGGTGTAATATTTGATTGAAAAAGATTTTTTTTGTATAAATAGAAGATTGAAGAACGAAGAATTTATTTGCTTTTTGGGGCATAGTGTTAAAAAAGCGAAAAAAAACATGCCAAAGCTAAAAAAATGAATAAAAGCGAGTTTTTAACATTGCGAAAAGAAAATTTTAACATTCGGAATATCAATGAAAGGGTTGTATACAAGAAGTCTGCTGACGGGTTTTTTTGAAAAAAAAAAGCAAAGCAGTGAGTCTCTGAGTAGAAAAACAAGCTCAGGAGTAGCAAAGAAAATATCTTCTAGAGATGATCGGCAAATAGAACTCATTAGCATAATGAATCGATTCAAACAGGCTGAGGACATCAGGATGGCGATCATAGAAAACTTTAGAACCGAAATCACTGCTAGAACTATTAGAAACATGCTCCGAGATGTTGGTTTGAACGCTCGACGCCCCGCATAAAAACCTCTTTTGACTAACAAAATGCGTCAACAACGTCTCTGGTGGTCTATAAAGCACCAAAGTTGGACTAAAGTCGATTGGCAGAAAGTAATCTTCTCTGACGAGTCCAACAAGTTCAACATGTTATGTAACGACGAGATTTCGTACGTAAGGAGAAAAACTGGTAAACGCTATAGTGAAGAGTGCGTTCGAAGAACCGTTAAGCAGGGAGAGAGCCGAATGGATTGCAGACCATGAACTTGGAAGACTGGCTCTAATAGATGGAATAGTAAACTCAATTAAGTATCATCAAATACTGGTGAAATATTAACCACTGTTCACAAAGTAGTTAAAATTGCTGAGAGAGTTAATGGGTATCCCAAAAATTGAGTTTGAGAAGTGTTTCGAAGATTGGAAAAAGCGCTGGCATAATTGCATAATGTCGAATGGGGACTATTTAGAAGGCGACAACGAACGAATAAATATTTTTTTCAAAAACTAAAATTCTTGGTGTATTTTAAGGCACCTCTCACAATAAATAAAATTATAATTACACACATAACTATAAAAACATTACAAATAAAATAAATTAAAAAAACTTTTAGATTAAAAATATGTGACCTGGTCTACGAAAAGGGAGTTAACGTGCGAATTTTTTTTTTTTGAAAAAAAAAATGTTAAAAATAAACAACTGAACTCAACATCCGAATCAACTAAAAAGTGAAAAATTGATTTTTTGACACCTAAGCCCCCTTTCCGTAGACCAGGTCACATATGTAATTCAGTTATCGTTGATCTTAATAAATATAAATAATGAAATTTTCCACGCCACGCTGGTATAAATATTTTTACTATCAAAAAGTTTGCTAACAGCCAAAAAAATCAGTCGAAAGTTGTTAAAAAATGTTGCCTACATTTGGGCGCAAAGTGAAAAAGTGTGGATATGAAGTGCGGGTATTGCTTACATTAGTTCACAAGCATTGAAAATATAAATAAATCCAATAGGAAAACACTTTTAAAAATATTTGAAACCAACTTCTTAAATAAAAATATAATTCTTAAATAAATAATTTTTTTATATAAAAAAAATTGAATTGAAAATTGTGATCAAATTCCCCAAGTATATAATATTTCAAAATAAAAAGTATTTTGCTAAGTTGGAACGACTGTTTCTATTACAAATGAGGTTGAACCTATGATCCCTTGTAACTAATTTTTTTGATTAAATATGTATATGTTTTAAGAAATCTGAAGAGAGAGGCTGTTTCCTGTACTAGAAGGGTCCAATATAATAGCTTAATTTAGAAATTAAGATTGGATCGTCTAAAGCACAGAATTATTCAACATTTCTTAACAAGACAAATTATCTTAAAGCTTTATGTGTTTATCAAAGCTTTGAAAATTTCCTTTATCATTTTTAGAGCTTCTATAGACTCTATTTAATTTAAGTAAGCATCATTTTGAGTATAGAAATATAATGAAAAATAACAAAATAAGACATGAAATAATAAACACTATACGCAATTAAATATTCCACAAACCAAAAGCTTAATTGTTATAGAGAAAATCCAAAAAATACGCCTATTGTAAACAAAAAAATCGTTAGTCAGTTCAAATAATAGCTGAAATATAGTCAAGAATATTGATTAAGTTTCACTTAACCTTCCCATAATATCAAATTCTCATAATTCTCGGTAGAAGTCAGCCAGAAACACCAAAAGAAAAATCGACAAAAACAAAAAAATAAAACAAAAAACCAAAAAATTGAAAAAGAAGAACAAAAAAGAATGTAAAAAGAACACAAATTATTTAACGCTTATATTCCATTCGATAACAAAAAATTTATGACTGGGTGTGTGCTCTTTATTGAGTAATGATAGGCGCAGAAAAAGTCGAATAAATCAATAACACGCGAACCAATTAACATAAACAGTGAAACACGGTAAATAAAGTGTCCCTCTAGGCTATTATACAGTTGCGTTTGTAATTCAGCACACAATAGCATACTATAATTTTTTTTAGACATACATATGTATTTTTTTTTTAATTTTGTATTTACATTTTATGTTTCATATTTTTTATTATATTATATATTTTTTATTAAATAAAAACTGACAGAGAATTTTTCTTTGCTGCAGAATTTATTTAAAAGAATAATTTAAAGAAATTTCGCGCACATAAATTGCGAGTAAAGCTCTAAACACTATATCATGAATGCTTCAACGCCTGAAAGTATGCAACACAATAGCACTGAGCGCGCGCACACACAAACATCGGTGCTATGCAATTAATCATGCAAAACAACTGCACTACCACTGTAGAACTAGTATGCAACGATTTTCGTGCGTGTGTGTGTGTGAGCGTCGCCTAAATATTTTCCAATTTATTTTTCACCATTAATTTCCCACTTCGTGCCCGACAGCGCGTACACTTTTTCTAGCTACCAAAGCGCTAGCAAGACAACGACACTTCAAAGGCTGGCGCTAACGTGTTCCAAAGTGAATTCAATTAAATGAGTTTTCAATTCTTAACCGACACGCTCGCGCGCCACTTTCACATAACTAAGCGCTGACGACGGTGCGGCACGGGCGTCACTTGCAATTATAGTACACGCGAACTCGCACGGCACACACAGGCACACACATGAGCATAGAGTTAAACGCACGCAAAATAATGCAAAGCAGTGTTTAAGCTGCAATGCGCGCGTAACGCGGCTGAGTGGCTCACTGAGTAACCGACTGGCTGACTAACTGACTCACAGAGTGTTTGGCTGACTGGCTGAGTGTGAAGCTGATGAAGCTCAGGCTGACAGACGGCCGGCAGCAGGCAGCAGGCGCGGCGTCGTGCTATTCGCGTGCTGGCCTCTGCAGAACTACTGCCGCCGCCGACTTTTGTTGAGCGAGGTTAAGGCAAAGGCGGCCTGTCGTGCCTTGGCTTGGCAGCCATGCCCGACACGGTGGCGGCGGCAGTAGCGGCGGCGACAGGTTTCGTCGGTGCTGCAATGCATTGCCATTGCAACGAAGGTGAAACACACGAACCAGTGGCCAGTAGCCAGTATAACAGCGTTTACAACTAACCACGGCACGAACTATTACGAAAGCGCAAAAACAGAAACAACAAAACGAAAACATGGCGCACGAGTGACGACAGCGAGCGTGCAAGTGAAGAGTGGAGCGCAGCGAATGCTAAGTAGGCAATGTGGCGGGAGATTAGAGCGCGCGCCAGCCGACCGCATAGCGTCGCCGACGAAGATGAGCATAACGACCGTGACGAAGTTGCAGCCGAAAGGAGAGGTAACAAATGCATGAGCGCACGAAGCGGCACAATGCGTCGTGTTATTATTGCCGCCGCTGCAAATCCACCACATCGCTTAACTATACACCGTGCGAGGTGTGAGTGCCGCAGGCAAATTGCATGTGCACGCGGCCTTTGGCATGAGAAATTTAGGAAAATTATGAAAGTCAACAGAGCGTCGCGTTGTCGTGCCGCGTTGTGTAATTTCCATCGGCTGCAACGATTAAGCGCACGCACTTCAAGCGAGTATGTGACCAAAACAGCGGCAAGCATGTGGGCTTGCGGGCATTTGGCAGCGCAGGAGCGGTTATGCACGTGCTGGCACCAGTCACGGTCGGCTGGCTGCTTGAAATAATATAAACAGAGAAGCAGAGCGCAGCGCAGAGAGTATAGCGCAAAGAGATTCGGCGCCTTGTTGAGTGAGCAGCTTTTTCCACTGTTTACTGTTGGTTGGCGAACGTGCGACTGGTAAAGCTCACAAATAATGACGTCGAAGTAATGCGGGGTCAGCGGTGACCTTAGTGGAACGGCTCTCGGTTGCATTCATTTGTTGACAATTATTGAGTTAAATGTGCTTCAGAAATTAAGTTTATATGCTCAGCACGCGTTGGTAAAAATACAGATAAAAAATAATAGAATTTATGTAAATGCAAATAAGTAAAAATCGATGTTTAGGAAACATACATTTTGGCGGAATTTCAATTATTCCCAAAAAAATACGTCTATATTTGTTCAAACTGAAATTAATATAAAAAAATATTTTGCTCTAATAGCAAATAAATCCACTTCCACTTTCTTCATTGATATACGAAGGTAATTCTTATATGAGATAAGCGCCTAAAAGTATACAGTATAATTTTAAGAAATTCGTTTTTTTTCTTAGGTCCAAAAGCCAGGGCTCCTAAATTTGTGGAAAACATTTAGGATAATATGATTTTCTATACGAAAATGAGTTTGCCTAAATATATGCAAGTTTTTCAATTATATGCTTCTTTGGGATATGTGCCTAACTTTTTGCAGTTTAAATTTTAACATCTATATATATATCTGGAAGCCATATAAATAAATAAAAGCTTATATTGCATATACAAAAATATGCGCCTAAAACTATGTTTAAAAATTTTAAAAACTTCGATTTGACTTAAAATATAATTTTTCAAATCAAAAATAAGCTTTCGCGCCTAATATAATGATAAAAGCAAACTTTAGAGGAAAAAAATTAGTATAATATGATTTTCTATACAAAATGCGCCTAAATGTATTCAAATTTTTCAGTGATAAAAGCAGGCGTATTTGTTATATGCCCTTAAAACTATTCCATGCACTTTTAATACCTTTAAACAAACAAAATTAGCCTTATATGGGTTATGCGCCTAAAATTATACGACAGAATTTAAAAACTTTGAATTATCTTAATTCGTGTCCAAATTCGTAGAAAGAAATTTGAAAATAAGGTATTTCTAATAAAAAATAAACTTTCCCGCCTAGATGTATGCAAGGTTTTAGTGAGGAAAACGGTATTTAAAGCGTTTGCGTTTATTTACTATTTAGAAAATATTTTCAGGACAGAAGTTTTACTTTTCTTATGACCCGTTCAAGAAAAAATTTTATTGCCAGCAGTTACGGTTTTAGAGAAACTTTCAATTAAATATTAATTTCCAATTGAAAAAAAATCAATGAAGTTCTATACAATGTTAATCTTGAACTCATTCTGGCCATAAATAGAAATCCTCTACTCTATTTTAGCCATTTCATAAAACCTAAACTGCATATCATAAATTAATCAATAAGAACTTCCTCTCGCAACATTCGCATAAATTTTATTTATAAATATTTAATACACGATGTACAAATATATACATATATATAAGTATATTATATGAACATACATATAGATATACTTATATATGCACTTTAGTTACTTCTCTACAAATATATAGTGCTTCCCATTCCCCAAAATGACATTTGGCTTTAAAGCTTACATTTGTCTCACCGACTTTATACTATTATTACGTATTTATTTTCTATGCTCACGCCTACGGAAATATTGTATATATATATGCAGATCTATGAAACGAGTACAAGCTCAAAAGCTGTATTGGACTGCTGTTAATCCTTTCGTGCCCCATGCTCTACATTTCATTATTTGCTTAGCAAACAGCTTGCTGGCGGAACTTTCTCATACCTACTGGCATGCCGTGGAGCTTTTAAAAAGCTTTATTAGCTCGAATCGCAGTAACTATGTTTTAACTCAAATTGAATGTTGCTACTAACAGAGTGAGAACAGCAGCGAGCTTTTAACGTATGAAAGCTTTTAAGAATGCATTCGTAGCAGAGGTCTTTTGAAAATAAATAATAAACTAACGAATTTCTTTAAATGAAAATAACTAACAAAGGTGAAAAATTTCCAAGTGTGGTACAAATGGTTTAATATTCTGTCTCAATATTATCTTAATTCCATTTTGTAACAAGCTTTATTACAAAATGTACTTTTCTGTTGAACACTTTTCCATAAATATTTTGCAGAAAGTGTCAAAGTGATCTTGACGAGAAATCGACGGTACAGAATTTAAACAAAAATCAAAATGAAGAATTAATTTAAAAAAAATCCGTCTTTTACAACAGAGATCAAGTACTGCGGTGAAAAAATTGGTAAGCGAAAATAGTAGTATAATGTGAAGAACATAGAAATATTTAGTGGTTACTATATAATAAGGAAATGATGCCGAAAAGACCCAAAATATCCCAAAATCGCCTTAAAGCTATGAAAGTCTCTTAATACTCCATAGAAGATTAGAAAGGCTTTTCTGCTCCTCCACGCTACAACTGTAAAATCAGGTAACACGAAAAGTTTGGAAGCATTTTTGAAAATCTTATAAATTTTTCTCTTATTTTTTTCGTAAGAAGTTATTACCATCAATGGCTCAAAAATGGACGACGGCGTTTTTGTAGGAATATACTGTCCAGAGTTAAACATTTTGCCATTACAAAAGCCACAGGCCTGGCCTCCAATTCACCTGCAAGTAATTCCAGAATGATCATCTACGGAGACAACCAAGTAGCAATCAAGGCAGTAACTTTGTATCGCATATCGCCCAGAAATGCCTTGGGAATCAGTGCGACAGTGCAAAGTGTTGCCAGAAGTAAGTAGTTTCACTTCTACTGGATACCAGGCCACAAAGGCATCCAGGGCAATGAAATAGTGGACGAGTTTGCCAAGAATGGTTTTCGGCTCACATCACACAACGTGATCAACAGTGGGAAACCTATGCATTGTCTACTCGTATACGACGATCTGGACAGAAGCTTGGTAAAGAAAATCAAAACCCAAAAAAACGAGCTACCTGGGTACAAAATGGCAAAAGTCATGTTCAAAACGGAAGATCGGAAGTACACAAAATACCTATTGGCACTCGATATATAAGACCGTAGGAACATGATCGGAATACTAACTGCTCACTGTGTGGTGGCGACATACGCTCGAATAAAGGGGCTAACAGATCGAGAAGACTGCAGAAAATGTCTAGAGCAAGGCACCAAGGAAACAACGGAGCATCTCTTCTGCACTTGTACAGCATTGGCAAGCCTACGCTGTAGGCATCTGGGCTTAGCACGGTATGATACACTGGAGCAGGTATCGATAGTGAGGCCGCACAGTTTGTCAAAATTCACGTCAAGCGCAGGCATCGTAAAGGATGACTACTCCTCATGAACCTAGTAACTGAGCTCCATCTGGTATCTCAAGGGACTAACACTGGTCTATGCGTGGCTTGTTGGTCGACCAGATTAACCTAATCTAACCTATTATAATCATAAGCTTTAACTTCTTAAAAAGTGGAAGATTTGTAAATGGTCTATTGAAAATCTCTAACGCAGAATAGCTGTCGCATAAATATACTCGGATATAACGGTTATTTCTACTAATACGGACAAAAAATTACAGGCAAAAGATTATTAAAAATTACTAAGGATTAATATTCGAAAACCATTTTTCTGAAGGTGAGCCCTTAATTCGAATATATCCGAGTTGATTAAATTTGACTTGGACTAATCTACTTAAACCATAAATAAACAGTACCTCAAAATCTTCGTGTTGATATCGAAGAGATCTCTTACCTCATCTCTTACCGATCGACTAAACACATTTTACTTCAAGTTTATGGTACGAAACGAGTCAATGCTAGACTCACATCAAAACACCTGAATATTTCGCAAAAACTACATTGACATTACACTGACTCAGGAAATTATTTTGAAAGCAATTATTAAGATTTGTATAAAAAAAGTACATTTTTTTTATTTTTGTTTTTGTGATCAGTCCGAGTTATGCTAGAACTGACGTCCACCATCGAAACCTAAAAATTGCCACTATAAAAGAAACCATGGAACAAGTTTAGAGAACGATTGCAGAATCATGATAACGTTCTTGTTTACTAAATACATCAAGTTTTAGAAAATTTTATGAAAAAAAACAATAAAATTTTTTTTATAGCAAAACCGAGTTTTCAATGTTCTTGAAAAGCTTAGCAGCATCGGAAAAATAAATACGAGTATATTGATTGCTTTGAAATAATTCTGCGCTTTCCAATATCACCAGCATTGCTAAGCTTTTGATTTATTACAATGCACTAGGACGAATCGACAATTTCTTGCATTTTCTTTAAAAAACGAACAAGTACAAAAACAACAACAAACATAAGTAAGTGATATTTATATCATGACATTTTTCACCAAATTATTGGCAATAAATTATAGTTAGAACTATATATAAATATATATATATGTATGAGCGTGTGTGAGTATTGCATTGGCAGCGGCAAATGGCGCTTAAGCAGAAACCAAACCAAAAGAATTTCTTCTCAGTAAAGCACCTTGGAAACGCATTCCGTTGCGCTTTTCCTCTGACTTTATAGGCACTGCACTTCGACCAGCTGTGTCTTCAACCGCCGACGCTTGCCGTCATTTGAGGTTTGAGAAATGAGCGCATCAGCGGAATGTTATCAAGGCAACATAGATTGTGACAAAAAGCAAGGAAATACAAAAATGGGAAAATACAAAAACAATAGCAAGCGGAAGTCACGCGTTTCCGCCGAAAATTGCATGCCGCAGCTGGGTTCCTAAGCATTTGGTCTGGGCGCAGCTGGCTGCTAGACGTCTTGAATGACTTTGATTGTGCGTCAATGCAGAAGGCAGTAGTTCTAAGATACATATGTATATATTATTTTATTTTTTTCGCACACTACAACCTTTCCGCTAGTGCGCTTGTGTTGCAGCTTTTGCTGCTTTTGCTGCCGACATTGTCATCTTTTGCCAACTTCATGTTGCTGCTTGACATCGTTTGGCATTGATGTGATTGCATGTCAGCGATAAAGCGAAATTCTACGTTCATGTTGCCACTGGCTGTGGCAGAGTTGCGAAGCGATTCACCACTAAAAGTTGCAGTGATTTCAAGGCGCTCAAAGACGCTGCCAGTGAAGGTGATTGAAAGTGATTGCGGCTGCGACATCGACACCGAGGACAATGGAACCCACACACACGCACACACACAGTGACATACCATAAAATCATAAAAAGGTACACATCTCCTCTCTATAAAAATGGATATAAATTTCACCATCGCGACTTTATTGAGTCGGCCACTAAACGTGTCTGAGATTTATGGCTTCCCTATTTGTTCCTTAACGAGTGTTGTGCAACAACTTTACGCCTCACTTTCAAAGGCGCGTAGTAACCTGAGACAACGACAAATTTTTAACAACTAAAGTGAAAGGTTAAAAAGTATGCTTACAAATATGTACATACCCCGCGCTGTCGTGTTTTACCTTTAGCTTTTTGCTTTTACGCGAGAAAGTTGAAGCGTTTATCCTCACCAAAAATATGTGTCAAAATACTTAAGCGTATGTAATAATAAAAAGTTTTTTGGTAATACGTACCTGAAAAGAGAGAAAAGAAGAGAAAAAAATTAGTAAAATTTTAATTGCAATCAGGCATAATCTTTTTACAAGGGTTTAACTTAATATTTAGATAAAGGGGTTGTAAAAACCTTGAAATATCTAAGGATGTGTGTATTGAAGCAGAAGCTTTTAAAATTCTATTTTCAAGCGTCAAAACTCGTACACAAAAAACAAAACAAATTTCGAAATGCGAACAAATACTTACGTTTTCTGTTAGAGCTGCATCTAAAATAAGTTGTTGTTTTTTTTAAACTTGAATGAGGATACTAAAAAATATATACCCTCTTGAAGAAAATGTAATTTATGTTATGCAAAAATGTTTGGCTATGATTTAATAACATGTTTTAATACAAAATTTAGAAAAATTAAAAACAAAAATTTTGTATAAACAAATCAAAAATAAATACATAAGTAAATATATGTTGAAATCGGCGCAGTTTATAATCAAAAAAGTTTCAGCAGAATATAAAATAAAAACCTTAATATCAAATCAGAAGATAAAGTATATAAAAATTGAGTCTGCTAAAAATTTGTGATGCGGCTAATATCAATAAGGACTATTTGACAAGGTTCGCCGAAGATCAACTTCTTATTGCAAGACTAAGGTTGAAGATATGACTTCCGATATCTTCCAACCTCAGTCTCGCTATAGCCTACTTAATGGTGAAAGTGCCTGAATATTTCCACCTCTCCTTCCGTCATACCCAGCAACCTAAAACGAGTTCTTAATATAAAAAAACACAAAATTAAATTGTGGCCTACAGTGAGGCGCTGTAGCATAGACCCCACTACAGCAAAGTTGCAAACCTAATCGATGCTAAGGGTTGGCTTAAAACATGTTCACTAACATCAGGTAATAATTCTCGCAAAAAATGCGAAACCAGAAGTGATTGAGAAGAACATATCAATCTTGACATACTTCAGTTATTAATATTATCCAAGTTAGACAGTTCCAAGATTTCCAATTGGGATGATATGATTTCTAACTAACGTTTGGGCCATTTTTAAAATGTCGTGATCTCTAAGTTTTTTTTTTACTGTATTCAGTAATCTTTTCAATTTCATCATGGAAAGATATTCGCAAGAACACATTATTCAATTTTATTATCAAAATAATCTTTATCCAATTGTAACTTTTCAGGCGCTTTTGCCATTTTATAGTCGTAATAATCGTCATATATGCTCGCCATTTGTCGAACTGTTGAAAATTTCGAGCGTGCATGTTCCTAAAAGAACGTTTAAGTGCCAATAAGGCAAAGAACAGCTCGATGTAATGAAAATATTTCTGCCGTTCAGGCAATTTTTGCTGCAGACCGCAATATGTAGATTCCAAGACGTTCTCAAGAAATCACAAATTGCTGGATTTTGGGAAAAGATTTAAGCTAGCATTTATATAAAATATTTCTCACTGAAGAAATGAAGCCATTGGACCACCGTAGACGTAGTGAACTTACTTTTTTTGCCTTAGAACAACTTGAAAACAAAAACGATTTTTTTAAGTAAATTATCCTCTCCGATGAGGCTTCAAATAAGCTGTGCGGCAAATAAACAAAATTTTCGATTCTCGTGCAGACAATGTCCACAAATTTTTCACGAACAACTATTACATTCACCTAAATTGACAGTTTGGTGTGGTTTTTGGTTTGGTGGAATCAGCGATCCATACTTCATTCGAAAGGAAGCTGGTGAACTGTTACTGTCAATGAAGAGCGGTATAGAATGATTATAAACAGCTTTTAATGACCCCATTTGGAACTATTTATTTCACCTTGACAATATGTAGTTCCAAAAAGACTAGAGCTACGGGCCACTTACGTTGAACATCCGATTTATTGCAAGAATACTTTGGAGATTCGATTATTTCAAGAAATTGTGACATTGAATGGCCTCCAAGAAATTGTGATTTAACATCATTAAACTACTTCTTGGGGGGTTATTTGAAGTTATTAGTTTTTAGCAAGAAACCAGACTCTCTTCGAATTCTAGAAGTAAATGCTGAACATGCTAACGTCCATGACATTCGTTGGAATTGGTTAGATTAATGTTAAAAAATTTCTTCCTAAGCTCCTATTTAGTCTGATTGCTTGACACAACTAAATAACTTAACTGGATTTTTAGAAGGCATGATAAGCGAACCTGGCAAGCTTAGGTTTTACCATTTTCTGTGTAACTTTGAATTTTCTTCTACTTTAAAAGAGTATTGTCAGCTTATGAAAAAAATGTTACGCTTAACAAATCCACTACAAGAAAGGAAAGGAAAATTAACTAGATACTTCAAGCAGCTTTGTTTTTTAGTTCAATATTTCAGTATGAGATTCAGCAGAGTAGAAATACGGAGTGAAGACTTCCCAAGCGACATTGCTTCGATCTATGGGCTCTTGAAAAGCCACAGAGCTACATGTTGTTCAGCGATTTCTTTAAAAAAATGTCTGGCGCTATGGGAACATAAACAAAAATATTGGCAATAAATATAATTGCTGCATTTAGGACGAATAGCAACTTGACGAGATTTAAGTGCTGCCATTTACCAGTATAAATGCTCGAACGAGTCATCAAAAATTGAACTCAACGAATGGACTGTCTGAGACGTAGCCATGGCTAACATTTCAAAGAGATAATCTTCAAAAAACAATTGCAAAAGTAATATTCCTTCGAATGACAATAAACATTCCCCATGCAATTTGAAGTTTCTATATTTTTTCTTTAAAACAGTAGGGAACCCCGAAATGGATCAGCCTTTAGAGTGATTTACGTGGACTGCAATGAAATCTTTTCTTAAAGAGATGAAAAAATAACAACTTAAATTTCTTCCTGTTTAATAATAACTGCAAGAACTTCAGGTGACTTGAGTAACCAACAACTTTGAGGGTGTGACTATCAGTGTTTGAGAAATCGATTTCAAGTTTTGCACAGGTACATTTCTCCCTAAGGGGCCGTATCGGAATAATATAGCACGTAGCTGTCATACAAACTGATTGATCATTCAGTCATGCCCTTGTAAGGAAACTTTTTTTTAAAGAAATAACTTCACGAAATTTGGCAAGTATTAGTTTTTAAGGCAAAATGATAATCTTCAAAGAAATTGTTCAGACCGGAGCACTATAGCATATAGCTGTCATACATTCTGGCCGATTCAAATTTAGTTATTGTATGAAAAAATATTTTATTTGACAAGATAACTTCACTAAATTTGGTCTAGATTATTTTCAAAAGCAACTTTGTAATCTTCGAAAAAATTGTTAAGATCGGATCACTGTAGTATATAGCTGTCATATACACTGAATGATCAAAGTCAAGATGAGGATTTGTTTCTATTCAATTATACTATAAGAAATGCACCTGTCCAGGGTATCATAGCTTCGGTGGTGGTAATTTTTTTTAATGCTTCGAAATCCTATCCCCCTTAACTGTCCATATGCACAGTTACTTTGATGCCTTTTCTATGAAAAAATCCATACAAGTAATTATAAGGGGAAACCAAACGTTAACCTATACACTTAAATTCGGACAAAAAAATCGCTATCTCCATACTGTCTGACACGATCCTAAGGCATTTCCTGTTCGTGTTGGTTTCACAAAAAACAAAACACAAAAAAACACAAATAAACCAAACCAAAAACCATAAAAAAAACGAAACAAATTTTTATAAACAAAATCTTTTGCTTTTAAACGGAAAAGTAAATTTTAGATTTGAAAAAATATTTTTGTATTTTAATTAACTTCGTTCGAAACAATTACCATTACGCCTAATAACATTTGCTTATTTGCTTCCATAATAAAAACAAAATATAAATATTTGTGTTTTGACGAAAAAACGCAGATTTCGCAAACAGTTAAAATTTCGGAATTATATAAACTGTTTAAACACCCAGAAATATTTAAGCGAATTGAAATAACGTAAAAAACGCTTAATTAAACACTGACTTATAAACAAAACATTGCGTTGGGTAAATATTTGAACCCACACAAACACGCACACACACACCTAGGAAATGAAAAGGAACGAGAAATGCGAAACAGCATAAACAATTAACACCCAATTTAGCTAACTGGTAAAAAAACAGCAACAAAAGTAATAATAAAGAAAAATGGCAGATACGCACACCAACACACCCACACAAACTTACCCGCCAGCAACAAGGATCATCTGCATTGTTGTGTTTAGCTTTAAGTGCAACAACAACAACAACAACTGGCAATAAATAAGAATTATTATTGCGTGTTTCTTAACTAACGGGACTTGATTTTTGTGGTTCGTAATTTTTTTCGTTTTTGTTTTTTTTCTTCTTCTTCTTCAACTATTTTTGCTTTTGATTGGCCTTTTGTTTGATTTTTGCCTTTAACGCTGTCGTCTTGGCCTTTGCTGCTTATGATAACAACAACAATGCCGGCAACGACGCTTGCGGTTGTGTTTGTGGCAAAGAGGCAAACTTTAATTGTCTCTGCTTCGGATTTGGATTCGGTTTTGGTTTCGGTTGCAGTTTTTGATGTAGATTTTGCTGATATTGTTGTTTCGGCTGTTGTTTTTGTAATGGCAATGAAGGCGTTTGCGGTATTATGAGTGTTGAAAGCTTGCTGTTGAGGAGGGATAACGGTATTGCTAAGGCGTGTGTTATCAATGACATTGAGTATGCCGATGTTGTTTGTGTTAGTTTACACAGTTGTTGTTGCTGTTGTTGTACAAAAGTGAAATAGCTTGTATGCAGCTTCATTGGTTGTTGTTGTTGTTCTTGTTCTAGTATATATTTTCTGCTTGGTGCTGCAGTTAACGGCAAATCCATGGCTCCGGTACTGCGAGTATGACTTAACGGTGTTATTTGTCGTATAAACCTTTAGTGCTTAGTAGTAGTTTTATCTCAACAGGTATATAGTTGTATTAGCAATTTTTGTTTTTGTGATTTACTGTTAAAATGTTGTGTAAAGTTCATTCTTGGATTTATTAGCAATAAATTAAAGCCATCCATTTTCCATATCAAGGCGCTCTAGCAGGCAGGAGTATTGCAGATAACTCACATTCATATTGTCGTGTTTGATAAAGAAGTAACATAATAAATAATTATTGCATTCACAAACTGTTGACTAAGGTACTCGGAGTAGTCGCGAAGTGTTCATTTTGTTTGGTTTTTTTTTTTTCTTAAAGCTTATGTAAATAGTATCTGAAAAGCAGCGTGTGGGTTAGAGGCGAGCAAGTAGTTATTATCATATAGTTCAAAATGCATTTTGTTTGTTGTTTGCGGCATTCTTATAACTTGTTTTAATCTACAAAAGAATAGTTTGCGCTTAGAGACAGCGAGAGATAGGGTGGGTTAACGAGCGTATAGGGGTACTAATACAAAGAAAAGCGCAGAAAACTATAGTTTTTTAAGTAGTCAGCAATATTTCACAGCCAAGTTAGGGAAGAGTTGCGAGCAAAGCCATTCCAAATCATATGTATATATATGTACATATATAGATGCCAAAACATAATCACTAAAAAATATATTTTCTTATCAAAAGTCATAAACAAAAACAAAATTGGTAACATAATACCCAAAAACAGGTGCGCTAATGAAATTATTCAAACATAAGTATTTTCCAATCAAATTAAAAACACTATATTTCTGTAGACTTTTCAAAAATTACTAAACTTTCGTTTCGGTCACGGTATATTTTACTATAAGGTGTGTTACTTGCTGAACCTTCAATTAGAAGTATTTTACATGGTCTAATTTTAAACGGTCAACTTTTAATGCTAATTTTTCACTCAAATAAGAACGTTTGACAGTGTTATTCTCAACTGGCTCTTGAAAAACTTTTTTATATATCAAAGTAGTGAGTAGAGTAGTATCTGTAATAGTGAGTTGCCGGGTATTTAAGACTTAATAACGAAACCACGACAATCAAGAAGAAAGTACTGGGATGTTCCAAATCGCCTTCTTCTATATAGCTTCTACAGCTGACGTCTCATAAGATCCTCAACCTTATAGCATGGGCGCAGAAAGTGCAATGGCCTGTTAGAACCACCACAACTAGAAATGGGCTAGCTTTACTGAAGGTAAAGAGAATGCACTAGATCTCTTGAGCTCGATCTTGGCCAAATTAATCTTGCAATAGGGTATGAAACTATGCTCGCACCTATTCTGATGAATTAAGGGGTTAGGCCACTGTAGAGGGCCACAAAATAGGCCTTTTTTGAGATTTTTTTTCGGGAAAACTATTAAATAAATCTGGTTTTTAACAAAAGCGATTTATTATAAATATAATTAACTGCTTATAAGTATTTTTGAAGAAAAATTAATTGAAAAATGGCGGCTACACAGCGTTCTCCCTAGGATGTCTCCGTTTTTTCGGGAACCACGGCCAGACACACAGCTCCTGTAATTTGTTTATTTTAATAAGTTGTTGAACGGTTTCCGCTTGTAAAGAGCACTAGCTACAGAAGTACGTAGAATTTTTTCGATATATGCATTTTTAACAAAATGGCGGGCCTTTAAAGGGACAAGTAACAATTTGGCCTAAAAAATTGTTCGATATTTGTTAATAAAAAACAAGCTATGCAAGATAAAAAAAAAATCCTACGTACTTCTGTAGATAATGTATTTCTGAAGATGTTGTGAAAATTTCAAGTGAATCGGTTGTAAATTGTTGAGTTATGTTTCCGGCCAACTTGAAAAAACAGTTCGAAACGCGTTTAAAGTTTTGAGTGGGCTCCCTGCCGAATGAACGGCCTTCGACTAGATAACGAAAATGGAGCATTTAGAATTTTTTCTCTGTCATAATCTTTCGGGATAGCATTTATGAGACCATAATGTATCATTTGAAAAAAAAATCAATTTTCCGAAAATTCTAGAGTGGCCTAAACCCTTAATCAAATAATTGGAAATTTTCATAGCTTCGTCTAAGCATATTTTGGACAATGGCATCGAAAAGCCTAAAGATGTTGTCATCAGAGAGAAAGAGAGAGAGAGAGGGAGAACGAAAAAAGAAAGAGTAAGAGTGAGTAGAATGGATATATAAACATGAATTTAAGATTCGCTAATACATCGTGAGAGTAAAACACCCGAAAACTCGCAAATATCGAAAGAATGCATATTCTGAAGAGAAAAGCATACAATTTTTTGCCATGCATCATGGCTATTTCCTTAAGGAAATTTGAAAACATACATATAAAATCTATAATTTTTACTTGATCACTCTTTTTGAACTTGTGTTTTGGATGCGTTCTTCTACTTTTTGATCTGACTTCTTCTCTAAAATAATGTAGAAATATTGCCGCTTTAGTTTTATTGCTTGAACTATTCATTACTTCGTTTTTCAACTCAGAAGCTGAAGGCATTCTACATATGTAACTGCTAATTTTAAATTAGTTAATGTTCTGTAAACGCAGCTGTCGTAAATAAGCTAGTTTTTTTCTAAATAATCTTAACGTTATTATGTTAAGATAAGAAAATAAGATAAGTATTGCAGTCTATTGTGCCTTTTCCTAAATTACAACGACCCCCCAAACCCCAGCATATTGAAAAATTCCAATATACTGGTAGGTGCTTGTTAGACGATGTGATCCCTATTTGAAAGCGTGAATCCAAAGAACTTTATCCTGCATCTGCAGACTTCTCTGTAGTCAATTGGCAGGTGTTCTGGAGTTTCAGGTTCCCAGTCGCAGAACAAATAATATGTTATTTTGTCTAATAAATTTTATAATTCTCCTGGTCTAGGCTCTTAAACATATATGTATATGTACATTTACTTATATTTGAAATCTTTAAAATAAAATAAAATAAATCAAAAAACGCAAAAATAAATATATTTGGATTGAATAAATCAAAGTCAATAGAGAATTGATAGTAAAAATAAATGGCAATAAAGTGCACACAACATAAATATAATAATGCATACACACACGCAATAAGACGACAATATATATTTATATAAGAATAGTATATCTATTTGTTAGACAACACCAACAGCAACAACATGACAACAACAAGAACAGCAACATGTTGCGGCAATACTTGCAATATCCAACACACAGCAATCAGAAAATCAGTTTAAATATGCAAACAGGCATACACATATACATACATGACTACATAGATAAATAAGTTTATATCACATACTATGTGCATATGTATGCATGTATGGGTGTTTGCCGGCAGCTTACACAATAATTTGAATAAAAAAAAACATATTTTTATATGCAAATTGAAAAGAATTGCAAGTATTCATACTTGTTGTTGTTGCTTGCTTAGCATAATGCAGTTACAGGATGCGAGCACTTCGCTGGCACATTTACTACAACAACAACACACGAGCAGTTAGATATATGTATTTCTATATTTGCTAAGTACGAGATGCACGAGCATTTCCATGACATATATTTCCATTAACAGTTACACGCGACACAGACACAAATACATACATATAAGGATAACACACACACACACATGCATACACACACAGCTTTTTTTACAGGACTAACATTTTCGCTTGGAATATTCAAATTGTTACTTTGCATCCTCGCGCAAATGGTTTCCGTTACATAGCAGCAGTACAACAACAAACTGTTATTGTTGTTCTTGCATTTGCTGATATGGCTGATGTTGCGCTGTCGTTGCTGCCGCTACAGCTGTTGTTACTGTTGCTACTATTGTTGTTGTTGTTGTAGTTGGTGTTATGACAGTTGTGACAGTTAACAGAGGTGACGCTGGCATTTACAGTTGAGTGAAAAATGTTAATTGCTTTCGAAAAACGCTTCACACCAAAAAACCATTCTCGGCAGAGAGGGAGAGAGAGAGAAACAGAGAGCGGGAGCGAGAGTGAGTAAGACAGCGTCAAAGTAGCGGGTTAGTGGGTAAGAAGGGTGTATAGGGGCAGAGTTTAGGCAGAGGCTTTGGCGAGCGGCAGGCTACATGGCTACATAGTTAGCTCAGCGGCACGCGCATAGATTAGTGAACACTTATGTATGTGTTGTTGTTGTTGGTTTTAGGTGTGTTATGTTAATGCATTCACGCATTGACGCACTGTTGTTGCGTTGGCTGGCAGCTTAATAGCGCTAAAGTTAGTGGACTTGTTGAGTGGCAATTGATTAGACAAGTAGCTGATTAGTTGATTGATTGATCACTTGCGCGCTTTACTATTGTGTATGTTGTTGTTGTAGTTGTTGTTATATTAATTTATTTCATTTCAATTATGCTTGTTAGGCGGCGCTCACTTTGTGGCTGATTCAGGTGTTGCTTTGAATGCATTTCATTTTGAATTCGAGAATTATTTTATTTTTTATTTTCATTTGCACTGTTGTAGGAACATTTTAGTCGCTGACATTTAAAGTTACGATTTTCTTTTTTATTTTGGGAATTTAATTTTATTTTTTATAGCTCTTCGCAGTTCAAAGATTGAAAATATTTACTATTATTATTATCTCTTAACTCTGAAAGTAAATCATTTTCACATTTATTTTTGTTATAAAAACTTTTATTTTATACTATGGAGGGGAGTATACTTTTATTTTTTATTTCATGGTTGTAAACTATACTCGTACATTGCTGAAATATACTAGTTCTGTAGCCTTTTACGTCAACACAAATATCACTGCCTTGGACATCCTAATTATAAAATATTAATATAAAAATAAAAATTAAAATTACAAAAAAGCCGTGAAAACTTTGAAATTTTAAAATTCCGTTTCAGTTTGTAATAGGAACATTTTTCAGAAAATACATTTGAGAAAATAAATGAAACTAAGAAGGGTAATCTTGTCTAGAGTCTGAATTTCAAGCGCTTATTGAAATTTTATTATGTAATTACCGCTGAAATCAATCCACAAAATAATTATTTTTCAAATCAACTTTTTATCACATTTACTTCTTATTGAAAGGTACTCAAAAATAAATACAATATTAAAACCTCGGCTGCACTAAAGCTATACTACCCTTCACAATTTAAAACGCTTTCCGTACAAAACCGTGAGCTATGTACTATAATGGTGCGTCATCGACAATTCCAATAGGCATCTTCTTGCAGTGAAAAGAACTTGACAAAATCTCTGATATTCTGGGTGTTACAAGCGTTTTGACGTCTGTACCAAATATCACATAAAAATACTGTTTAGTACACGCTTGTCTTTCTGAAGATATAATGCAGCCGAAACATTCAAAATTTTTGAAAAGGCCTTTAGTAACAATTGTGTATCGTTTTTCGTTTGTTTTTATTAAAAGAGGGTCGAGAACGCGTTGATGAAGAACTACGTCCAAGGCGGTCATCAACATCAACTGATAATGCACACGTCAATTAAATAAAGAAAATGGTGCCTGAGAATCAACGAACAACAGTCAGAGCTTACTGGCATCGTTGAAATATCGAAAGGGTTAGTGAAAATCATTTCGTCCTAAGAAAAGTGGAAGTTGGTGCCAAATTCACCCAATTTTTTCAGAAACAGTGTTGCGTTAAACAATATTTTTCGACTACTGGGATGTCATGAAACGTATTACTACTAGCGATGAGTTTTAGATCTATGCTCACGATACGGAAACAGACGATCAATCGGCCGAATATCGTGGCAAAGATGAGCCAAAGCCGAAAAAACACCTCAAAGCAGGTCAAAAATCAAGGTCATGGTGCACTCAAAATTCCTTCCAACCGGTCAAACTGTCAAGAAGGAATACTATTTGAGTGTGAAGCGTCGTTTACGCGAAGATATTCGTAAAAAGAGGCCAGAATTAATTATGGGTCGACAATTCTGAGTTTTTGCACCACGATAATGCACCGTTGCATACTGCAATATTTTCAACCATCATCGTGCGACATCTATCATAAACGCCTGATTTTGATCCACGTAACTTCTGGCTATTCAGAAAGCTCGAACAATGCCAATGCCAATCGCCAATGGTTTGAGGATTGGTAAAACCGTTGGTATAGGTGTACTGGGGCCAAGGGAAATTACTTTAAAGGAGAAGACACGGATTTTAAAGAATAAATTTAGAATTTTAAAATTATGTTTTGCTAATAGTAGTATAGCCGAAAAAAGGGTGCGAATATTGCTAACTAAGATTCGGTCATCATGATATGTTTTTCTGCCTATTCTATACATTATTTTAATCCAATGATCTAACGATTTACCGTTCTCAATAAAAATCGAAATTAATCAGGCCAAAAAAATCAAAATTTTATTTAAATTATGTTGTTTTAAACGCCGCTATTTTGTTTTCCCGTTCTTTTTTTTGCATTTTTCTATATTTGAAGAAAATTCTTACTTGAGAGATCCTGATTGAAAAACTAGTTTTAAGAGAAACACGGCTAAAGTTTGGAGACTTAACCAGCTGACTTGTCTATTGTCGTGGCAAAAACTCTGAACATTTTTTCAAATTTTAATTTTTTGGAAGATATTTTTGAATATCTATGCTATAATACCCCTTAAAAGAATTAAAAGCTTTTTGAATTACTAAAAATTATTTTATGTAGTCCTGCGCATATATATGGAGCCTATTTTCAGTAACAAAATAGGGAAGTCGATTATATATGAAAAAGGTTGCGTCACGTATATTTAAGTAAAAAAAAAAAATAAATAAAAATGTCGAGTACTGAATGTGAAATTAATTAAACTAATTACGGAACAAGTATAGCCATTCAGAAGGCTTACACCATAATTATTATGCGTTTTGAAGACTACAGCACAATCTGGGGGAAACACATTCCGAAACTAAGTAAAAAGTTTAAAAGACTAGCAAGAATAAATATGAGTGAATTCCAGAAAGCCAGCAGATAAGTAATTTTTTACCACAAAACAGCAAAGACAACTGGCTTTCTTAGCAACCTTTACAAATATTATTATCAAATGAAATTTCTTTTTATATTATTTATATTTATATCTCTTGATATAGATTTGTTTCGAATTTTTTTTGTGCAATTTATAATTGTTTTTTTTTTTCTAGAAAGATTATAAGGAACAACTTCTTCTATATTGTATTTTAGAGTATTAAACTTATTTGAATTCATTTAATTGAAGTTAATTTCAATTCATTTTTTTAATACACTATTTTTTAATTTTGAAAAATAAATTAAAATTTTTGGAAATTTGTTTAAATTTATTTTATTTTAATTTTGTTTGCCAATTACTTATTTTTATTTTATTTATAATTTTATTTAAGTGCTTTTAATTTTTGTCACAATTTTTCAACGATTTTTAATTTACTTTTAAATTTTTATTATAAACTTGGCACTGAATTAATTGCATACGCACACCATAAACCAACACATTTATGCGGACTGCGTATGTTGAACTTTAATGCAAATATTTTGCCTTCACCGAGCGCAAACCTGCAGTATTTACGCATAAAAAATAAATTACTTCATTTTAATTACTTTTCCATTGCCATTAAAAGATACATGCCAATACACACACATGCACTCAAACCAATTTGTAAAGCGACAGCAATTTCCACGCATTAATTTCACAGCACTTAGTTACACTGATTTACTGCTGGCATTCATATTTCAATAATTCGAATTAATAAATTCGCAAATTACAATTTGTACACATTAATTTCGCTGCATTTTATTAGCGCACATTTAAAGGTCACTCATACGCCACGGCGAACCCATTAACAGAGGCGCGTAAGGAGACACCCGCTTGGCGTCTGGAGCGCACAGTGCAGCTCGAATTTCCATGGACACACACTTTTTTGTTTCGCCTTCATGTTGCACACAAATAGATTTCAGTTTACTGTTACAAGTTTGTTGCACTTGTCGCGCACCTTTCTGCATTTGCACTTGTGTTGCCACTTGCTTTGCACGCTGGCAGGTATACTCGCACAGGCAGGCAGCGCGCCTAGCATACAGCATCGCGCGTCGCGTCTACACTGCCACTTGGCCAGCCAGTCGGGCAGCCTCTGGGCTGGCTCGCCATTGAACGCGTCGCCGCTGACTGTGGCGCGTTCGGCGTCTGCTGCCACACAACGCTCAACGCCTAACGGTGAATACTTTAATGCCCGCCTAATCGCTTGCCAATGCGTTGTGTTTTCACTTGAGCAAGAAAAATTCTCGAAAACGGAATTTAAATACTTTAATGCCATATACTTTTCCACACTTTTATAACCTTTCAACATGTGCCACACAGAAATCACATGCCACGCCGTTGAGACATACATAAAAAATCTCAATGACTTTCGTTTTCATTGCTGCTGCCCGTTTAGCTCGTGTTTGTTTATCTTGAACGAATTCATTACGATTTCATTGTTTGGTGATTTTATGTCGTTTTTCTCGCTATTTTTGTTTTTGTTTTGTTGTTGTAGAGGATTTAATTTATTTTTGTAAAATATTCAAATAAATTTAATGGCTGGTGCGTACAAAAAATGGCTCCAATAAGCGCGTATCTGCCAACAGCCAACCGTCCAAAACACTTTTCACGCACACACAACACGCACACATACAGGCGCAAATTGTTTCTACTCGGGCGCTGCTGCAGCAGCATCAGCAGTGGCAGTGGCAATGCCAGCAGCAGCAGCTGTTCTTTGCCTGATTTATTTTTGTTATTGTTGTCTTAAGTATTTTGCAATTTCACTTTCTGCTGCTTCTTTGGCATACATTCGCATAGGGTTGCCAAGGCGTTAAGAAATTTAATAAAATTACTGGATTTCATATTTAAAGCATTTTTAAAGATTTTTATAATTTTTTAATAAAAAAATATTTTTTTTAGTTTGACTCAATATTTTTTATACGAGTATAGGTGCCCAAACGATTAATTTTTTGTAAAAGTACTGGATTTTTCAACTAAATGATTTTTAGAGATTCATAATTTTTTAATAAGAACTATTTCCTTTTGTTGTTTAAATGAATTCTTTGTAGAGTTGCCAGAGCGCTAAAATATTATAAGAAAGTGCTGGATTTTTCAATTAAATGATCTTGAGAGATTCATAACTTTTTAATAAAATTATTTTTCTTTCCGCTTAAGTAAAAATTTTTGTATAGGGTTGCCAAAGAGCTACAAATTATGAGAGAGCGCTGGATTAAATGATTTTTAGAGATTTGTAATTTTTTAATATTTTTGTTTAGTTTAATGTAATATAAGCTGATTTTTTCACTTAAATGGTTTTTAGAGATTTATTATTTTTCAATAAAAAATATGTATGATTTTAACTAAAAGGATAATTTTTCCGCAGACGCAAACAATAATCTAAAACTGCTAGGTTTTGTACTCAAATAGTTGATTCCGGAAAGAGATAAATTTTTAGAGGTCTCGCTATATTCAGGATCACCTAATTGAGTGGATTGCATTATTCCAAAGTGAAAGCGCTTACAATACTACCACTCAATGAACGCACTCATCTATTCAAAGTCAAGACAAAACACAAAAATATTTGTTACAATCAGATAGTGATCAAGGTGAAACCTTACTCTTCTTTTTGAAGTGTTCAGTTTAAATTTGCAGTTATAATTTTCTATGGCATTTGTTCTTTTTTATAATACAAAAGATTAGATTTGGTTAAAGATTTAGATTTCATTAAAGTTTATGTTATGTTTTAGGTATGAAAATTAACCTCTTCAAACAAGTTTTCGTTAGGTGAGCTCCCGATAAATCGATTAAGGCGGGAGAATTTAACAAATCGAAGACTAACCTGGTCGAGGTCTTTCAAAAATATATGATACGAGCATTTAAACAAAAGTATACTCTGACGACTTCAGAAGTTACATATAGTATATCCACTTGCCTCTTGGCAAAAGGCGTTTTTTGTGAATATTTTTGAAGTGTCTTTAATAAAACAAAATTATAAAAATTTATTTACTAAATTTAATGTACTCTATTAATCAGTAATTTATTTCGAATACTTTTAGATCCCTGGAGCTCCGACCTCCAGGAGGACTTTCAAAACAACTATCTGCTGCGGAAGTTTTCCTGGTTAAATCTATTTTTCTTTTTTACATTCTTATTTTTTAGCTTCATATCCAACAATTTCAAAATATTCCATATTAATCAACTGTGTAATTCATTTTTCAAATATAAAAAAAAATCTTATTTATTTATTCTTAAATTTACTATCACTAGGTGGGTTACCCCCATTAATTGGATTCTTGCTTAAATAGCTAGTTATTCAATTATTAGTATTAAAAAGTCGATATGTATTAATAACAATTTCATATCAAAATACAAAAAAGAAGTTATATCTATAGCTTTATACATTAAATGACTCTAATACTAATCAAAATTTATCTTTTTGACAAAATGAAGTTTCTAAAAACAATTTTCCTGCTTTTCCGTGCTTTTTGTGCCTTTTTTTTGTGAAAAAATTTACTCTTAATAGTGGCTTAAAAATCAAAATTATTAAGGAAAGTCTTATTCCTTTATCAATATCTCCGAAATATATGTCTATGAAGGTCGCCTGAAATTTTAAAGGCAATTGGTCAGGCATTCCAAAGAAAATTTTTGAGAAAACAGCCTTTCGAATAAAATGTGTTTAAAACTTTGTGAGCTGATTACCGTAAGTTTAATAACAAATCCTGCAATACCTTTTTAAGAAAAATATGGGTTGCAATAAATTTTAGCAATATTAGAATTTAGTCCCATGGAGGATATTAGAACCTTTTTGGTGAAGGATAATAAGGGGATTAGAACTATTTATGGTATAATAAACGGTAACATGAAAGGAAATGCAAAACTCCTATCTCCGAAACTAGTTTTGGGATCAAATTTTAATTTTTCGAGAATGTTCTCAAAAGTTTTACATTTTATATATCACAAATGGACATAAACCTAAACTAAAGAATATTTTAATTACAACACTTTGCTTGAAACAAAATTGACGAAATTCTACCAACACAAAAACAACAAAATATTTCCAAAAAGTTTTGTTGAATTCGTTAATCACTCAAAATTTTATAATATTTTAAAATATAATAATTTCGCTTGAATTAAAATAAATCTAACGAAAATATTTACAACAAATCTAACAAACATTATTAAAAATAGGAAAAGTAAACAAATTCTAAGAAATTCCATTTAATTATTTCATTTGCACGCGGCCACACTGTTGCTGCTAGCATTTGCCCCCATAAAACATACTTGATTCGCTGCTTTCAAGGTCGTACGAAAGCCAAACAAACTCGTTATCTCACTCGTGCACACACACGCCAAGCGCATAACGAGCAGCATGCGAAAGGCAAGAAGTGGTAACCACTTTGCGAAAGAGCGTTAGAGAGCGTGCTGCGGAGAGCAGCAAAGTGAGCAATAAACATTGGTGCCGATGCATATTCAAACGCTCATTCATTTAAACCAACACTGATAGAGACCACACGGCGTATACGTAACATATTTTACTATTACCAAAAATCGCGCATCCTTTCGTATCCTCTTAATGGCAAGGCTGAGACACATGAGCCGTGGTTGTGAGTGCGATTTGCGCGCTTATGTAGTGAATGTACATATGTATAAT
This sequence comes from Bactrocera dorsalis, assembly GCF_023373825.1. NCBI lineage: Eukaryota > Metazoa > Arthropoda > Insecta > Diptera > Tephritidae > Bactrocera > Bactrocera dorsalis. The sequence goes on from NC_064306.1 coordinate 51,544,885, forward strand.
TTGCATATGTCTCTACGTGGCAGCTTGCTGTTTACCTGTACCAAATTCTGTCTCAGTTTTGTTTGTTTGTGTTGTATCAATTTGCAATTGCTGCCATTTACGTATAACAAATGCCGCTATTTTTCAATTTAGTTTCTATGTATGTATGTGGAAATGTAGCAGTGCATTGTTGCCAAACTTGAAGTGCTACAATTTTGTGCTACGCACTGCTAAATGTTTTCCTTAGAAATTTTGTTATTGCATGCACATATGTATGTACATTTTTTGGCAGTTTTCAGTTTCAAGTTTTCGCTCGTTTTTGGAATTTCTGTGCCATTATAATAACACTTTTTAGTGCGCATTACACTTTGTTTTTGTTTTTGTTGAACAATTTAGCATCGTTATTTCATTTTCTTAATGAGTTTTTCGTTTACTTTAATTGTTTACCTGAATGAATTTTCACCTTCAAATTTGACTTCTTGTATATGCTACGTGTGGATGTTCATTTATTGCTGATCTTTTTATTTCAGTTATGTACACATGTAGTACATACTTAGATATAGGAGCATATGTACTCATACATACATATGAACATATGTAGCCTCATTTTTATTTAATTTAGTAAATGTCTTGCTTCTGACGATTGATACTGATATAAGCTGTATATGCATTAGGGTGATCCCAAAGTGAATCTTTTGAATTTCCCGGCTAAAATTAGACTACTTACAAAGGAAAAAAATTCCCTTCAACAAAAACGTTTAGCTCAATTTCAAAGAGAGAGAAATACAAAATTTCCCATATAAATAAGAAATTAAAAATTAGACTTCTTCAAATGTAATAACTTTAGAACCATTTCACTTTTCAAAATTTTTTAAGAAGCGAATTTTTCAATAAAGAAACAAATTTCTTTATGGTAGATATTTTAGGAAACTTTGTGCTCCACAAAAATCCGCCGTACAAAATTTACGTATCTAAGCGGTTTAAAAGTTCGGGTATTTTTAATGAAATCAGAGTTTTAACGTATTTTTGTATGAAGAAAAATTTAAATGCTCACACAGAGCTTTTAAAATTAATCATAAAAAATTTCCCCGGCAGGGATATTTTTTTTCCTTAGTGAGATATATTTTCTCCTCAATTTTTTTTTTCCTTTTGGTACACCCTAACGTACATACGTGTGTATATAGACTTTCTGGGACATTTTATGCTCTAAAACAATAAAAATAAAACAAAAATTATTTAAACGGTTTTAAAATTCGGGTATTTTTTTAATGAAAACAGAGTTTTAACGTTTTTTTGTATGAAGAAAAATTTGAATGCTCACAGAGAGTTTTTAAAATTAATCATAAAAAATTTCCCAGGCAGGGATATTTTTTCCCTTGAAGAGATTTTTTTTATTTTGGTACACCCTAATGTACATACTTGTGGAATGAGATAAATAATTCGAATTGAAATTTTATATATTGCCGTGAAGAAATTTCTCACATGGATATATGTATATCGTTTCTTATTGAAATCTGCAAGAAATTTTCTCATTCGCATTCGTATGAAGATCTCAAAACATAATAAATATTCATAGACTTTACAAATATTAAATAGTGACAACGCAAATTTCTTACACAGCAACATTATGAAAGAAGGCAGTCAGTAGGTTTTATCTGGAAGCCTTTAATGACTTTTAATGTGGCAACTAAAATAAAATGCGCCAAAATTGTATCGTTTATTTTTTAAGCGAGCTCTTGAATACTGTTCACTCATGAGCAGAATGACTTTAGCGCTGGCTTAAGTGCGGCCTCTGGCGGTCAGGCATTCGCTGTCGGAGAGTCTCCAACCCTTCGACAAAGTCCGAAACATATTAAGAAGTAATACTTAATTTTGGAAGAATGCAAGTTACAATAAACCTGAGTACAATTACTAAGTAACATAATAGATATTCTCATACTCTTATGAATCTATAACAAGTTCTCTATAGTAGTCTAAAGTACTACATTATTATTCCGGTAAAATCTCGTATTTTCTACCGCAAATTAATTTACTAAGCATCAATTAAATCATCATAAAATTACACACATTATCTTAATGATAATGACAAGCCAAGCTCTAATAAAAGGCACATAGATAAGCACACACATATGTATGTACTCATGAGCGCACACACACTTATGCAGTCGCCTTTACCTTTTAGTATTATCAGCTGCAGAGAGATAGTCAATTATTTAATTATTCATTAATGTTAAGCGCTAAAGGCTTCCAATGAGAAAATAGCGACCGTCAAAAATAGCGCCATGACACAACACACACATACAGCTTTATATACACACATACAAAATACAACACTCAGTCTCTCAGTGGTTTTGAAAATATTTGTATACAAGCATATGCTTAGGCTCTGCCACAGTAGCTAGGGGGAAGGATAATAAAAGGCATGACACTAAATGTCAAGACAAGACAAGTGTCAACAACAAGAAGAGCGTATAAAAACAAATAAACAAGAATACTAAACCGATTAGTTAGAGAGAGACAACAAGCGTATGCAGGGCAATAAAATGCATTAAGGGTAAGAGAGGATGCGAGTGGGAGAGCAAACTTAAGTACAAACAACAAAGTGAGCAGCAGACGAAAAAGAAGAAGAAGAAGCTGGTTGTTTACATTTCACGCGAAACCGGGTTAAGTAAGTTGGTCAAGAGAATGTAAAGCTCGAAACTGGAATGAAAGATATTAACTTAGATGAAAGTGATAAAGAGCGATTAAAGGAGATATAAGAAAGTAGAGACAAGGACTGCGGAAGTTAAGAAAAAGCTTGAAAATCAAAATATGCAATTATTAAAAAATATGAGAATGAAACTTGTAAAATTGTTTATTTGATAACTAAAATTTGCGTGCTAGATTTTTGTTGTTTTGCAGTTTTGCATTGCTCTCATAGCTCCCTTTAAAATGCTGCTTCTGCGCACAGGCTTGCACGCCAATGTGGCACGAAATGAATTGGAAATGGTATGGCACAATTTTTTGGCAGTGGTGTGTATTTTCGGCAAGTGTTTTGTGTGCCACACGCTCCTGAGTGGCACGTTTGTGTTCGTGCGAGAAACAAAAACAAAATTTCCGACGAAATATTGCATTGGCATAGGTTAGTTTGGCATAGAAATATACAAACACATTTAGAGCGAGCAAAATTTAAGTTGTTGTTAGTTTCAAAGAAGAAGTTGAGAAATGAAACAAAGAAAAGACATTGAAGACTTAGGAAAGTCAAAAAACAGAAATTTTAAAAATATTTCGTTTCATGAAATCTAAAAACTTTTTTTAAAGAATTAAAATGTTAGAAATAACTGATTTTAGTTTGGCACAATTTAGTTTATGTAAAGCCACTTCAACATAGTAACCATTTTCACATAAGAAATGCATAAATATCCAAATATACAGTTGCCATAAATTTTATGGTATGAAATATGGAATTTTTTTTTTAAGGTAAAGAGTTATTTTGCCACGTATTTTTGAATTTTGTTACTCATTTCAGAACCGTAATGATTGGTCTAATCCAATTTTTGTATAAGCCAGGCCTTTTATAAGAAAAACTACTAAATTTTAATGCGAATAAGTTGCTTTAGGTTAAACCATATCCCCCTGGTTCTTTTCTAAATTTTGTCTTCCAATAAGAACGCTACAAAAGTTGACCTATAGGGACAGCAAACGAAGCCATATTTTTCGCGCAATATGGAGATTTCTCTTTAGTAAGGTTTGCCATTTCATCATGGAAATATATCCAACAACTAGTCGAAATTATTAAAATTTACCACCAAAATTCGGAGTCAGTGTCCTCAACTTTAAGAGCACTATGTCCAATATATGGCCGTCATAATCGTCCTGTCAGATCAGCAATTGAGAGTCTAGTGAAAAAATTTTAATCCACAGGCACAGTACAAAATGTTCCCGCTGCCGTTAGCGCATCAATTGAAGGAAACCCAAATCAGTCTCTCACAGGTCATTCTCAAGCGTTGGACATCTCTTTGACGACATTGCGGCGAATCTTGCGATCTATATACATTCTTACAAAATCAATTACATCAGTCGCTTGATCCGGATTTACATCGAAAAATCATCTTCAGCAATGAGACCCATTTCTGGCTGAATGGCTTCGTCAATAAGCAAAAAATGCATTACTGGCCAGGCAGCAATCACCACGCACTCTATGAGTCACCATTGCATCCCAAAAAAAATACAGCTAAGTACTGTTTATAGGCCAGCGGCGTCATTGGGACGTACTTCTTTCATGATAATCAAGACTCACGTTACTGTTAATGGGAATCGCTACCGCTCAATGATAACCGAATATTTTTTGTCCGAATTGAATGATATGGACTTGGACAATATGTGGTTCCAACAGGACGGGGCCACAAGCCATACAACGAATGTTCGAGGTCCACATATAATGGAATGTATTTAATGAGGCCTCCGCATACTCTTCACAACTTCACTTCACTTTTACACACAAAATTTTTCCACAAAATAGCAGACTTCAAACATATCTAAAAGTAAAGTGATGATATTTTTTCAAAATTTGTTTGTATTGTTTTCAGATATTGAAAAGCAACAATTAAGATAAATAAATATTGTGAAACTTATTACTCTTGAGAATATAATTATACCCTCAACAGAGTACATTAAGTTTACATAGAAGTGTGTAGCACCGAGAAGGAAAAATTTGATATACTATAAGCAATATACATACATACATATGTACATATATATAAAAGATCAGCCAGCGAGCTGAAGCGATAGCAATGTTTGTTTACTCCGTCTGTCTTTGCTATATTTGGCATAGATTATTGCCCAAAAGAACTCTATATATAAATATTTACAAAATATCCACATCAAATTACTATAGTGTATTGCTGTCACTCAAACCAACCGATCAAAATATGGATAAAGATCCCTATAATCGATCATATTTTCTTACTAAGTAAACCTAATTCGACTTTAAGCTTTCTCTTTTCAAACAACGTAGCTAGAAAGAAAAGAAAAATGTTTTCAGTTGGATGCAAACCGTTGGCCGGTTACCTTTTAGATTTACTTATACATACAGTTACTATGTGAAGGGTATTATAGCTTAGTTGCAGCAGAGGTTATTTTTTCCTTGTTTTAACTCTCTTTATAACCTTAATCAACTAAAAGACAACCTAAGCTCTAACCTGAAATTATCATTCACCCATAGCTCATTATAACTGTTGTACATTTACTGTATTGCAATTATGCTAAGTAAAAATCGCGCCCTTCACTGCCGTAATCGCTATTGTAATCATAAAGTGGCAATTAAAATACAAGCTAGACATATTTATCGGAAACAAAAAACATTTTACCGAATGAATGCTCCAATGGCAATGCGTAAAGCAGACAAGAGCAAACGAAACAAGCGCTGACTAGTCGCGCTGACGAGCTAAGCGTGCGCGCACTTACAATTTCCTGCAAATTTTGGCTTTCTGAACATTTTAATAAACACACTTTCACATCCTTTTCTAACCTCACACATACACATACACACAAACACGAGCGCATTTATATGTATTTGCGGTGCTTTTATATCATATGCGGTGCAGCAACACAGAAAATTTCAATGTGCATGCATGCGGATTTCCATTTCAATTCCAATTTTCATTTCACGCACACACACGGCATAGCGCACACAAACATAGGAGCGGGGAAATGCAAACGAAAATTTAAAATAAAAATAAAAATACCTAAACAGTCGGTGTAGCGCTGTGACTGGGTGACCCAATGCGAAAGCCACGCCGCGACGACACAGACAAAGCGACAGTTAGTCGGTCAGTCGGCCACCTCGACTGCCAGCCACGCTTTGAAGAGTGTTATTTAATCGTTATTTGCCAGTCACTATTGCCGCTGTTGCCACTGTGCTGTCGCCGCTGGTTGCCTGTTTTATTGCTCGCTTGAGAATACATATACATAAGCACAATTGGTGTGTGTGTGTGTGTGCGTTTGTGTATGAATACATATATTTATAGACGCCGCATATCCTTTTGCTTAAATAAATTTCTGTAAATATGTGTTTGTGTGTATGGCTAAGTGTGACAGACGTGTGCGCATACACAAACACGCACTTACACACATATACACACACCCAGTTAATATACAAATATTTGGGAATATCGTAGTATCGAATGCCATAGTTGGGGTAGAATGTGTCACATACATATGTATTAGGGTGATCCTAAAACTAATTCAATAATGTATGATTTGAAATATAATCCTGAATTTTTCATGATTATTAAAATACAGCTAAAGTTTTTTTTTCCATCCCGGAATATTTTTTTCCGTATACGAGGTATGACAATTAAGTAATGAGACTAATTCCATAAAAACCGTATATTTGAAAATTATTCTACAAATCTGCCAACCCCTTAAAAGTAGTCCCTTTAGGCAGCTATACAGCGATTCGACTGGAATGTCTGCGAGTACCCTCGTCACGGCCGCCTGGATGTCCGTAATCGACTCAAAATGGGTTCCTTTGAAAACCGATTTTGTTTTAGGAAACAAAAAACAGTCACAGGGTGACATGTTGGGCGAATAAGATGGCTGTTGCAACATGGCGATCCCTTTAGAGGCCAAATACTGGGACACGCTGAGGGCGGTGTGGCACGGCGCGTTGTCGTGACGAAGGATGCAGTTACGAGCGATGTCTTGGCGCGCCCTGTTGACTCGTTTTCGCAATCTTTCGAGTACTTGGCAATAGTAGACTTGACTCACGGTTTTCCCCGGTGGAACGAATTTTTTGTGGACGATTCTACGGCTATCAAAAAAGGCAATAATCATCGTTTTCACCTTCGACTTTGGCGTTTGGTTTCCGGGTCTAAGAGCACTATCACCATACACTCTTACAATTTTAGCGTACGTTTCCGAAGCTGTTTCGCCCAATCTGGCACAAAATTTTATCGCGACGCGTTGCTCTTGATTTCGTTTTTCCATTTTCGTGACGAGCACTACAAACACACGTCTACTCAACTTGACGCAGCAGGCGAACTAAACAAGCTAGGGCGATGGTACATATATCAATGGAGAGGGGAGGGATGCCGGAAACAGAAAAAGGGAATTTCAAGGTCACAGGTTTACCACAATCGCGGCAATAAAATCAGTCAAACCTCGTCTGTTTCAATTTCAACTCCTAAATTCGAGTAATAAATTTTTGGACTACCCTAACATATATAAATTTCATTGTCTATATACATCTATACCCGTACATATATATACATATGTATATCCTTTATATATCTAGTATATGCGCACCATTGGCAAATAACAATGCATAGCAAACAATAACAACAAAAACAGTATGTAGAAAAAAAATAGTTCTATCACCCAGTCGGAAGTATCGACTATTTACGGGTATAACTAAAAGTAGATAGAGGTTAAACGGTAGCAACCGATGACACATTTCTAATGGAGGAAGTCTGTATAAAGGAAATCGAAGCATATAAGCATATTAGAAGAAGTCATGTTGATAGAGAAATTACAAAACAGCAACATTTTGACTTAGTGAGCGGTAGTCTAGGTTCTATTTTTAGGTTAGACTAAAAACTAGGAAGATCTAAAAATACAACAAGCGCTAGAACTATCGGATATATAGAATATTATAAAAGGTTCCCGAGTTGGTATCTCTAAGAGAAATTAATTTTATAACGTGAAGAGAGTATTTTTTAAATATTCACATTTAAGCGCCATCTGTCGGTTATGTAAAAAATTGCAAGAAGTTGACAAATTTCACGGAACACAAACATGGAGAGGAAGTTTTATGGCTGTGAGGATCTCAGTGCCTCTTAGCGATCTTTCCATAAACTATGACAATCTCGACTGCCTGCTATGCCAGTTGACGAAAATCTCTTGCAGAGTCTTTCAGAGTTCAAAACAACACATCGGTACGGTAATATAAAGATAATATAAAGAAAACATAACACAATCTATGCGAAAAGTAAATAAAGACGGATTAGTTATTGTGAGAAAAATCCATTCCAATATCAACCCAAGGCGTGTGCACTTCCAAAATCTTGGAAAAGTACACAAAATAAGCCAAAATAGAGAAAAATTGTAGAGTACAAAATGAAGAAAGTCATAGAAAATGCAATGAAGGGCAAGAAATCGAAGATATTTCAAGCTTTTAGCACCTCTATGCCAGAAATTGGCTCGCCATAAAATAATTCAATAGAAATAGAGGTGATTTGGAAATTTATATCTTTTAAACTTATTAGGAGAGTTTTTAGGGTACTTACTTATAAAGCCTAAGAATTTAAGAGTTCTTAGGATACTAAAGAAACTCAGGAATTTATGTTTTTAGGTTGCTACTAAAGAAGGTGTCGAATTTAGAAAGTACAGCATTAGCAGAGAGGTATAATAAGCCCATTGTAATATGCTTCATTTTCTCTAAAGCTCAGCTTGTAATTAAACTTTAAATTAGGAACTACTCAATTTCTCATCATCCGCCAATTATGCTGCTTCCAATATCACTATAAATTATTTTGCATAAGAATTTTCAAATAAAAATAATCACCGATTAGCTCGGACACAAACCCATTTTTAGGAATCTGTCTCGACTATGCTTTGCAAAACAAGAAAATGTGGATTAAATTGTTAGACTCTAACTCCAAAATCTCTCATCTGCGGTGCACATAAGAATTTTCAAATAAATGTGTTGACCGATTAGCCCAGACACAAACCTATTTTTAGGAATCTGTCTCGACTAAGCTTTGCAAAACAAGAAAATTTGAACCAAATTGTTAGACTTAAGCCCTAAACAATGTTCTACTGATATTGTATTTAAGTTCATGTATTGTTTTCTGGTTAGATAGTTAACATTCTTACAGTTTCTATCACAGGATTAACCCTGTTTTTTATTTAGCAGGATCAACAGTTCAATAATCATAAGGGGTTACATGGATTTCCTAGTGTAAAAAACAGCCCTTTTCAAGAATTTTTTTCACATATAAAAAATTAAATATTTTATTAGAATTTTTTATTGTTACAAACATACGAAATTAAAAAAAAAATTCTGGATCAACTTGAAAATTGTAGACAAAATTATAGAGGTTTGAAACCGGTAAACCCATGTAACCCTTTAAACAACGTGTTCTGGGAAGCATGGCGAGCACTTTGAAAGATTTAAATAATCTCTTCGAAATAATAGAATTAGGGATAGTCTCTGAATTTGCTATAGGCAAGCTAATAACTGTGAAAATCGTTCAAAGAAAAAACATAAATTATATAGCGATTTAATACCCTTTTATCAGTATAAAGTATACTAAATACTTAAATTATCTTCCAAAATGAAAACTTGCAGCAAAAATGTTCTTAAATATTTAGTGACGACAAGCCAACTGACAACTGGGTACAACAATACAACTGGTTGAATATATAAATATGTATGTATGTATGTAGCTAAATGAAATGTGTATCAAGTGCCTAGCGATGGCGTCGTCATCACCGCCGCCGCAGTAGCTATACAATCATTGGTATTTTGCAAGCGCTTTTTGTTTTTGCAATTTTATCCTTTAGTTGTTGTTGTATTTGTAATTGGTGTGCATGTGGCGCTATGGATAAATGTTATTTGCAATCACACACACACACACGTACGTGTGTATAAGCAAACAAAAATATATTTTAGATGAAAGTATTACGCGATTTTCGTTTCACACACAGAGGGATATATCGATAGAAAGCACACATACAAACAGATATGTACCAATAATACGCACATACAAACAGACATATATTAATAAGGCACACAAACTTACGCCAATACACACAAACATATATCTAGAAGGCACACACATACGTATATATACGCCAATAACGCACACATACACACGTAACAATGAGTAGAAGGGCGCTTTAGAGCACTACGTAAGCGTTTCACGCCAGCACAAAATATAATTTTCCACAATTTCAGTGCCGAAAAATTTTCAAAAAATTTAAAAAATTAAAAAAAATTTAAAATAATGAAATAAAATTGCTTAAATACCTTAAACTTAAAGTCTTAAAGATATATTGCTTAAAGCTTTTAAACTGTCAATAGTGAATGTGCTGAAATTATTGAGTGCTTATTGAGCAGAGCACGCAATTCGCTGACTTTTGGCTGTGAAATTTTTGGCTATGACACCAAGAGAATTTGTCAAACCAAACAATTGTGAGTTATTATGAACGGGGAAGTGGAAAATTGTTGAAATTCACGACATAATTGCAGCGGGCACGCACACACAAACAAACACTTAGTGAACGCAGAAAAAAATACAGATTCGATAATCAACGTGACGACACTCATGCCACCACGCGTTGCGGCTTGCGAGTTCGCTTGCACGATTTTTTGGCAACTGACACAAAGCGGCCGGAAAAATTGGCCAAGAGCATTTTATTTATTATTTGATTTTTTTATATTTAAAAATTTTTATTTTTAATTTTGGAAATATTTTTTAAATTTTTTCACATACATACTATTTTTATTTTTTTTTAATTATTATTTTTTTCATATTTTTTGAATTTTTTTATATTTTTAAATTTTCTAAAAATATTTTTCGATTTTTTAAATTTTTTATAAATTTTCCTTTTTCACTTTTTGTATAATTTTTCAGACTCTTCTACAACTGCTCAGCGAAACTTTTACGCTTCTTATCACAACTTTCTCCACACACCACCATGTGTGTATACAATATGTTACTACACGCGCTGCTGTTGTTGTTATACGTTAACTACGCTTACTTTCACATATTTCGGTATACTTCAACACTTCTGCTGCAATTCGATTTATGCCTCACTTTAATCACAAATATTTATTTATTTTCCTTCAATCACTTTTCTTTCGGACGGAAGCTGCATTCACGAAGCACACAGCACACATGCTTTGTTGGTGTTGTTATGAAAATTAAATATGCCACGACACATAGCGGAGAGGCACGCGCGCACGCTCGTCAACACAGCTCGCCTTAATAACTACGGCTGTGGCGTTGACTTTGTCCAGCTAAATTATACTGAACCAAAGTGAGTTGAATTCAATTGAATTGAGTTAGTTGAAACGACGATAAATGTTGGCGCTGCTGCTGCCGCTGGCGTTGCAGTCGCGTCGTCAGCTAATGCAACACACTGGTCACGCAGCGCAACGCAACAATGAGTGGTGTGTGCCTGACGCCCTCGTACCCCTGATCGTGTATACACACACACACAATGTGTGGCACTTATTTTGAATACGTTACTCATACGCCACGGTGGCGTCTCTGTCCAACGTCTCTGTGCTAACTGTTTAACAGCAAGCAGTCTCGCTTGCCAGACAAACGGTCGTAGCGGCCACAAGCGTGCACATACCGAGTTACATAGACGAATATACACACGTACATGTATACAAACAGATCACCCATTCAGCGCTGTATGCGTAGCAGAAGAGCCCCAAATGAACACACACACAGGCATTCATACGTGCAACTACTCTCTATTTTTGTTTGTGCGTTTATAGGAGTGTCTGCTGCCCACATGGCTGCCTGTCTGCCTGCTCGGCCGCTTCGGTTCGGCGTTGCTACACTCGCTAGTTCACCGGTGTGGTGGTGTGGGTGTCCGTTTGCCGAACGCTTGCAGTTAACAGCTGTGCTATCATCGTTTAACATTCGCATTGGCGTCGACGCCGCTGCCAACGCCGCTGTTGTCCTGCGCAACATAAACAACGACAGCAACAACAGCAACGTCGCAAAGTCTAACGTCTGTGGCCGCAGCGTCGCTGACGTTGACGCCAACGCCGTCGCTTGCATTCCACTGAGGAAATGAAAGGTTTTGCGTTCGTTTTGCTCGCTAACGGCGTGCTGTCGTTGCTCGTGTGTGTGTGCATTGGCTAATGCCTAGGCGGAAATTCTGGATTTTATTAAATTTTATACAAACAAAACGGAGAGCGCTCGCCAAAAACGCGGGAAATTAATTTGCATTACGCTCATCTAAATCCCTAAAATCAATTTAAAATGCATAAATTATTAAATTGTGCGGTTAAGTAAAAGCTCAGCAGCAACAATGCGCCATACTCGTTGTTTCGCCAGAGGCTCTAATTGATTCGGTTAATTAAGTTTAATGAGCTGCTGTTGAATTATTCAAGTGTGGCCAAGTGAGGTATGTAAAATTATTGAAAATTCGATGATATTTACAACAATAAAAATTATTGTATTTAAATATACACTTGTATATATTTTTGTATTGTTTAAAAGTTACACTAAGATAAGGATGTCTTTCGTCTATGGCATTGTATGATTGATATCTGAGAATGGACAAGTTTGAGAAATTTTAAAGGCATAAACCAGATATGTACTTATACTCCTAGTTACTTGTATATCTAACCAGTACATCGCTGATGTGCATATGGTATACATTAATTACTGTTATAATGAAATATTCAACACAGTGAAAATATTACTTAGGAATAAGGGCGAAAAGGAATATATTTAAGGTTTAATTTTGAAACAGTTTGAGACAAATATTTGCCAATAGAAAAATACTGAATTTTCTGTTTGGCATTATAATAGTTTTAGCTTTTCATAGGTTAACATATGAGAGAAAAACGATATAATAGGAACTACAAGTATTGAAAAAATTTGAGCTTTTTTATAAAATGGTTATATATTGGTTATATTTGTCAGTGGAAGCTTAAAATTTCTACATTTATCTAATATGATATATGTAGTGAATCATAAGCAATAAAGAACTTAATTTCGATTTTTTGATAATACGTAATTTTGCATTTTAAGTGAGAATATATGCTACAAGCTGCTTTCCAAAGTAAGCAGACCTTAAAAAAAACCAGAACAAATGTTTTTTTTGACCAATCAATTTATTTTATTCAAAACAGTCTCCTCTTGCTTCAATACAGCTTTTTGCTCGGTCCAAAACCACGTCGAACGAGTGGTTTAGCTCGTTGGCCGGTATGGCCGCCAGTATGCAGGTGCAAGCCTTTTGAATTGTCTTTAAGTCTGCATAACGCTTTACTTTCATGGGCAAACACATTTTTCCGAAAAGCAAGAAGTCACAAGGTGCCATATCAGGTGAATACGGGGAGTGGTTAATGATTAAAATGTGATTTTTGGTCAAATAATCGTCCTTCGAATGTTGGATTCTGAGCAATTTTTGGTCGTCAGTCAATTTGTGCGGAACAAACCGTGCACACACCTTTCGTAAGCCCAAATGTTCGGTCAAAATGCGATAAATCAATCATTTGGAGGTGCTCCATTCCATTTCCATGAATTTCAATGATTATTTCGGCTGATTTTTGATGAATTCACGCACAGTTTCGATGGAACTTCCGGTGGTCACGGATTTTGATTGGCCCACGTGTTGATCGTCATTTATGTCCTCACGACCACTTTGAAAACGTTGAAACCACTCGCGTACTCTGCTACGGGATAGGCAATCATCGCCATAAACTTGTTTCATCAGTTGAAACGTTTCAGTAAGAGTTTTACCAATTTTAAAACAAAATTTAATGTTGGCTCTTTGTTCGAAGCTCATTTTCGCACCGCTAACATACTGACACTTGAAGCGCAATAACGTCACTTCCAATTGATGAAATGTCGTGAAAATCTCTCTGGACAATCGATAAAGATAACAGATTCTAAAGGAGTAATCAGCATATAGATGAAGCCACCAGGGGGCACTAGATTCAAAAAGTCCTCTTTCCTCTGGAACGCTTCTTGTGTGCGCCGGTGGAATCATCAGTCCATATTTATTTAAAAAAAATTTCACGTTTTGTGCCGGTCTGTTGGCCACCACCGTTCGACTTTTTCCTGTGAGGATAAGTAAGGTCTAAAATCTATACGGATAATGCCTCCCCTATTGTTCGAAAGAGTCATCGAAAATTGGACTGAACGGATGGACATCGCCGCGGTCAACATTTGAAAGCGACAATCTTCAAAAAAAAAATCCAATGTGCCAAATATTCTTTCGAATGGTAATAAACATACCGCATAAAATTCGAATTTTCCGCGTTTTTTTCTTTAAAATAAGTAAAGAATCCTCTTTTGTAAATGTTTAGATATTGAGTCATAGTCAAACGTAGTCATTATTATGAGTATGGATGAAAACGTAATGAAATATATAGTAATTTATTAAAATATTTCATAAAATAGTCGATGAAGGCAAAGTATCACATACAAAAATGATAACAAGGGGTTTCATAAAGTTATCAGTTATAACGAACCGAAAACTTTGAAAATTTGAATTGCGTAAATCATTCAAAAACAATTTTTTTAATCCAGTGTAAAATCTTACGATTTTACGATGCTTTATGAGAAGTTGTGAGTCACCTAAACCTATCCTACATGAATTAAAAGCTAAACTTTAACCTCTAAAAAATTCTAAGCAGCAACCTCTTATATTTTTCGAGACAACTACTTTCTTGTACTATATATCTATATATTATATGTACCTAGGTACCTAGTAGATAAATAATATATATGTAAACAAAACATCTAACTTTCCAGTATATGGGTTTACTATTTTTTTTCTTTATTCCACGCAGCTTCAGTGGCGGTGCTGATTTTTGTCACCTTTCACTTTTATTGGCATCTGTGGAAATTTTTTCTATATGCACTCTTAGTTAAAGTATACGTGATGTATGTATAAAACTGTGTAAAATATATCTTTTTGTTCTACATTGGCTGCATCAACTCTGCTGCTACTGCAGCTTCTAGTTCCAGCGTTGCACCGCTGCTCACTGAACATCGTCGCTTATCAATGACAGACCAGTAAATATGTGTATATACATATGAGAATGTATGCGTATATATGTGTGAGCATTGAAAATTACATTGTGACAAATTTTAGCCGAGCGCACGCTTTTGTTTGGTGCCGAAAATGCTGCTGTTACTCTTCTATATGTGTTTACATATGTATGATATAAGAAAGATATATATGTATTACTTATATACAAGCTTATGTGCTTTGTATGTACTATTGAAAAAATTTATATTCGTGCAGCTTATGCATTTTATCACTTTCGCAATTGCAACAATAAATTTATCACTGCCATAACCTGGCTATATACCCATCTTTCAATGGCTGCATGGCATGTGAAGCGAAAAGGTGACCGAAAAAGCATAGAGATTAAGAGAGATTTTTTAAATTTAATGAAACAAGAAAAAAAATTAACTTCGGTTGCACCGAAGCTGGAATATCCTTCACAAATAAAAATGTTCCCAAACAAGAAGCTGATTTTGATTGGTCGACTTGTATGACAGCTATAGACAAGAGTAGTTCGATCTGAGCAATTTGTTCGGAGATTGTAACGTTACTTTGTACAATGATCTATGTCAAATTTCGTGATGATATCTTTTGAAATAAAGTAGTTTTCCATACAAGAACTTAATTTTAATCGTTCAGTTTGTATGACAGCTATATGCTATAGTGGTCCGAAATCAGTGATTCCGATAAGTCAGCTGCTTCTTGACGAATAAAAAAAGTGTGCAAAACTTCATATCGATATCTTAAAAACTGAGGGACTAGTTCGCCTATATATACAGATGAACGCGGCTAAATCGAAACAGCCCTGATACACTGATCATTTATAGAAACATTCCATATGATCCCTTCCTTCTAGTTTATCATGCCAATCTTAGTATACCATGATCAGGTCATAGAAAGCTGAAACCAAGCCGAGAAATAGTTAAATTTAATAAAAAATCTAATATCAAATCGGCTATAGTAATTTAATTATTTTTCATTGCATACCAACAGGGGCACATATATTTACATACAAGCAAACACATGTCTAGAGAAAATAGATAATTCTTTATTTGCTCATTTTTCATTTTCAATTAAAATTCCGGCGTCTGCAGCGCTGTATGCGTCAACGTCAGCTGCAGCGCCGCTGCTAAACAAATGCATATGTATAGGTGTGTAAATTTGCATAGCCTTTCTAGCGTATACCCCCTCTACACAAAACGGATACAGTTACAAACGAGCGCTCGCTAGACAACACAGCTGTCTGCGCCTTATTCGCCTCATATATACAGTTATACAAGACACACAAGCACACACACCTGCACGTGCAGGTAAATAGACCTAACAGTGATGAATTTGCATGCCAAGTAAGAGGCAGAGCTGCGCATCAGCCGACAAACTCAAGCGCCAACTTAAGCAACAAAAGAAAAAACAACAACAAAATAGGTGTGCGTCAGCCAAAGCCAATTCGCTGCGGCCAAGTTTAGTTCGCTTTGGACGCTTTAGTGCTAATTTGTTGCTTTGCCGACATTTGCCCTTTGCGGCGGCGCTCGGTTGTCGAGCGAAACATGCGGCTTTTATTGGCACAACTGCCGGCCTACCTGCATATGTTCCAAGCCGCACACACACACACGCCCTCAAACATATAAAACAAATACACATACATCCCTGGTTAGTAACTGTGTATTGGCTACTAACTGGTTGCTGTCCTTGTTGTTGTTGCTTGGCGCTATTATTAGTGAAATTGTTGCTATCGCATGCAGCAATATTACTATTCTTGTTTTTGTTGTTGCATTGTAATTATTACACATTTGTGGCGCTCTGGTGTCAAGGTGGTGTGGCATGTTTGACTGTCTCACCTCACTTCCAGTTGATTGCTTTGGCGGGACCGACGCGCTTGATTACTTTTTATTTTGCAAAATCGTCGGTAATGTGTAGCGGTGTTGGCATGCATGTAGTATATATTTACATGAGTAAAACAGTTATAGTAATACCCAGCATAAAATTGCTGAAGAAAATCTTAAAGCTTATTTATGGAAAATTATTTAAATTTAAATTTAAAAGAAATTTTCAAAAACACAAAAAAAAATAATTAAAACGGAATTTTATTCAAAGAGAAATTTGTAAATATTAAAGAAAATATTTAACTATTTTTTCACTTCTAGTACTATAAAAAAAATTAAATTTATATTTTTTTATATATAAATATTTTTTTATAGACATTCATATATCTATAAAATTATATTTCGTGAAATATTTTATTAAGTAAATTAAAGGAATTTTATTCTTGTTCAGTTGAGTACTTGATCCAAAAAACCAAAGTGTTTATTTACTGGGTAAGAGACTAACTATGCCTCTTTTTACTTTCGTATTTAGAGATTTAGTTGCCAAAACAATGTATAATTTATAATGGGTGTAATTCTATCAGTTAAGCAGCAACAAAACAATATACAGGATGCTTTGCAAGAAAGGCAATCATTTGAAAGAAAATTGGACAGAGGATTAATAAGTATCAGAAATTCTAGCTGAAAAGCTGTTGACCGTAAACGATACCTTAATAATCGCATAATCTAAATCTTTATAGAGAGAGGAGATACACCTAATATATAAATTATGGAACTCCCTAACAAAATAATCTCTAAAAAACATTTGAAAAAGAAAAAATAAATAAATCCCAAATAATGTTCTTTCGAGTGACAATATACATTCCTCATAAAATTAGAAATTTCTGTGTTTTTTATTTAAAAATGTAGGGAACCTCAAAATGGATTACTCTTTATTTAATATAGGAGACAGCTTGGTATTTTTTCAGATATTGGCGACAGCCACTGGTCAATAGACTTCTATATCGCTTGACCACCTAACCAAAGTTCAATATATTTTATGATCATTTCTATTTTTAAGGCAGATAAAATTTGAGTTTCAATACTTAATTTCAACTAAGGAAAAAGTAACGAATAAAAAAAGGTTATTCGTTTTATAAAAATTGTGCACTCGATCTCCATATCTGATCATGCTGATTTTCGATGGATCATTAACACCATTTACCAAAATACAAGTATATAAGTCTACAAACTACAAGGTGCGTTACAAAGTAAACAGGACTTAAAAAAAAACAGAACAAATAGTTTTTTCGGCAAAATCAATTTATTTTATTCACAATAGTCTCCTTTTGTTTAATACATTGCTCGGGGCAAAAGCATTTTGAACGAGTGTTTTAGCTTGTTGGCCGGTATGGCCGCCAGTAAGCCGGTGCAAGCCTTTTGAATGGCCTCTACGTCTGCATAACGCCTTCCTTTCATGGACAAATGCAATTTTCCGAAAAGTAAGAAGTCGCACGGTGTCATATTAGGTGAATACGGGGAGTGGTTAATGGTTACAATGTGATTTGTGGTCAAATAATCGTCCTTCGAATGTTGGATTCTGAGCAATTTTTGGTCGTCAGTCAATTTGTGCGGAACAAACCGTGCACACACACCTTTCGTAAGCTGAAATGTTCGGTAAAAATGCGATAAATCGATGAATGGAAGATGTTCAATTTCATTTCCATGAATTTTTGATGAATTCACGGAAGATTTCGATGGAATTTCCGGTGATCACAGATTTTGATTGGCCCACATATTGATCGTCATTTATGTCCTCACGACCACTTTGAAAACGTTGAAACCACTCGTGCACTCTGCTACGGGATAGGCAATCATCGCCATAAAATTGTTTCATCAATTGAAACATTTCAGTAAGAGTTTTACCAATTTTAAAACAAAATTTAATGTTGGCTCTTTGTTCGAAGCTCATTTTCGCACCGATAAGACAAACATACTGACACTTGAAACGCAATAACTTCACTTTCAATCAATGAAATGTCATGAAATTCTAACTGGACAATCGATAAAGATAGCAAATGTTATCGCATTAGTTGACATATAGATGTCACTACAAGGGGGAGCTAGATTCAAAAAGCCCTGTTTACTTTAGAAAGCACCTTGTATAATGGCTTACGCCAGCCTAATATATTTACAATAGTTGCTGCTTCGATTCGTCGAAATCTTAGACTAGATAACCGAAGATAGCAAGTATACTCGTAAATCCATAAGTGGAATTCACGCAAGTTCCCAAGTGATTCATGGAAACGCTATATTTAGTAATAATACCAAAATATTTTGAGGCCATATTTTGTTAGCGTTTAAGGACGCATAAATTTAAAAAGGTTGCTTTGTAACAAAATAATCTTCAAATTGCTTTAAGATCCCTAAATTATTTGAAATCTAAAAACTACAGTGAAAGAATCTGAAGTATATTCACATTAACTTCTATTATCGTATAATTGCAAAACTATGCACAAATATAAATTATTTTCAACAGCACAATTATAGTTCGCAACCCTCTATTCAACATGCAAATGACATTGGGTGCGGCTTTACCTCATTGAAATTAAAAAACAGCATGGAAGGAAGGGCTAAGTTCGAGTGCAACCGAACATTTTATACTCTTGCAACTTGCAGGAATAAAAGTCATGAAAATACTTTAATGTGCAAAACCTAAACCAAAGGTTTGTTAGAAAAACGAAAATCATTTTACAAACGTAGCATATGGGAGTTGGGGGTAGTTTCGGTTAGACTTGGACAATCTTTTGTCATAAGGTGGCATACTTTAAAAGACTTATTAGTATTATCTCTTTGTTTTAACTGCGTCTGGTTTTATAAACCAGAAAGTGAAGGAATCAAATGTAATTAAAAATTGTATTATATGAGAAGCAGGCGTGGTTGTTGTCCGATTTTGCTGCTGTGAAAGAAGTATGATAGAAGAATGCTACGCAACGTATTTGGATAAAATCGGTCAACTAGGTCCTGAAAAATGAGTTTTCTTAAAAGTGGGCAGTGCCACTCCCATTCTCTTATTTTCCTGATCATTTGAATATATGAAACTCTATATCCATCTCCCTTGGTTTTTTGTGATACGTACAACCGTTAGGTGAACAAAACTATTATACTGTACAGCTACATATTGCAAGAGTGTAAAAATTGCGCTAAATTCTAACAACAAAAAAATGAGGATAATACTTGCAAGCAAATTAATTAAATGCATTTGTATCACACTATCAACGTCCTTTGCAATTTAACATACTTAACAACTACACTGGTGTTCCGAAATTGCTACACTGCACACATGTGTAAGACTAAGTATTAGTGTATTAGTGCTGACATTACAGTGTACGAGTAAAAGGATTAAAACTATTACAACGCGCTCACAAACACACACACATGCTTCCTGCTTTCTACTGCTAAACGACATTGACTTCATGAGGGAAAGTGTTTACAAACCTACTTTTACATGCATAATAATACCCCAAGCAAGTGCCCTGTAGGACATTTTTCGATGAGTTAAAAAAATTGTAAAAGTTTGCGCAAATTTAGGTAGAAGTTAAAAAATAGACAAAAAATATTTCAAATATATCTTAATCACTTATTTATTAAATTTATGAGTGCCCTAATAGTTACAAATTGCTTTCTTACAGACCAGTTGGAAACTAGCTTGTAGTTTTTCGATAAATATTATTTTTGAGTTTTATGAACATTAATACTAAGGTTATTTAGACATTCGACAAGTTTTTCGCAGTCAATATTTGACATCATTAACACAATATGCATCGCACAGGTTTTTATATACATGTATGCATGTTATCTACAATATGTGTATAAGAGTGTTTCAAATGAGTGCTAAAAAGTTCGTCTTAATTACGAAACTGGAATAAAAGCGCTTATGAGCTTTTCACTTTTAATATCAGTTATCACTTTTAGTTGTACAAAACTCATTAGTAAAGTTGAGTGAGTTTATCGTTGCATAACTAGCTAACCCAGTAGAGAGATACTAAGCACGAATTCTTGGCATTATGGCAATCAGTAGAGAGACAAATGCCACCAAAAAATATAATAATACTTTCAAAGGTTAGCAACAATTCTTCGTAAAGCCTCAGTTGGTTAGTGACTTCACTAATTGAAACTTTCCGCCTAAGGATAGGCAAAGTTTTATATTGATAATTTTTTTAAAACCTGAGATGGAAAACGATCAATACCAAAAAAAAAACTATTTTATGTTTAAATACAGAACTTAGATCGATTGGAAGGAACACCTCTGGACAGATCGAAACAACCTTCTTGTGTTCATAAAATGTTTAGTGCTCCAGGTATGAGCACAGTTACGCAAAGGGTCGAAGCTCAGCTCTCTTGGCCAACCCTAGGCTAGCGTTCAGCTCTTCAATCACAGCAGGGTTAACTTTTCCCCATTTGTTGGGGCTCTAACTGGTCATTTTGCTTTCGGTGTTCACGCGATAAGGTGGAAAATTTAACCAGATGTAAGTACCTTATAGTTTTGTAGAAGCTTTTCGAAAGAATACGAGGTAGAAACATCAAGGCATAAACACCTTAGAGCTCACATTTTCAAGCTTTCCGGTGATCTAGTGGAGAAAACAAAACAGCTCATTGTCTTCAAAGCCCTTTGTTGAATATAGGAATAAGAAGAATAAGGACTTATTTTTCCGCCTCCACAAATGTCTGTTTATGGTGATGCAAGTGTGGTCACCACTTAAAGAATCGGCCAATGAACCTAAGTTCCTAATTGAAATTGAATAAAAAAATATATATTTTTTTCACTTTGCACTCTGACTATTTATTATTAGACACCTCAAAAATATTATGGTACACAATTATATTAATTTTGAAAGGTGAAATTAACGAAAACTTTGTTGAGAATTTCATTTCGTACTAAGGTAAGAAGTCGTTTTAGAAAGTAGACAATGAGATATGAATTTCCTTTCCAATAGTATGAGAAAAAAAAGGCTAAAAAACGGAAGATGTTTTTCTGGATATTAAGAGCTCAAACTTGTAGAGAATTTTTAGGTGTTTATCTACCAAATTTTCAGAGTATGTATAAAGAAATAAATAATCACTTTTATTGAGCCACCCTCTCTTATATATTAAATTATATATTTATGCAATAGAAATATAAAATATAGTGAGTATAATGCTTATTAAATAAATTATGGAGACCTTGTACAGAAATTCCAACATTTATCTTGTTTACTAAAATGCAAATAATTGATTTATTCAAAGTTCTTTCATTGTGAAGATATTTTAAAGAGTACCATTTCCCCAAAAACTACGTCTGTTAAGACCTAGTCGGCATAAAAATTTATCAAAAATGTCAAAACTTTTCGATTTATACATAATTTTCAGTTACAGTCTAAAGACTTAGCCTGCAGGATACAGTATTAGCCAAGCAAAATCACACTTGACAACCGCAACCAAATATTTTTTCATTTAAACTGAGACACATACACACACACATAAACACACATTAATTCATTGTCACCGAAGCATTTTAATTTCGTCGCTTTACCATGATTTATGTGTGTTGCATGTTATGTTGTTGGCCCCCCTGGAAATTTATTTTTGAGCACTTAGGGGTCCAAGTCAACGTGCAAGGATACTGCCAAACAAAAACAAAAAACAGAGAGACATTCAAATGCATAAATGTGCTTGCTCGTGCAGTGGTACATGAAAATAAACACAGACACACATACATATGTATATATAAATATAAATACATATATGTATGTGTATGTGTGTGGCTACTAAGCAGCTTTGGAAGCACCGAAATAGCGAAATAGCGCAAGTGTGACGTTTGCACCAGTCGAACATTTATTCGCTTTGAGTTTGCAGAAATATGCACAACCGCAACTAAAATTAAATTTGGCACTGCGGAGAGAAGGTCAAAAGGACACACACTCGGAGTTGCTTGCTTGGTTATATTAAAAGCACGAGTAGCTGTAAATAAATTATGTGGTATTCATTTAATAGTTGCTGACTTAAATAGCAAGAGAATGCAATCAAAATGGAAGTGGTGAAAATCTGACAATTTTATAGCGGTAAATGAGGTAATGAAAAGTGAGTTAAGCGGGTTTAAAGGTTTATAGAAGGAGATAAAAATAAAAATAAAAATCATTTACAGAAGTTATAAAACTCTTCACAAGTCAAAACGTTGCGTTAGAAAAATTTGATTTTGATCTATCAGTTTGTATGGCAGCTATATGTTATAGTGATCCGATATGAATAATTTTTTCGGAGATTTTACAGTGTTCTTAGAGAATAATCCGAGCCAAATTTCTTGAAGATATCTTGCTTAATAAAAAAGTTTTTCATACAAAAACTTATTCCCGACAGTTCAATTTGTATGGCAGCTATATGCTATAGTGATCCGATCTGCACATTATACTCGGAGATTACAGCCCTGTCTTGAACAATACTTCATACCAAATTTCGTAAAAATACCTTTCGAAATAAAAAAGTTTTCCATACGAGTCCTTGATTTGGATCTATCTTGTTTGTATGGAAGCTACATATATATGCTACTCGTATAGTGGTCCGACAATGGCGATTCTGACAAATAAACGGCTTCTTGAGAAGAAAAGGGCGTGTGAAAGATTTTTTCTCTATATTTCAAAAAACTGAGGGACTACGTTGCGTATACGTATACCATACTCGGTTCAAAGCAATAACATTACATTTAATAAATAATTTCTTAAAAAATATTTCCAATTATTTTATTCTCTCTAAACACAAATCAATTCTCAGTGCCATTATTACCCACCCACTAAAGCAATAATCCGACACGCATGTCACCACAGCTTCCATGCTCTTGCACTTGTGTGTGCCAATGTGGTGAACCAACACTTAGCCACTCTTGCTGCAGCGAGTAAATCTAATAATTTTGATTGCCCACTCAAGCGTTCATAATTTATAGAATTTACAGATATGCATAATCTTTTTGGCAATCAAATTTGTATGAGCTACAATTTGATTTGTTTGACTTGTCCAAAGTAATCTCACTTAAATACGAGCATGTTGTAATGCAGTCAAGCGAAAGCTGGCGGTCGTGTAGCAAATTATAGAGAGAGGGTGCAAGTTGCAAGGCGTGAAGTAAAGATTAATCGATTACGCTTTAGCAAGGGTTATGCATTCATACATAAAGTAATGAGAAGAAAGTAGGATAGATATATAATCTGTCTAAATATTATTTATATAAATTATAAATTGAAATATTTTTGAACAAGAGTTGTACTTCACAATTATTTGTTTGAAGAATATAAATATTATATTAAAGAAAAAAAATAATAGTAAAAAGATGCATTAAAATATTGGAAATTTTGGCAGCCGAATCAATTATGATTTATTTTTTCAAAATTCATTACTCTAAGTAAAAGTAAAGTAAAGTAAGTCTGTTGTCAGTAAAAGTAAAAATTTAAAATATCGGGGTAATATGGTAGCACGACTGTTACGAGAAGAGCCATTGACGCGGTACGCGGTTCAATAATTTTATTTTTTAATTTTTTTTTTTTTTTGAAAAAATCTGTTTGTTAATATACAATACTATAAATTAAAAACAAAAATTTGTAAAACGCAGAAGGTGGCCCACATAAGAAGCTCAAAAATTTCCATGTGAAATGTTTTTGATAAAAAAAGATGATATCTGTTTAAAATTTTTAATTAAATTTAAAAAAGTTTAAATGGTATGGCCTCTCTCCAATAAAATGTTCGTCTTAAAAAAGTGATGCCACCTGTTTGGCAACTTTAAAACAACTCAAAAATTTTTCCTCTATATTCATATTCAAACCAAATATTCTAACTCAGAAATAAGTACAATTTGTTAGTGTTGGTAAATTTGTATTCTTGTATGGAATAACTGAAATGCAAAAATGTAAATGTAAAAAATGTAAGAATTTTGTAGAATTCTTGGATAAAACTTGCATGAAACGAACAAAATATAAGAAAAGCTGACAACTCTACAGTTAAGATATGAAAATATATCATTTAAAGAATCATTGTAACTTTTTATTGTGTAAGTTAATATATTCTCTAAGAATGAATGATAATGAGGAATGCACTGCGACCTTTGGTCTATTGTGCCCTCTCCTTACTCACATTGACTCGCCTAGACCCAGCTCATTAATGAAGTCCGGTAGACTTCCTGGCGATAGCGAGGCAATGCGATCCCTATCCGGAAACAATACTCCAAGGGCCTTGGATCTGCGTCTATAGACTGCTGTGCAGTCGATCAGCAGATGCTCCGGGGTTTCAGGCTCCCTGTCGCATAAACGGCAATTGGCGCAGGCTGATAGACCCATGCTGTGCATATGCCTGTTTAGCTTGCAGTGACCAGTGTACCATGCGACTAGCAGCCTAAATTCTCTAAGTCAAGCAACATTACTTTCGTACAAATTATTCAAAGAGGATCGAGAACGCATTGACGATGAACCACGTCCAGGACGGCCAACAACGTCGACTGATGATCAACGCTTCTATAAAATAAAGAAATTGGTGTTTGAGAGTCGACGATTAATATTCATCGTTGGAATATCGGAAGGATCAGTAAACACAATTTTGAAATTTGGGTCTAAGAAAAGTGAAGGCACGATTGGTTCCAAAATCACTGAAATTTTTCGAAAAACAGCCTCGCGTCAACGTCTGTGAAACATTGCTTTCTGACTACCTGGATATAGTGCAACTAGTGCAACCTATTATTGCTGACGATGAGACTTATGCTTACGACAGGGAAATAGGCGTTCAATCGGCCGAATATCGTGACAAAAGTGAGCCGAAGCCGAAAGAACCACGTAAAAGCAGATCAAATGTCAAGATTATCTTGACAGTTTTCTTCGATTATCGAGGTATGATGCATTCCGATTTCTTCCGAACGGCCAAGCTGACAGCGAGGAATACTATTTGAGTGCTATGCGCCGTTTGAGCGAAGGTATTCGTAAAAAGTGGTCAGAATTGTGGGCCGACAATTCTTGGCTTGTAGACCAAGAAAATGCCATTTCGCATACTGCATTAGCTCCAATATCGTGTCGCAACCACCTGATTTGTCTACGTATGACTTCTGGCTATTCAGCAAACTCCAACGACCGTTTTGAGTGACTTGAAGACATTAAACGTGAATCGGTAAGCTCATTGAAGGCTTTTTTGTTTTTAACAATTGTTTGGAAAAAATGTTGGCACAAGTGTATTAGAACCAAGAGGGATTACTGTGAAGTGGACGACACAGATTTTGTGGAATAAATTAAGAATTGTAAAATTATGACTAAAGTCTTACTATTTTTTGCACATAGTAGTATGCTTAAAAATTAAAAAAAAAAAAAATCGCTCTTGATTTAATTGCATAACAATTGTACCTGTATTTATTATTATAGTTCCCGAAATATGACTTTGAAGAATTTGTTAACTCAGTGTAAACGGCTCTCAAAACTTGTCTTTTCTTGAGACGCTGTTTTCAAAGTTGGCGAGGAAAATTTCCCCGAAAGAAACATTTACGTGGCCTTCTTGATAAATATATTTTTTAAGTAATGATCGAAGATATAAGATTTTTTGAAATATTTGCTTATCTGATGAATTTTTTGTTTACAAAACAGCTTTGTTTGGAAAGCAGTAATTTTTTTTAAACTTCAAAATTTGTATTATAATATAATCTAGTCTGTATTCATTTATAGCAATAATCTTTTTTTCTTGCATTTTTAAATTATGCTAATTTTAAGCACAAAATCTTTCTTAAATGAGTTTTTATCGAAACTGTGTTTTTGAAGTCGATTACAACTATTTGAAATTCCACTTTTCAAACTTTTTTCCTTAGTTCAAGTTCTTAGCAAACCAAAAGAAGGATTTTTTCTCACTATAGAAGACCCTGTAAAAAGTTATCCGGCCAAACGCGGTGCATCTTTTTCCGAGGGGTTACCGGAAATGGGGTCGCCATATCCGAGTTTAAATATTTTTTTCCCAACAATTTCAGAATTTCTTTGTTAATAGTATATGTTTGTACAATAAAAAATTGTAATAAAATATTTCATTTTTTATATGAGAAAAAAAATTTTGGAAAAATCATGTTTTTTAACCGAGGAAACCCCTATAATCCCTTAACAAAGAAACACGTTTTTTCTGATTTGCAAGTATTTATAAGCCTTGTAGTAAGAATATATATTTTATAAAGTAATTTAATATCGAAAATAAGTATTATTAATAAAAAAATGTCATTAATTATAATTTTTAAAATTGTATTATTATTTTTTAGACAAATAAAAGCTTTGAAATATTAAACAAAATTATACACATTAAAAAAACATAAAAGAGGATAAATATTTAATTACTAAAAAGTGTAAACTCTAGTCCTAAAGTTGGAAAATAACTCATTTGGTTTATAATTTATAATTACTTATGAATTTGTATAAATATTGCCAATAATAAAATCTCAGAAACACAGATTTTAAATATTTATTAAATAATATACATGTATGATTTTAAATAGCGAACCATAATTACATTTTGTCGATTTCGGTTTTAATTGCGTGATAGATAAACATGCTGCAATGTTGTTAAGCCGCAAAATCGCGGCTGACTGCTTGGAGTGTGAAAAAATACTTAATCCTTTTTGGCCGGTTTACGGTTGTACTGTGTTGCTTGCAGGTATACGGATGTTTGCAGTTGTTGTTGTGGTTGTTTTAATTGGCACTTTCACTTATTTTTAAATATATTTAATATTTAAAACTATGATTTAATTAATTTAAATATTTTTATTAACATTTCAAAGGCAAATAGCATGTTAATAATAACACTAAATACACTTGGATGACTAGCCTTAACAGATATTTATTTTTTTTAGCTCTACACACATGCAACTTCTTGCGGCTATTCGCAGCTAATTAGCCTTTGTTGTACAAAAACACACTTCACTGGCGGCAGCGGCTGCTGCTTTACTTGGCTTAGCACTTTAGAAACACTTTCACTTTTTTGCACTTTAAATTTCGCAGACACACACTCACACAGCCACATTCGCTTATAATTTCAAGGCGCTTTTTTGCCTTTGATTTCAGCTTTTTTATGATTTTTTTCTTTTCTTTCTCTATTTTTATGCGGTAGCTGTCACCCACTTAATATCACACGCAGGCACTCACAAACACACACACAAGCACAGGCTGGCACAAGCGCTACTTTCAGCTCGGCGTTTGTGTGTGGCACTGGCTCGCTCGGCGGCACTTTTGCGTAGCACCTTCACGTTATAGCTGTCGCGTGGCCACTGCCTTAGGCCGAACTGGCACGCCTGCTAAAGCCGTAGGCATAGCTAACGCTAATTCCACCACTACCACGACAACGACGACTGCAACGATGACTATTTACAAGCACTCTTGGTGTTGGCTGCTACCGCTTTCACTTCCACTTCCGTTTCCGTTTCACATATCCTCATCGTCATTATGCCCAACACAGTCATCATCATCATCATCAGCATGGTCATCATCATCATTATGCGCATTGCCATCAACATCTTCGTAATCGTCCTCGTCAGCAAATGCGCCGACTGTACCATAACGGTACAATGTGTAACTGTAACTGCAATTGCAACGCAACTGATTGTCCGCTCGGCGGCATAAGGCGCTCATCTTTGGCCGACAACGACATTTCAGACCCAGTGTAAGTCGAAGTGTGCTGCGTCAGACACACCGAGTGCGGCAGCAGTAGGCATAGGCATATTGCGGCCGAGTAAATGAAGCGCAACGTGCTGTTTCAAGGCACACAGACTTTAATAACGGACTATTGCCAAACTGCTGGCTGACGATTGTACGGATGGCTGCCGAAAAGTTTGTCTGAATCCAGTGACATTTGTATTGGCAGCTTTCAATTTTTTCTGTGTGTGTGTATTAATAACAATTAAGTGTGTGTGTGAGTATAAATATTTTTGCTTGCGTGGCCACTGCTGCACAATTGCTTGTTGTTATTATTAGCATTTGTTTGTTATTACAATTATTTGCTGTTTGTTGTTTTGTGGTGTGTTGTGGTTTCTTTTTCGGCAGCTCTCCTTACCTTCTCTCACTTCTCTATGCGGTTTGTTCAGGTTTGGTGGTCCTCACTGTTGTTTTTTTTTTATTTTGTTTTTATTGTTTTATTTTATTTTTAGGTTTTGCTTTCGCACTGCTCACTCACTTTTGTCAAGTGTAATTCACAACAAAAAATACTTGCCGGATTACAAACGAATATATTTCCGAACTTTTTACATTTCTATATTGTATGCACTCTCTTGTTAGCGTTCATACAGTGTCTGCTAAAAACCCGATTTATATAACATTCTAATGGGTAATCCAAGTAAAAGTTCGCATCAACTCGGATTGACGTATGGAACGTCTTGGCACATTTTACGTCGAGATCCCAAATTGATAACGTACAAAATGCAGCTTGTGCAAGAATTGATGCCGCTCAACCTACCCAAGCGACATTGCTTGGGGCTCTATGGGCTCTTGAAAGTTTCAAGAAGATCCGAGGTCTTCAAACCAAATCGTGTGATATCATCCCGTTAGACTTTTTCCTATAGTAGTTATGTAAATTTAAAGTCTATGCCGTCAATTCCGCTTCGAATCAGGCCTTGAAGCAAAAGTCACGCGTGTCATCCGCCAGTTACATATTGTAATTCTTCGAAGATTAGACTCAACGTATGGACCAGACCATCCCAGCCGCAGCCAACATTTAAAAGAGATAATCTTCAACCAAAATTTTTGGACTTAGACCCCATTAAAACAAGTATACACATATATTTTTGCGGTGAAAAAGTTAACTTTGGCTTCACCGAAACTATGACAGCCCTGCCATGTGCAGGTCTGATTGTAACCATATAAAAGTCTCAAATGCGTTGTCCCGAAACAGTCGGTTGGCATGATTTCTCGAGAACTATTCAACCGATCTTCATGAAATTTACACCGTTTTCTGAGATACAATTCTCAAAGACTTGGACGGATTTTTTTCGATTAGAACTGAAATTTAATAGTTTTTGTAGAAATGTTTGTCAGAAATCCAATTTTCTGTTTTTTTTTTCCTTTTTCCAAGTTCTAAGTTAAGATTTTAACTAAAGCACTATTTTTTTCTATAGATTATCTTGTAGGAAGTTATCCTGCCGACGCGGGTACATTTCTTCCCGAGGGGTCACCGGAAATGGCGTCGCAATGACCGAGTTTAAAATATTTTTCTCCAAAAATTTCAGTATATGTTTGTAGCAATAAAGAATTGTAATAAAATATATAATTTTTTATGTGAGAAAAAAATTGTTAAAAAAGGGCTATTTTTACCCGAGGAAACCCATGTAACCCCTTAACATGCCTTGCCAAATAAAAAAGTTTTCGATTCAAGAAGTCGAATATTATAGATTTTTACAAATAAGCGGCTTCTGGGAGAGAAAATGACGTGTGCGAAATTTCCGATCCATATCTTAAAAACTGACAGTCTAGTTCGCCTAGTTCGCCTATATGTACATATGTAAATGTATGGCAAATACCCAGTACCCTCTTCCGAGTATAAAAATATTTATTTTTCCTCTCGTGCTTGGCCTCCGATTATATTAATTATTATTTTTCACAACACAACCTTTAGGATACCATTTCCATGTTTATTTTTCTAATGAAGTAAAGTAACTTCAATGAAGTCTTTCTATATTTCGAATAACCTCAGAACTCTGGCGATAATCCTTAAGTATTCAACAAAAACTCAAAAATATTTGATCGATTTTCTTTTTATTTAACCTTCGTATTGGTACTTTTGGCAAATAGTGTATAAATTGTTTAAGTATATCTATATGAGCGTATGTGCGTTAGTACATCCTTTCATTAGGATGGGGGTTGCAACTGCTGTTCTTTGAATTCGTAGGAATTTTCGCAGATAATTGAAAATGGAATTCTGCCGGATGAGCAGCACAAGAAAGACCCAAAAATACAATCAACGCAAAGTAAAATATACAGTGTAACGAACTGAATAAAAAATTGGTATTTTTTGTTTTTAATAAAGACTCTTATTCCATGTTAAAAAAAATATATTTCAAGGACTGGACAAAAAAATTATAATGGTAATGATGGAATGGAGTTTTAATTAAAATAATTTTGGAAAATGTTTTTTTATTAATTTTTAAACTTTTATTCAATTGTACTAGTAAGTATTCAAGTTTGCAAGAAAATAATTGATTAAACAATTAAATAAATTATTTTACTTTATAATCGAAAAAATCTTGATTTAATTTAATTTTAAAAATTTTTGTCGTAAAAGCGAATTTGAAAAATTAAAATAAAAACAAAAACTATTATTCCCGAGATTAATTATAATCATAAACCAGAAACAAAAAAATATAAAAAAAAAATTATATTGTTTTTGAGTTTAAATTTTTTGCGTATCGTATTCTACCATTTTGAACCAAATCACAAGAATTTCATCAACTTTTAATTTGGAATTCAATTGGAATTAAAAATACGCAATCCCGATTACAACCAAACAGCATATATAGCAATCATAATTTTTCTATTTGCCACATAACAACCAGAATCGACACACAGTACTCAAGTAGTACCACAGGCGGTGCTTATAATAGTCTCGACTATAGACATCTTAAAGGAAAACATGCTTGGAATATTAGTTAGTTGATCATCCTCGAGTTTCCGCTGCCTTCTACAAGTTTCAATTTCTACACAATCGCAAGCGAAAATTCACATAACATTTCACACATGCATACAAGTGTGTATGTGTGCATAAGGCAAAGTTCAATTTTATTCACGCTCGTAGTCTTACTTTTTGGCAGAAATCTTTTATTTCGTATTCAATGCGGCATATTACGACAGTTGTTGCTATTGTTATAAATAATATACTCTTTATTTAGTTTGAACAGTTGTTGTTATGAGTATAATATATGTTTCTATGAATGTAAGTAATATTGTGTCGTCATCGTACAAGTTAAATGTCACAAGACATTTGATTGTAGGACTTTTGGCCTCTTGGGTCATTTAAAGGTTGGCAAGGTTCTTACAGCAAAGCAAAATAATATGTATATAACTGTATATTTGTTTGTATGTGTGAACATACATATAAGTAAATCAATTTAGCTATTTTCTTCATGTTTTCTTTTGACCTACCAAATGAGCCAAATTCGGCGTGCACTTTCAAGGCGTTAGGTTAAATTAGCTGCTGCATTATTTTGTAAAGCTGTTTGTTTTATGGTTGTTCTTTTCACACTTGCAATGCATATTAACATTTACTAAAGTAAAGCACTACAAGGAAAGTGTTGTAAGCCAAAATGTACGAAATTGCATAAAAATGTAAAAATTACTAGAGTTTCGGTATTTTCTTGTAAACAGAAACAGAAATACATATTCTCATTTTATATACATATTTTATCGAGAATTTACTATTTCTTAAAATTTAAAACCATACCGATGATTGACAATAAAATTGTCGTCAATTTAAAAATTTAATTAAAAAGATAAAATAATTTTAAATGAAGATTTTGAGGTTAAAATTTACGTTACGTCCAATTTTTAATTGAACAGACTCTTGCTAATAGTTTCCAAATTAAATTCCGATTTTCGGTTTAAAAAAAAAAAATAATTCTAATTTTTTTTCGATATTTTGAATTATTATTAAAAATTTTTCATTAGAAAAATCGCAGCAAAACTTCCAATAACAATCTTATTAAAAAGAACAAATCTATGCAATACAAATCTTTCCAACTTATTTACATACATATGTACATACATTCACTGCGCTTTTATATTACTCAAATTCAGAAGTAAACACCTACAATAAAATAACAATGCCTATACATTTAAAAACGATTGTATTTATTCCTCCAAGTAAATGCATACGAACAACATACACGAGTACATCATACACATATCACTCACCTTTCGTACCTTTCGTTAACGAACACGCCAGCGCATGCAAAATGCTCACTAACACGTCTTTGCATGCACCTGCACCTCAATTGCTTTGCTGGAATACATTTCACTAAAGCATATTATTGTATTTACTACACATTTCACATTTTCTTATTAATTTACACACATTTATCAACACACAAACCAATAAAATGCTTATTTCTATTTATTTTGATATTTAGCATCGACCGAATGCACCGAATTATACACACACTGAAATAAACGCCGTCGCGCAATCACTTTTATAACACTCACGCAAATACTTTTAGAACAATCGCGCAAAACACGAACCGGCTCAATATAAACTTATTTAAACTTAAAATCACATCATTTATCACTTTAATATTAATTGAATATTTTAATGCAGTTTTTATTCACAAACAAATTCAACACGTGCTGCTTACTTGCAATTTTCTTCACTATGTTAATTCGTCGCGTCATCAAAAATGTAAACAAAGCACAGGGTGGCATGCGCGATCAATTATTTTTCTTTAAAGGAGTTGAAATTAATATAAATATTTACAAATTTAAATTTACATGGAAATTTTATATTTTTGATGAAAGAAATATTTAATTAAGATATTAAATGAGTACTCAATTTAAAATTTGATGTGGTTTGTATTTATGCTTTTTGAATTTTAAATTTATATTTTGGCGGCATTTAAAATTTTAAACAGTGCAGGTATATAAAACGGGTTCACTGATGGTAAAAGCTACATATAAAATACATTTTAAGTGAGATATTAATTCTTTATTGAATGGAATAAAATTTAACAAGCCAAGGAAATATCTCTTTGAACTTTAAACGAAATTTTCTCGGAACGGTCTTTTCAGAGTGGAGGAGAAAAATTGTTCCGAATCGTTATAAAAATATCAGTATTTCGTGTAGGATATTTTAATTCAGATAGTACAAGCATTAACATATTAGTGTGACTGATAGTGAAATAATAAATATATTTTGATTGAGAGTATTGTCGTTTAAAATAGGCTAAATAATCCTTATCTCTCATTCTTAACATACACACCACATACAACTCACAACACTGACACGCAACTTCTCCACACTCACCATATCGCCACTAAGCATCCAAATCAGACATACCACGAGAGTACCACACAAACTCACTCACCACGATGGCTACACACAACTCACCCCGCGGGATTATTGGAAAAAAGGAATAAAAGGAATTGATGAAGTGATCTCGAAACTCTCACTCTAATCGTTAAGTAATACGCACGGTATTTCGTTCCAAACGCCTTTACGTCATCCGGTCTCTTTATATAATGTTCTATTATAAATGGTTTTTACTGACTTTTTATTATGTTCAAAGCTGAGTCAAGCGAATGACAAAAGCATACCGGTCAGGTTAAGAGGTTGATCTTAAGAGGCATCTCAGATGGACAACTTAAAACGCCGGTCGGTAGTGATATCTAAAATTTCTAACTCCCATGTAATTGACAATAAGACCTTCATAAATCGACGAAGAGCCTTGAGCCTATCACAAACAGTTGAAATAGTTAATGCCAGTTTCGGCTAGGCCGAACTGGAGTGGTTTGTCGCCTAATGCCTGCTTAACATATGCGAGATTAATTGGTCCAGTGCTAGAACGTAAAATGGCAATGGAGATTAAACTCGCCTTGCTATCTCATCCGCTTTCCCTTACGTATACTGCTCCCTAAGTAGCTACCACTACTGCTTGAAAAATACTACAGTGCTCCGGTAACGAAAAGTTTAGGTTGGCCGTGAGCTTTTACTGAAAACTCCCACTGAAAGCGTCCATTTCCATATTCATACCCTACGGTATACAAGTTTTCAAGGATGTATTGGAAGGAAGAGAGGAATTTAGCGTGTCCATGTAATTTTTCGGACCCCAACACATACTAGCCTTCATGCGACTTAGAGCGCAGTAAAGCGCTTGCCGGGTCGGAAATATTGGTAAGAACTGCTTAAGCGTTTTAGTATATGTAATATTTTCGAGCGCCTTACAGCAGACGAATACATTAATAGAATATTATTGGCTTGACTATGGTTTCGAAGAGCCAAAACAGCATATTTGGTGGGTGACCCTACCCAGCTCCTCTACAGCAATATAAGGAAACTGATGGCTGCCTTACTC
Source organism: Bactrocera dorsalis (assembly GCF_023373825.1). Lineage (NCBI taxonomy): Eukaryota > Metazoa > Arthropoda > Insecta > Diptera > Tephritidae > Bactrocera > Bactrocera dorsalis. The sequence goes on from NC_064306.1 coordinate 51,579,490, forward strand.
TCTCCGCAATGATCGGCCCTCATGAAGGCTTTCTATCAAGGTTAAGCCCTAGATTTTCCACCTTTCTATATAACGGGTGATTTTTTTGAGGTTAGGATTTTCATGCATTAGTATTTGACAGATCACGTGGGATTTCAGACATGGTGTCAAAGAGAAAGATGCTCAGTATGCTTTGACATTTCATCATGAATAGACTTACTAACGAGCAACGCTTGCAAATCATTGAATTTTATTACCAAAATCAGTGTTCGGTTCGAAATGTGTTTTATCGACAAATTTTGTTCAGCGATGAGGCTCATTTCTGGTTGAATGGCTACGTAAATAAGCAAAATTGCCGCATTTGGGGTGAAGAGCAACCAGAAGCCGTTCAAGAACTGCCCATGCATCCCGAAAAATGCACTGTTTGGTGTGGTTTGTACGCTGGTGGAATCATTGGACCGTATTTTTTCAAAGATGCTGTTGGACGCAACGTTACGGTGAATGGCGATCGCTATCGTTCGATGCTAACAAACTTTTTGTTGCCAAAAATGGAAGAACTGAACTTGGTTGACATGTGGTTTCAACAAGATGGCGCTACATGCCACACAGCTCGCGATTCTATGGCCATTTTGAGGGAAAACTTCGGACAACAATTCATCTCAAGAAATGGACCCGTAAGTTGGCCACCAAGATCATGCGATTTAACGCCTTTAGACTATTTTTTGTGGGGCTACGTCAAGTCTAAAGTCTACAGAAATAAGCCAGCAACTATTCCAGCTTTGGAAGACAACATTTCCGAAGAAATTCGGGCTATTCCGGCCGAAATGCTCGAAAAAGTTGCCCAAAATTGGACTTTCCGAATGGACCACCTAAGACGCAGCCGCGGTCAACATTTAAATGAAATTATCTTCAAAAAGTAAATGTCATGAACCAATCTAACGTTTCAAATAAAGAACCGATGAGATTTTGCAAATTTTATGCGTTTTTTTTTTAAAAAGTTATCAAGCTCTTAAAAAATCACCCTTTACCAATGATTTGAAAAGTGATGTCCGAATAAGGGGAGAATGAGGGAGAGCGCACGCTATCAACTTTTTGAATTGCATTCTTTTCTACCAGCAAACATTTTATGGGAACGCATCTTCATAAAATCCTCAAATTTTGGTGAACTTACAAACTTTCGAACTTAAAACGAACACTTTCGCTTTCAACTCGACATAACCTAAAATTTGCGCAACATATTTCGAAGCACAAAACTTGTGGCATAACTAAACACTAAAACTAAGGCGAACTAAGGCGAGCTAAGGCCAACTAAATGCGAATAATATGCAGTAAATAATAGTTGAAAGTTCCGACTGCATTCGCATTTGCAATTAACCCTACAACACCACCAACCACCACAATGAAAACAACAAAAGTTGCCGGCGCAGCCATAACGGCCGTACTCAATGAACCTCTCAGCCACATCTGCTGCTGCAGCTGTCCGAACAAGTGCTCACGCCACGCAGGCAATGAAGCATAAACGGTAAACAGCAAGCAGAAAACAAAAAGCAATAAAAACAGCAACAAACAGTTGTTGTAGCGAACATAAAAGTTTTGCGTAACCGAATAATAGTTGTTGTGCTTCGCGGTAGTAAACAGAAAAGGAGGAAAACTCTGCCACGAAAGTAAGTGTGAGACGAAACGAAAAGTGTGACAATCAAAGAGAGGAGCGAGAGGCTGCACGTGGCTTGAGTATTATGCAAGAAGCGAGGTGGGGATTCCTTGTAGAAATTTTTGTAGCTAGTAGTATCACCATAAATATTTCCCATAAACAAGAACAGCGCGGAAGCAGACGAAACTGGAGGGAATGCACGTGAGTGAGTGGCGATTTTCGGAAAACAATCTTTGTTGCTGACGCTTTTTGTTGTGGCGAAAAGTTTCCGTGGAGAAGCAAGTGCCGACGGATGCGTTGCGTTGCTATGCGATGGTCACACGACTGAAGGCAGCCGTGAAGAAGTAGTGAAAGTGCACGCACCACAAAAACTTCCACGAGTGGCTGTTGACGGTGCCCCGTTTGCTGCTGACCGCTGCACGCTAGCGCAGCATAATCTGCGCGGCTCGTCGCGCAATGCGTTCACCATGCAATGGACCACCTGATGCAGTTAAGATGTGCTCAATGGCGCGTAGAAGCCCCACAGCGCAAGGACTAGTTGCGGCGAGCGACGCGCAACACGCGGTTGTGGCAAGTGACATATGTTTGTCATGACTCGACAAAGAAAAACAACGCGCTGTACAGTTATGTAAAAACGGCAGTCACAGCTGTGACCTGCAGTGAGAAGTAACAAGAAATAAAATTGTGAGTTGAGGCATCGAGCACGCCGAGCTTACGCTAGCAAAACAATACTGAAAAACAGACGGAAAAGCAAAGCGCCGAAAAATCGTTAAAAACAAGCGACCAACTCTGTGGTGGTAAGTGGTTTCGGGTGTGAGAAGGGTGCGCATATGAAAGTGGAGCAGCAGCGTAGAGTTCAAGGATGCGGGCGCGCGCTCATTGGCCAACAACTGACGGTGACGATGAATCATACGGCGACAAGGCAGCATGTGAATATTACAAGTGACTTACCGTTGGGTATTTGAGTTGTTGGGAAGTGTTTGTACCCAACCCAGTATGGAAAAATAATAGAAAGAACTCGTTCGGTTTGGAACAGTTATATTCGATGGTTTTTGGATTAGGCGTGAATTCTTATATAGTTTAAAAATATTTCTTGATTTCGAATAATATGAACATTTGCTCATTATCGGCTTATTGATAACTTGGCTTGGAGGAAAATAAATCGGCACAAAAATAAAGGAATATAATTTTAAATCAAATAAAAATTGATTAAAGGAGTTTCACTGTGGACGCACGTTATTTTGTTGAGTCAAAGCTCAGGCACCCCGGAAACGGCTATCCCGGATAATAATTGGACACAAGTCCAGGATTTCGTATTAAAAGATCGATATACATATATAGCAGCCATATCAAAAGACAAGGCTGAATATCGTTCCCACAATATTCGGGTCTACGTAACCGGAACGCACCCATATTTTTATCCAGCCAAGGACTGTCAGCTCGGCAGATTTCTGTCGTTACAACAACAACAAGACTGAAAACAATTCCTTCAACCGGCGGTTCCCCATTCCGACCCTTTTTCGATCGGTAAGTAGTAAGTCAAGTTTGCTATTCTTAGAACGAGACCTCTATCGAACAACTCCTTTACTGACAAATCGTGGATCCATTGGTATTCACCAGAAATCAGAGAGCCGACAAACCTGCGAAGATGGTCCTATAGGACGGATAGATGGTTATCATAATTTTTCAGGATTCACAAGGTGTGATCGACTGTCAGGCGAAGGGCGAAGTCATGACACAACTTGGCTATGTTGAGTTATTGGGCCGATTTGAGGCTAAGTTTGAAGAAAGGCCTAACGTCGTTGACAAAGGCGGTGACCACAACTCTACTCCTCTTCCGTTGTCGTCACAGCCAAATTGGCTTAGTTACTTTCTACCGTAGTCTGCGGAATCGAATTGGAAAATATTACTATTTTTGGAACTAGTTACACAACTACTCCGAAACAAACTGCAGCCATATAAAAGGCATGTAAATTTAATTGAAATTAAATTTCGAAATTCGAATATATGTCCCAGTTTTTGAAGTAGTTACGAAAGTACACCGAAAATAACTAGTTCATTTTCGACATATGTAAGGACTAGTTCGGTATCATTTGCTTACGCCAAAAATAATTCGGACCAACTAAATAATTTCTCTACGGTCACGAATATAAGCTAACTAGTTACCGAACTAGTACGTAGGCAACTAATACACCTTCGAAAAATTCGGACTAGTTTTGTTAGCATTATAACTAGTAAAGTTGCGTTTCAGTTCTTTGCACTACTGGGTCTATAGCGTATACATATGTATGTATATATTACAGATATGAGCAACACAGAAGAGTTATTCACTAGTTTAGTACAAAGGGTGATTGTCACTAGGCGAATCCTACATCGACGAAAAATAAGCGCCCTTCCGAGGTATGTATGAAGTGAAGTGAGTGGAATGAAGCAGGGAATCAACACTTACTCAACAACTATCCAACAGAATTTCAAAAAGGATACGTGTAATATATCGGTGTATATATGATTGTGCGCCTTTGGCTTGCAAAAAGTCGAAAATTGCAAATTTCAACGCTCGCTAAAGTTGTTCAGCCTTCACATTCACATGCCGCCGCTTACATGGCTCATCCACCACAATTTATCGCTTGCCATACAACAGCCTGGTAATCATTCAACGACAATGGCAGTGTACCTACAAGCAGCGTACCTTGGCTCATCAGCGCACGTCCGCCTCTCCCTTCCACACGAGGTAGTAGTGAAGTAGAGGAATTTTTGAAAATCAAGTTTAGGCTTTTAGCAAGTTCCTTTGTTGCTTCCGCTGCATGAGGTTACCCGGCGCTGGGCGGGAGCAGTGTGGAATTTGAAAATTTTCTCGTTAACTTTGACCTTGACGAAAAATTCGTTGTTCATTGTTCTGCCCGTGTACATACCGTGCTGGTTATTATTATGTGCAGAGCACACACCCTGAAACTTTCGCAAGCGGTCTTAAGATTTGCTTGGTTGCGGTTGCCTTTATTTCGGCCACAAGTCGGTGTGTTTGCACCTCGTTTGACTCGCTTACCTCTTCGCCTGACCTTAACACGGCGAGGAAATATTTAGAAAAACAGCAATTTTGTTGGCTAAAATGTCGTTTCATGGCAAAAATGTGTTGCCACAAAATTACTTGTTTGCTTGTATGTCTATGTGTGTGTGTGTCTGAACATATGCTCTCACAAATAGTTACCTCAAGTATTCTTCATACTTATACTTCCTAATGTATGGATATTTTTCATACAAATTCAAGTGCCGTTCACGTGCCAAAAACTTCAGTTGCCGCGCTCACCACCTGCGCTGTTGCTAAGCGGCGCTTCGCGTCACTTGTAGCTTACCGAATCGCATGCAGTCATGCGGAAGCGCGGAAAGTACCCACTACACGTTTGTAGGTTATGGTAAATTGGCAAAAGTAATTCAGTTACCCTTGCTGCAATCACGGCAAATGACCACATATTGCTTTCAAAGCGTTTATTCTCAGTCACATATACTCAAAATATGCTCAATATTATATACATATATTCTCTCAATATATGTACATTCTCAATATACATATGTATGTGCACTTATCCGCTCTTTAAAACTAAATTAGGTCAGGGAACATAGAATATTAGCTTTAAGGAAATATTTTGTCCAAAAAAGACACCATAAGATTTAGAATGAACTTTATGACTATTATGTGGAGATAAGTTAAGTGAAATGAAAAGAATTTACGAAATAAAATAACACCACATCTGCCTTTCTAGAGTTTGAAAAAGGCATAGAAATGCCAACTTAAAGGCAAAATCAACATTTCGGCCTTCTAATTGTTCAATATTTGACGGATCTCACCGGAAAGCACCCATGCGACAGAAAATGGGAATAGGTTAAGTTAGAAGGTTAATATCTCAACATGTCGGGGAATCACACTTAGACTGTTATGTACAGTCCTTTGGAAAACTAGACGAAAAACTACTATAGATGTCTACCAATGTCTACAAAATGCACTAAACCTATCACAAATCTGCTTAAGAGTTTCGTTTCTATTTCCGGTATTTCAACTGGATGTCTAAAACTATAAGATTCGAGTTATTTTTGGCTTCTTTTGGCAAAAGAGAGACAATGGGGGGAAAGTGTTGAACTGATTCTATCGCAACTTCTTCGAAACAGCTGATGGACTTGGTATTTGGTAAGACATTCAATCCAAACGCAAGAATCACGATCGGAAGTTATTGAGATTGAGGTGCCTGTTCTAGCAAGCTCATCAGCTTCATAGTTTGCTGCAATACCGTTGTGGTCAGGCACCCAGTCCAATCCCAAAAAAAATCGATGGTAGAGATAAGGATTTAGACATCTCTTCACCAGACTTGAACGCAAGTCACCTAACTCAAGGCCAATATCGCTAGACAGCTATCTGAATGGATAGTAAACAAGCTACCGATCAGTAAGTTGTTGATGAAAGTATGTGAAAACTTACACCAAATTATGTGAATGTGAATTAACTTAGCAATAGCGCATCGATGAAGTTAATTTAATTTTTGGCTGTTTATCGATCGAGATCATAAACCACTCCAAAAAAAAAAACAAATTTGATCACATTGGATCCCACATAATTTGTCAATTACTCAAAAAAAGGTTCGTATTGATTGGTCGAGAGAAATGTTGATACGATAGCAGTGCTTCGCAACATGTCTATGCCATGGTGACAGGCAAAGAATTGTGGATTTACGCATATGAGTCCGATAGTAAACATCAGTCAACTGTATGGGTATTTCTAGATGAGCTGAATTCAAATAAAAAACTGATTGCCTGCTTTTTTGTAAAAACTACAGTAACTTCTGGGAGATACGAAACTACTTGTTCGGCACTTGTCCTTTAAGAAATTAGTAAAACCAACCGCCAAAGACGAATCTTACTCTTCAGCACAATAATGAAAACTCTCACAGATCGACTGAAGAAACTGCATTTTTGAACACTTAAAACATCGATTTGATGAGACATCCTCAGTATTGCCCTGACTAAGAACGGATTAACTTATTTTTATTCCTCTTATGTAGAAAATAAACTAAGAGGTCAGCATTACTTGACACCTGAAGAGGCGGTTGATGAGCTCAAAAAGCCTTTTTTTACGAGATAGCCCAATTAGAGTGGCAAAAGTGATTCGCCATTTAATTCAAAAGCATACAAACGTGTATAAGTTCTAAGGGAAAATAAATTGAAAAACATAAGCCATAAATAAAGCGATTTCTTTGGTTCCCTAATATGGAAATGTAAAAGTCAAACATCGTTATAACATATTTCAATGAAAGATGCCATATAAAGGCCCCCAAAAAATCTCAAGTACATACAGTTATGGACAATAAAATAGAATCAAAGGTGTTGCTTTGAAACAATATCATAATTTTTTCGAAATTTTTCATCTATGTAGTAACTTTTCGGCATAATAACAAAGGCAATAATATGTACTTTTAAAAAAGAGGAAAAGATAGCATTGTCGAGTTTTACAGTTAACTGTAATTTAAAAAGTGTAAATAGCATGCCTCGTGCTTAGTGACAAAATAATAGAATCAATAGCGAAATAGTTTCATAAATGAAAAATGTTGAATTTAAAAAGCGTAAAAAGTAGTTATATTAACTTAATTAGATCTGTGGAATGAGATCTGAAATTAATACAATTACAATTATGAATTTATTTAAAAAAATGGGTCAAGCAAAACATTGTTTAGAGGGGGAAAGATTGTGCGTCCAAAATTTGCAAGGGATGGGTCATGCGTAACGGCAAATTGCAAATATATGAAATATGTCTCAAATATTTGTGTTTGATGCCTTAAAATGTCTGAAAAAAGAGCCCGATCACAAAAAATGACTGCGCAAGTCGTTCGAAATATTGCATGTTTGCCGATGCGCGTACCGTTAAAGGCCTCTGCAGCCATTCAATAAGAATTATTTGCAAAAATTTCTTCGAGAACAGTAAGAAGACGACTTGTGGAGAAAAATTGCTTTGGCACATGGTCCCGAAAGGTGCCAATGCTGAGAAAATGGCATAGATACAATCGTACTCAGTTTGCAAAACGACACATTAATTAGTGCGGAGCTGAAAATTAAGAAAAAATGGTTCGACATTTTATAGTCTCAATGCAAAATTAATATGATAGGAAATGATAGTTATGCATGAGTCCGACGTCCAAAAAACAAAGAAATGTGCGTCCGCTACACGACTAGGTCTTTCAAACGCTGTGGGGGCAATATATTGGTTTAGTATTGTTTCTCATATTGTGTTCCGGGACCTATATTTTGGAAACAAAAAAACATAGACCGCCATATATACGTTAAGGTTTTAGATAATCTCATATTCTCAAATGCTGGCTGGAATTGGCTTTGCATTTTGGCAATTCCAACAAGAGAGCGACCCGAAACATATTTCGGGTCTTGCCAAAAAGTGGTTTTCAGATCATGGTGCTAGCGTTATGGCTTGGCCAGAGTAATCAGCAGATCTGAATCTCATCAAAAACTTACGGAAAATTGTTAAGGAAAATATTGCACCCCTTAAACCGAAAAATAAAGCAGAATTCTGAGAGAAGGTACAAAGGTCTGGTATTCTGTTCCACAGAACACTTTCGGTAGCCTAATTAGGTCTATGCTTAGAAGATGTGCATCGGGATTACACGATTAAGAATACACTACAATGTACTACCAATTTTTTTATTAGTTCCCTTAAAAAAATATTTTTCTTTTATTGAAAAAGTTTTTGATTCTATTTTTTTGTCCATCGAATTTTTGAAATATATTGTTTACCTTTGTTTTTGTAATATTTATGAATTCTTTTGTTCCAATATTTTTACTGCTACCAATAGCACTTGATATGAAGTACATAATAAAAATATAACTTAGTTGAATTTTAATCAAATTCATAATTTTTTTGAGAATGGAAAATTAGTACCACGGATGATTCTATTTTATTGTCCATAACTGTATAACCATATAATTTTTATAAGTAACATGACGAGACCTGTGTTGAGATTTGCTTTCATTTCGAACCAACGTCCATTGACTTTGTTCAAATATCAAAAAAAGGATATATGTCAAAGCCAATAGGCTAAGCATTCAATCAAGCAACATGCTTCTATGATTTGTATACAATATATCAGCTTATATCAGCGAAGCATCAGAAAACACTTCCACCCGAAATCGTGTAAATTTTTCCGGACATTCATAAATCTATTTATGCCATCGAAGCTTATATAATTAACAACGTTTCTGTCATTAAATGTAACAATATCGCACACAGTTATCACAACATGAAAACTAGAAGCAACAAACAGGTGGTAGGTAACCTTGAAAGCAACAACAAAAGCCTTTTGATCAACGATATAATTAACAGCAATCGATAAAAATGTTATAAAATTTTGCATGAAAGCTACGAGCACCAGACATACTTAAATAAAATGCCAACAATACAAAGTATAGGGTGATTTTTTAAGAGCTTGATAACTTTTTAAAAAAAAAAAACGCATAAAATTTGCAAAATCTCATCGGTTCTTTATTTGAAACGTTAGATTGGTTCATGACATTTACTTTTTGAAGATAATTTCATTTAAATGTTGACCGCGGCTGCGTCTTAGGTGGTCCATTCGGAAAGTCCAATTTTGGGCAACTTTTTCGAGCATTTCGGCCGGAATAGCCCGAATTTCTTCGGAAATGTTGTCTTCCAAAGCTGGAATAGTTGCTGGCTTATTTCTGTAGACTTTAGACTTGACGTAGCCCCACAAAAAATAGTCTAAAGGCGTTAAATCGCATGATCTTGGTGGCCAACTTACGGGTCCATTTCTTGAGATTAATTGTTGTCCGAAGTTTTCCCTCAAAATGGCCATAGAATCGCGAGCTGTGTGGCATGTAGCGCCATCTTGTTGAAACCACATGTCAACCAAGTTCAGTTCTTCCATTTTTGGCAACAAAAAGTTTGTTAGCATCGAACGATAGCGATCGCCATTCACCGTAACGTTGCGTCCAACAGCATCTTTGAAAAAATACGGTCCAATGATTCCACCAGCGTACAAACCACACCAAACAGTGCATTTTTCGGGATGCATGGGCAGTTCTTGAACGGCTTCTGGTTGCTCTTCACCCCAAATGTGGCAATTTTGCTTATTTACGTAGCCATTCAACCAGAAATGAGCCTCATCGCTGAACAAAACACGCGCGCGAAACACATTTCGAACCGAACACTGATTTTGGTAATAAAATTCAATGATTTGCAAGCGTTGCTCGTTAGTAAGTCTATTCATGATGAAATGTCAAAGCATACTGAGCATCTTTCTCTTTGACACCATGTCTGAAATCCCACGTGATCTGTCAAATACTAATGCATGAAAATCCTAACCTCAAACATATCACCCGTTATATGTGACTGCTTTTTAATTTTTTTGTATTTTTTTTTTGTTCTTTTGCATTCCTTGCAACACGTGATTAGCTTGTTTGCATACGCATGCGTGCATAGCGCCAGTTAATGCACATGGTTTTTAATAAATAATTTATGCAACAGCGGCAAATGCAAACAAGTGACCCGAGTGGGTCAGGTTTTTAGACCCAAACAAATGCGGAAAAGTGCAAAATATTAAAAAATTCAAAATTCGAAAAAAAAACAAAAAAAAACGAATGTAATGTTCATCGAAATGTAAATGGGAATCCAAAAAAGGAGATGAGGTGGAAAGTAGCTTGAGTTGAGAGCGAGTGCATGCTTGACTTACTGTGTCATGGGCATGTTGTTGCCATTGCTGCCTGGGAATGAGCGGCCGCCGACAAGGCTAAATTTAAATGAAATATCAAACATTGTGGCCACGCTGGTGCGCTGGGTTAGCGACACTGACCATTGGTGACCACCGCCGACTGTGAGTTGGTGAGAGTTGTATGCAAATTATTATTATTTTCGCTTTTGTTTGTGGGCAGTGAGGTGTAATATATGCGAGTGTGGGTATGTGAGCTTAATTGCAAATGAGCAAAATGTGCCGTTGTCGCAATGGGAAGGGGGTGTAAATTGTGTGGTTTGAGTGGTGGTAACGTAATGCTTAAGAGGAGTTTTAATGTCATGCAATGTTGAATGTAACTTTTTTGTTGTTTTTGTTTTTTTGTGTGTTACTTTTATTTTGCTACTATGTATGAATTTTTTATTGAAACCCATTTCATGTTTATTAATTTTTTTTTTGTGCAAAATGCTTTTATCGCGTGGCATAAGCAAATCTTTCCAGCTCTTGGAATGAGGCGTATGAAATTGCAATAGCTACGGGGAATAACTCAAATTAGCACGTGCTGTAATATTTTTCACCCATAAAATTATGCAAAGACGTAGATGTACATAAATTAGGGTGGATCAAGAACTTTCATTGATAGGCACTTCTAAGAAAGGCTCTCCAAGAAAGAGCCCTTTGTTGTATCGCGTAGGTCTCCACGTAACGGTTTTTTATGTTTATTATTTTTTTTTTATTACCAGGCGGCGTCTAGCTAAGGCAGAGCCACGTACCCATACTCCTCTTCCTGGTAGGCATACAACACTGGGGAGGACGTATATATCTACTACTGCTATTACTAATGAGGTAGCTGGCTTTGAACATACTGCCACGCAGGAGGTAGAGGTTCCTGAAAAACAAGTTCAGCAAGCAGTTCGATGACGAAGGAAATCGCACTGGGATACCAGACCAAAAGTCGGTGGAAGAAGTAGCTGCTGCCACCGATGGGCACAGTAAGTTTACTTGTTTTGTTGCTTAGCGGCCGCAACACAGTTGTGAAGAGAGCAGTTCACAGCATTGTCTCACTAAGTCCATGGTGACTAAGATCTCTAAAGCATTGGAAGCGTTAACACTACGGACGAGGAAGCTTGCCTAAGCTCTGCGCGGATGCAAAGGTGCAATTTCGGGAATAAAGATAAGGCCGAAGGAAAACCCCAGTCAGGAAAGTTTGAAAGCAACCGATAAGCTACGAAAAGCTTAACTGTAAGTTCAACCGGATGAAAGAGGAAGAGAAAAAGTTGGTTTGACCTATGTTAAAAATGGAGGAACGCCGAACGTACCATATGTCGCGTCCACAATTCACATCCACGGATAGGACATTCGCAAATCGGATCGAGATGGAATTGCAGCCAAAAGGCAGGGGTCAGCTGGAAGCGAATCAGCGGAATACATAAGATTGGAGGGTGTTGATGGTCACCAACTAAGTTTCCGAACACTACCACAAGATATAATATGCTTTGACATCAGGGATTAAGATGCCAGTTTAGTGGTGAAATGAGCCACGAAGGTCGTAAATGCAGTGCATGCCCAACAGATGTTGTTACCGATGAAAACATCAAAACAATCCACATATTAATGTTAGGTGACCATGAAGTGAAGTTATTCGGAATAGCAGGCGCTCTAAAAGTATCAACTGAACGTACACATCATATCATTCACGAATATTTGGTAATGAAGAAACTCAGTGCAAAGTGTGGCAGCGGCAGTGCGAGATCACTTTTGACCAAAAACAAAGACGAGTTGATGATTCAGAGCAGTGCTTGGGGGTTTTCAAGCGCAATACACCTGACTTTTGGCCTCCATATGGGACATAGGAGGAAACATGGCCCGGTTTTTCCCTCCAAATTTCAATAGACAGTCATCCGAGTGGACTTCAGATGATGAACCCGCTCTAAAGCGTGCAATAAATGCAACAGTCGGCTGGGCAAAGAATAATTTTTATTGACTACCTCGAAGAAAAAAGAACCATCAACAACGAATATTTCATAGCATTATTGGACCATTTTAAGGTCGAAATTGCCGAAAAACGGCAGCATTTGATGATAACGAAAGTGCCGTTTCACCAAGATAATGCCACAAGTCAGTGAAAACGATGGCAAGAATTCTTAACTTGGGCTTCGAATTGCTTTCGCTTAACCCGTATTCTCTAGATCCGCCTCCCAGCGGCGAGCTTGAGCTGAGCTGACCTCAAACCTCAAAAAAATGCTCGCTAGAAAGAAACTTTCATCGAATGAAGATGTTTTGACTTCCCCGCTTTCAAAATAATGTTAGCTGCTTGGCACCTCACTGCGACCTCTAGTGGAGCAAAATAATTTATACTTTTATGCCAAGTTAACCTCTAAGTTCAAAGATCAAATTGTGCATTTCGCAAAGCTTCTTGCTTGCCAATTTTACGACTCCAATTTGGATTATGACTAAAATAGTAGTTCATAATTTTATAGCCATACATTATTTCGAGTTATATAAGATTGCTGACACACACACATACACATACACGCGCCACTGCAAACCAAAGCAAATACTAGTAAGTAAAAGCTCAAGGTCATTAAGAAGCAAAATGAAGTTTTGCGCAGGCCACACACTTACTCCATTAAAAAGTAGAAGCTCAAGCTGCTCAACGCTGCCAGGATAATGACTGAAGGCCTTTCGTACAGCAACAATCACACTTAATTGTTATGAAAGTAGAGTAATTTGATTGAAATACAATGTTGTAGGCAAGCCATTATGCATTCGCAATTATTCTGCGCCGAGGACACGTGAATATTTTAGTACGAAATGTGTTGTGTGTTTCGGAATAATGGACGCCGCGCAGGAGCACACCCGCATTCCGGCACAGTTTTGTGCAAAAGTGTGGTGAGTTCTGTTTTATTTTTATTTTTTTATATTTGTTGTAGGTGTATGAGTTGTCGCATAGCATGATTATTGTTTGCAGAGTTGAATTATATTTTGTTGACTAAAATATTTGGCTAAAAACCTGTAGGAAGCGAAATTTTGTCACCAACTCAAAATGGGGGGAAAAAAATTGCAGTTGCCGTGTGCAAAAAAATCACAAAATTATTTTATATCCATTGCGTGTGTTTGATTACTATTCCGGTCGCATTGTCGTGACTGGCTTTTCTCCTGCGTTGCTGTTGTTTTTCCTGTCACCCGCCATTAGTTGCACTGCCTTTATTATGTTTGGCTTTGGCGGCGCTGGAATATATGTCAATGTCGCGCAAATCACACGAACTCCCATCAGTATGTACTCTTTGTACGATTGTGCATATGTCGGCAGGTGAGTATGTGTGAGCTGTGTCGCTAGTACGAACCGGCGTTATTGCTCTAATTGCTGTTCCCCTCTCTGCTGCTCCGTTTTTTGTTGGTTTTTTGAAGGTTTCTGGCTTTTACTACTTTTTTGCTCGCGGGTGAGTTTCTGTTTTATTTCGTAACTTACTTTCACTTCTTTAACGGGATTTATTTGTTTTCATGAAACAGCGTATTAGGGTGAGCCTCTTTCGTAGATTTTTTATTTCTATTTAATAAGATTATTTAGTTAGAGAACTTCCTAATTTTTTTGCTCTTTTATAGAGTTTCTCATATCCTTCAGATTTTCAAGAGAACTATTAGTCATTGCTAGTATTGAAAGTGTGATGCATTTCTGTTCTGTCAAACTTAAAGAACTTTCTTGAAAAGGTAACACAATTATTGCCGTAATTATACTTGGAATAATTACAGCGAATCTAAATGTTGCAGTAGGAGCTAAAGTAATGCTAATATTGAGTATAATCGAAATGTATTGATAATCAAAATGTAATGGTAATCATAATGTAATGGTAATTATAATGTAATGGTAATATAAATGCAATAGCAATCATAACGATAATTAGAATTAAGACGAAAACGTTAATCATAATGATACAAAGTTTCCAGTAATGGCCATATTAATGGTCATTATAATGATAGTAATTATTATAATGGTAATGCTAATGTTATGATTATAGTACATAATTGTTATGGATTGTAATAAAGACAATGTTTCAAGGATTGCAGTAATGGCAATGGTAATTGTAATGATAATGATTATATTGTAATGCTATTGTGATGGCAATTATAACTATAATTACAATATTATAATACAAATAATTTAATGGTAATCATACCCATAATTATAATTAAAATCTAAAGTTGACCAATAATGGTCATATTAGTGGTAATTATAATGATAGTAACAATGTAATGATTGTAATACCTATAATTACATTTGATGATAATGGTAATGGTAAGTATTCTAGTAATTATAATTGATTGTAATATTGATAATGATTGAATGGTTTCAGTAATGGTAATGGTAATTGTAATGGTAATGATTATTCTAATGGCAATTATTACTTTAATTAATATTATATAATAGCGACAATGACGCAAGAATTGTATTAATGGTAACTGTAGTGATAATGGTAATGCTAAAATAGTGGAAATCGTAACGATGATTACAATGTGAGCATAACGATAATGTTAATGCTACAATAAATGAAGTAATGGTAATAATGCTCACATTGATAAAGGTAATAGTAATTATAACGATAATTATACTAAAAGCGATAACATTTATGGTAATCGTATTTATAATAATATATGTGGCACTAACAAGAGTAATGGTAATGCTTATTTAATGTTATTGATGCTTAAATTACAATATGATCATAACTATAATGATAATGATGCAATGAATGAAGTAATGGTAATAGAACTAATAACGGTAATGGTAATGTTAATCGTAATTAAAACGATAATGATACTGATAGTGATAACTATTACCGTAATTACAATGATAATTATAATGTAAATGGTAATGCTAATGAAAACAATAATGCTAATTATGAAGACAATGATAAAGTTATTGAGAAAAAAATTCAAATTTGACTTTTCAATTACTAACTACTTTACACATGAAAAAATATAAAATATATTTGCAAAAAAATTCCGATGCAGTTGCAGTTATGAACAAAACTTTTTGATTCCCTTTACCAGGCGAATTTACCAAAGTTGCACTGTCTATTACTCCTAAGTTAGTGTCACAACCAAAACTAAAATTGTATGACTTTCAACGATAAGCATAGTTACTGAATGCTTAATCCGTTCCATTACAATTACACGAATTTTCAATTTCTCTTGATTTTAGTCTAAGTTTTGGCAGGCACAGCATTGCAATTTAATTTTGATTACCAAAGGAAGAGCAAATCAAATTAGCATACAGTTTCTTTTCTTTTGTGGCACAAAAACTCACAGGGGCTTCTTTGGCAGGGCGGAATAAATTAAACTTAATATAAATATGTCTATTTGAAGTTTCAATTTGCAGGCTGAAGATTGCATAGGAAGTGTATTTTGTGTATTGTGTGCTGAACTCGAATTTATTCTGATGAGAATTATATTGTGTGATGTTAATCTACCAGGGAAAATATATTTGCACATCTGCGTGCCACATATATGAGTTGGATTTTTTAACTACAGGTGAAAATTGCTTCTTTTTCGATTCTTTGGAAGAATACTCAACCCAATGATTTAAGATTAATTTAATTAAAGTGCTAAATTGAACAAATTTATTAAGTCTTTTAAGAAAATGGCAATTAAGGAAAAAAAATTGATAAGGTAGGCCAAATTGAACAACTTCTTCAAAGCTTCCGCGCAGTTTTCTTAAGGAAATTATTAAAAAAAAAAAAATGAAAAGGTAGTTAACTCACCAGTAATTCCATCTACATTATTGAATTTGGTGCATTTTCTGATACAAATTTTCATATATATGTACTTATATTTTTCTAGGCTGGAGGAACTATATTTTCGTTCGGAAGAATATTGAAAAGTTTTTTGCAACATCATATATACTTTTTTTACAATGACAGACATATGTACACATGACTTTCTCAGCCTAAAAAAAAATATTAAAATCACAATTTTCAGAAAAAATCTTGATAAATATGAAATAAGTGAACCTGTGAGCCACGTAATGTAAGTTTTTGACTAAATAAACATCATGGTTAATCATACGCCCTGACACAATTAATGCGTATTTAAATTACGTATACGCCATGCAGCCTCTAGCAGTTGGTACTTGTAAGGTCACTAGTAAAAAGACTTATTCAATCCTTATATTCTTTCTGTGGCAATTTTTTATATTAAATTTTTAATATTTTCAATGAAAATAGTAAGCTCAAAGCGAAAATAGATAGTCGAACACATGATGTTACTCATAAGCCCTGTCATCTACAGCAGTTGTGAGATGTATTCACATTTTTGTAAAGGTTAAGACGATAGTTTTGGATTGTCTGAATCCTTTGCGACGCTTTTTGAATATTTTCAGCGACAAATATACAAAATATTAAGAAAAAATGGAGATGTTACTCATACGCCCCCCAAGCCTTAATATTTGGAAGCAAATGAACTGAAAATATTTGGGTTATCAACAGCATATCGATCAAACATAAAAAGAATTTATATAATTTTATATTTTTACAAAATGTGGCAACCATGTTTTTGTGCAAAATAAGGTGACCTGTAGAATTATATAACCTAAATGAAAAAATATTTGGCACACGAGAAGAAAACAGCAAAGAGATAATATTTAAAGCCCATTGCGGAAATTCACCGTAGAAAATAACTGATTTTTTCTAGATATTCCCTACAACCATAACTCCCACATTAAGCTTGGCTAAAATTAGATATCTCTAACAGCAATTGGAAGCAGTGCAAAACGTAAACTGCAAAAGTAGCTGGAAGAATTCCGCAAACAATTTACAAGCAACAGCAGGGACTCAGATTTGATGTTTTGACATCGCGACAATTGTTGGGATGAATATGCGCACAATTTACGCCATTTGGCTCCGACTTGGCGGCGTGCGCTGCTGAGAAAATTACTTTCATTTACATGTGTACATTTCTATATTTATGCAGACAATGAAAAGCTGAGCACTTTCAGTGGAAATCAGAAACGAAAGTATAGTCTACACCCACACAAACACACACACATATATATACACATTAAGCTTAGCATACTGAGGCATACCAACATGGCTGTGAGTTTGTGATTATATGCCAAGCTATTGCCAGCGCAAGAAAAACAAATCACAGCAGAAATAAAAATAAATATCACTGCGGATATGCGAATATCGTGACAAATCGTGGGGCACGCTTACAAGTCATGTAAGTGGAAAAATTGCTCAACGAAAAAAAAAAAATCCAGAAAAAAAATTGTAAAAAATGGCGGAGACGCCAGAGTACATTGACTGTTGTGGTAATGCTGGCGCATATCACAAAAGAAACGCGAAAAACTGCCGAAAAGGAAATTAACTACAACAAAAGTAAGGAGCGTAGTAAAACACACGCTGGCGGCCTAACCACAGGAGACTAGATTTGCTTGCCAAAAGCAATACACACTACTTTTGATTCTCATGTAGCGTTTCCGAAGTAAATATTTTTGGCAGAAACACACACATACACATTAATGCAGTTATACACTTAGCTGATGTTTTATATTTTTTTCAGGGCATACTTTCTTCTGCCTTTCTGCTTTAATTGTCGCAATATTTCGCTAGTATATAAACATACATACACCTACATGCAAATACATCATTTCTGCGACAAGCACTGGCCACACAACATGCTCGCTGCTTTTCCGCTATTTATTCATATTATTTATTCTTCTTCTCGCATTTACCCATTGGCATTGTACTTTGGCGCGTAGAGACAACAGTAATGTCAGCGACAGCGACAGTAGCATTTAACTTGGCTTCAACGGCAAACGGCGGCGATATGTGACCTTTTTGCACGCCAATCCCTCAATGTTTCAATGCCTAAACGTTTATTAAATCGATAGCCAGCAGACGACGGCCTAAGTGATGGCTCTGTTTGTTGTGGTACATGAGGCAAAGGAAAGCACTTAGCTGCCAGCCTTGCAGTGTGTCAAGCAATTAGATATTTATATAAATATTTAACATGCTTCACATGTATTTGTGTGTGTGTGCGCGGTTTTACCTTCAAGCGTTGTATATTATACGTTAATGCGTGTGAAATTTTCTTTTTTAATTACATAATAAATTTTTAGCTATTTTTTGTATTATTAGTGAAAACTACTTTTTGTTTGCTGAGATTTGCTAAAAATATTTGCAAAGTTTTAGCATACTTCGGGGGGCAATGCATGTGCTATGTGGTCTGATTACAGAATTACAACAATAAGCCAATCCGAATAGGAGTATAAAGCATGAAAAAGGAATTAATAAGATAACAACAACAAAAATAATGTTGAAATAAGACATCACAAGATTTTTCTGCTATTATTTTAAATCCAAGTGTGACTTTAAAATTTAATTCTTCCAATTTTTCTAGCGACAATTGAAAACAAAAATATTGAAATTATTTTTTGAATCACTTTTTTACATGATTTGGTCTTAAATATATCTCTTATCGAGATATTTGCTAATCGAAAAGTCTGATTATTTCGAACTACTGCATTTCTGCCTTTTGATTCTCTTTGTTAGAGGCAATATTTTAAGAGAATAACCATTGCACACACTCTGTTCACCATCTTTTGACAGGAAATTGTATTAATTTACATATTATTCGAAAATTCCTGATACTAAAAATTTTTTTCACACACAATTTTTCTATATATTTAGTTCTCCTTAGAATAATGGTAGTATTTTCCAAAATTTAATTAATTACAGGTTAAAACAGCATATATTTTTTTATCAGAATTGTTGAAAAATAGTTAAATAATTTAATGAGAAAGATAACAGAAGTATAGTAGAAAATTCAGAAGAAAATTTTAAATTATTTGATATTACTTATACGCCATGGTGTCTCTAAAACCAAGAAGCAATCTATATGGAAGTCAATGAAATATTCTCATATAACCTCGTATTTTTCCATTTTTTAATATTATAACGAGGAATATATACTCGCTCAACAATTAGTAAACATTTGAGGTTACTCATACGCCCCAACCGAAACTCCACATGCATACATAAGTCACGCATACGCCATGTCATCTAACCAACTACAGGGGAATAAACTCCGAACTGCTGCCACAGTTTTTGAGATATCGAAATCAAGTTCGGCACACATCCCTCACTCACCAAGCAGCGGCTCACTTGTTGGAATCGCTGCAAACGGATCACTATAGGATACAGTTTCCTTACAAACTGATAGATCAAAATCAAGTATTTGTAGGGGAAACTTTTTTATTTGACAAGATAACTTCACAAAATTGGATTGGATTATTGCCAATGGTAAGGCTACAATATCTAAGAAAATTATTTAGATCGGACTACTATAGCACATAGCTGTCATACAAAATGAACGATCAGAATAAAGTCTTTATGAAATTTGGCATGGCCTATTACCTAAAGCAAAGTTGCAATCTTTGTAGAAATTACTTAGATCGGAGTGTTATAGCTTATAGCTGCCATACCAACTGACTGATCAATATCAAATTCTTGTAAGTAATCTTTTGCAAATGAAGTTAACGCTTATATTGATTTATTTGCAAAGGACATCATAAGAAAAAATATAAAAAAAATACTTTACATCAAAAACCATCCACTACTAACATTTCCACCACGACTGTACTGCCTAACACCTTCCGCAAAATTTTGCGCACTCTTTCCCCACAGTGACACACTGCTGCCGCACCGTTCACAGCCGCTGTTGCTGTTGTTGCACGTCGATAATTGATTAGTAAAAACCTTCAGCAATCGTTTGCCATTGCCACTGCGACTGAGCTTTGCTTAGCAATCGCATATATAATTTCTATTTGCACAAACCTGCACCGACACCGACACATGCAAACGTGTTTCTGATTTCAGCATTTGCTTTTGTTTCACCTCGTTATTTATTGGTTTTACTACCTTTGATTGTCTATTTGTGCAACTGCCGCTTGGTTTTTATGCGCTTCGTCGGTGTTTGTTGTAATTGCGAAATGCGCTGGGCGGTTCGATTTTATGTTTTTCGGGGGAATGTAAGTGCGGAGGTGAGTTTCACTGCGGTTGTGTCAATTTGATTTCCATAATTTATTGTCGAGTGCAGGTTATGCAATGAACAATCTTTGCTTGATGTTGAAAATACTTCCAAAATCATTTGGTAGCGGAAGTCGGTATATATATATATATATAACATACGTATGTACAGTTGCGTTGCGTTGTTTCATTTAAGGTAAGAGTTGCTAGGATAATTTTCGTACCGAAGGAAGATAGAAACAATCCAACCTACTCAAAAGAATTTCGGCCTGTAGAGCAGATCAGTGAAAACAGCACGCCATACACTGGTATTTAAAATCGAAAGGGCTCTTGGATATAAGGAATACGATCTTGGAGCATTTCTGAGCATTTCCGGGACATTCAACAACATCTCAGCGGAATAGTATCCATTCAGTAGGTATTGATCCTGCTATACAACGCTGGCTAGCGTAAAAGTATGTTAGCTGCGCTCAACAATCTAAAGATTTATACGGATGCAGTATATTTCAAGCTGAGGTCTTTGCTATTGCGAAATCTGCGGACCTGGCCTCTGATAATCTTAGGCAATTCCGTAGTCAATATCTACGTAGACATACAGTTTTTTTCTATGTTTTAGTTAACTCCCCCATGAATTAATTCTTCTAATCTCCACAGGAACACGAAAAGACATTACATTTTGCTGAACCGAAACTACAAGACTTTTCACAGGTATATGGTATAAGGTCTCCGACATTTCTTTCTGGATATTATGAGCTTCAAGTCAAACTGTGTACCTTGTTCAGGTTAATAATATATATAATAGTATAGTGTGTATAAGTGTGCTATTAAGCCTTTGACGGTATATTGTAAAATTTGTCGTCGTTGTGTCATGTCATTATTGAAGTCCATATCTATTTCATAAAAGTAACAAACATTTCATCAGCTCTTAGGCATTTCGAAGCATTAAGACTTCAAGCCATAATAACTTTAATTTCTGTGCTCACTAAAAATTTGGTTTGACTCAATTTTTCTTTGACTTTCGATGGTGATTAATTACTTCTTTAAATAACTTACACTAATAATTGGCGATCTGGTGAAATTGTAAGATATATTTGACCCCTTCTCAGTCAAGTTGTTGCTTCATTATTTTAAAATATTACATAGGGAAAATCCAACATAATAAATTTATATTTATAAATAAATAAATTGAATAACCTCGTATAAGTTCTAATTAAACCTGTATTCTTTAGGCACTGTGCACCATGACAATGCGAGCTCTCACACATTGGCTCAAACCAACGCCTTTTTGACCGGCCAAAACGTCGAATTGATGGGTCATCCGCCGTAGAGCCCTGACTTGACACCCAATGACTTCTTTTTATTCCCACACATCAAGAAAATAATGCGTGGTCAACGATTTTCGTCGCCAGAAGATGCTGTTGAAGCATTCAAAAACCATGTTTTGGAGGTGTCTCAATCGGAGTGGAAAAAGTGCTTCGAAAATTGGTTGGAGAATATTTTGAAAAACAATAAAACCATTTTCGTTGATAAATATTCCTATTTTCATTATTAGGCCAGAAATATATATAGCAGCCCTCGTATGTCAACTCCAGGGGATTCTAGTCAATCGTACATTTTTTGATATGGAACTCTATTATTTTTTAGCGATTTAAAGATAATAATATTCAATATTCAATATCCAGATCAGACAATAAGTTAAAATTATATAAAGTATTATTACAGCTTCAATTAAAAGAAAGGGGTTTTGTCTAAATATTTTCCTGAAAATTGTTCAACATTTTTATATGAAATTCGTTTAGACATGTTAAAATTAGAGCCATACAGCGGAGAAAACATCATCTATCGGCCATATTTAAGAATCGAAGATTTTATTTATTTTTTTTACTAACACAAGATTGCATGATGGACTAAGTTATACAGTAAATATGAGTTTTAGAAAATTATCAATGCCAGCGTCAGTCATTAGGCACACTTTTAGTCAGAAAACTTGACATAAATATGAATCAAAATTTGAAAGTAACTTTGAAATCTACTTTGACCGCAGGGCCATGTGCCGACTTTATTTTTTTCAAATTTCAAGTTTGAAGGCTTATTTATACTCTTGCAAGATGTTATTATAGAGTATAATAGTTTTGTTTTGTTATAGATGTGTGATATATGCATAAGAACTCGGACAACCTGAGCTATGTATAAGATTAGTAAGCAGGAATATTTACTGTAGAGTTTTCTTACACAGCAATTTCTAAAGGGGAGAAGGTGTCGCCTATTATTCAGTATTCTTCTTTCATATACATTGTGACAAAAGAACATCCAAAAACTGTAGTTAAATTCCCTGAAGAATATGATGCCTGGAAATCGTCAGGCAAGTGTTAAGACATATCTCGCGAGTCCGTTGGAATGATTTTGGTGGATATTTTGGGTATAAAACGAGTTCAATGCGTTCCGATAAAGTTGATTTTTTTTTCAAAAAGAATATCGTAAACCGGTCTCTTTGGACATGATTTAACGTGCGTCATGTGTGACAAGTCATTTGTGGAATTACTTAGTAAAACCCAAAATCTATGATATACTTTACACCATTAATATCCAACAGATATTTGCATATGTTTAAAAATATGTAGATCTTATTAAAAATGTTAACAAGTGGTCATAAAGCTTCTTATAAAATCAATAATCTACCATTAGAAAGTTTAAACTTGTTAAAGAAAAAGCAATTAGATAAAATATACAGCAAATTCCTCACTTAAAAAGCAACCAAAAAAGACAAATGTTTGGCTTATCGATCTGATGAAAGCCAATAAATAATATTTGTTCATTTAAAAAGTGCACTGAACAACAAAATTTGGCTTAATTATACAAAAATACCATACTAAAGATTTTTCGCTTGAACTGTTGATACAATTAGGCAGCGATTACTGTAGTTTTAACAAACAAACCAAACGGTGTGGTACAAAAACTAAAATCAGCGCTACCCAGAAATCAAATAAATGCCACAAAATAATGTTATATTTGTAAATTAAAACCAACAACAACATAAGCAATGCATATGTGTGCGTGTATCTGTGGGTGTGTGGTAAACAAATAACACAAGCGCTGTATAAAAGCGTTGAAGCGTACTGTAAATCGGCGTTGCACTGAAATGCAGAAAACCATAGAAATCAAATGAAACAAAGCTGCTGGATAAAATTTGCCTTTATTTCGAATAAATATGTATTTTTTGCGGCAGCGCAACGTGCTTGCACTCAAAATGTGTAGGCGCGTTGCAAAAAGTGCTTTGTAAAAAGTAACGCAATTTTTTTTATTTTAATAAATTTATTTAAAAATTTGATTTTGTGTGGGTACTTCTCATAGATATACTCCATGTCCAGTTCGACATCTTGTTGCTGTTGCTTCTGTAATTGTTGTTGCTGCAGCTGTTGCATTATTTTCAACTGAAATTCCAGCTGCTCTTTCTCTTTGTCCTTCTTGGTGCTCGGCGTGTTCTGGCGACGCGGCCGATTCATCATCGGATCCTCCATTTGACGCGATGCCTGCGCGCGCACTTGCGGCGGTGGTCCGGGCGGTTTTTTCTTCTCCTTCTTTTTCTTCTTCTTCTGTTCGAACAGCGCCGCATTTGCCGAGGCAACAGTTGCTTCGCGTTCCATTTGTTGTTGCTTCTTCTTAGCCAAAGCGGCCGTTTGAAAATGCACCAGCGGCGAGCTGCGTCGCCGCACAGCCGCGGCATGCGCGCCAGTGCAGCGATGATCCGGTGTGCCGACACCGAAGAGACGGCGTATGCGCCGCTTATTGATGAAGCCCAGACCCGAGCTGAAGGTGGAGCTGGCGCCGCCTTCGCTGCCGGCGACCATTTGACTGAAGTTGCTGTCCAAATCGCACGAGCCACTGCCGCTGTTGAGCGTAACGCCGCCAATGGTGCCGGCGGAGTCGGCGCCGCACGGAAATAGATATGTATTGAGTGTGCTCAGTGTGGAGGAGGTGAATTGGCGCGTCAGCTCGAAACCGCCAAAGGCGCCGGCGCTGCTGCTGCCGTTCGTGAAGTGCCAATCAAAGTTCGGCGGTCCGACGCCGGTGGTGGTGATCTGCGGCGGCGGTGGTTGAGTGTGATTCGTGTGCGCGTTCGCTGTTGATGCTTGTGGTGGCAGCGCGACTGCGGTCGAACCGGTAGCGGTGGTGTGTTGCGAGATGCTCGTGTTGCTGGTGTTCGTATTCGAGTGCGTATTGTTGTTACTGCTGCTCCTATTCAAATTGTTATTATGGGTGCTGTTGGTGGTTGTGTTCGCGGCGTTGTTGTTGTTTTGTTGTGTGCGCGGTGCCGCGCCGCTCGCCGTTTGCGCATCGTACGAGTGCGGGTTCACATATATGTGATTGTTGTTGTTGTAGTTGTGCTGTGCGCTGGCGTTGGTGACGCTCACATTCAGCGTGTTCGTAGTTGTGGCACCGGTGGTGCCGCCAACAACAACAACGCCAGTGCCGCCCGTATTTGTGTTGTTGTTGTTGCTGAGATTCATATGCATATTCACCTGATTGATGTAGTGCGCGATGCTGGCGTGTTGCGTTTGCGCGGCGCCGCCGCCCCCGCCGCTAACAACCATGTTGTTGTTGTTGTTGTTTTGCGCGTCTTGCGTTTGCTGGTGTCGACTGCCGCGCGGCGCAATTATCGCCACAGCCGGCACGCCCAAGTGGTGTTGCGATTGCTGCCGGGCAGGTGGTGGGCGCGGCGGCATAATTGGTACAATGGGCAATGGCGGCAGTTGTGGCGGCTCGCGCTCGCGTCGCAAGTGCAGCGCGGCAGCGGCGCCGAACATGTGCGGCGGAAATTGTGGATGTTCTTGTTGTTGTTGTTGGGCCTGTGGCCGTTGTCGTTGTGGACTGTTGTTATTGCTATGCTCTCCTTGTTGTTGTTGTTGTTGGCGCTGCGGCGCATCGCTGTTGCCATTGTTGCTGGCGGTGGATGAGCTACCACCGCCACCTCCACCGCAGCAATCGCATGTACCGGCACCATGTGATCCCATGATATTGTCGTTAAGTTTATCTTAGAATACGGGTGTGGTGAGTTTTTAATTGTTTGTTGCTTTTGTAGTGCTGTGTGTTAAAAGTTGCGCTTTGATATTTCTGCTTATTATCACCTATTTTCAAGCTTTGGTGCTGATTTTTTTTTTTCAATAATTCTTCAGTAGTAAGTTTCGGTTAGTATAAGTGGTTATCTTTTTAGTAATGTCTTGTTGCTGATTGCTTTCAAAATTGGTTTTGAAACCGTTTCGAAGTTGCTTCTTATATTTAGGGGTTAAATTGAAATGTGTTTATTGCGTCGCTTGTTTCTTTGTGCATTTTCAAGTTTGATATCAGAATTCCCAAATTCGTTTTAAATTCACCACAAGGTGGTAATTAGTACACTTATTTGTTTTTCACTAACTTTTTGTATAATTTTCGGGAAAAGTAACTTGACTTATGTATATTATTAGCTGACTTTTTGTATATATGCATATCTCAAAACAGCGTGGTGAGTTTTAAAAATTTTCAGTGTTACACTTTGTGCATTTTTTATTGGAGTACTGGTGTTTGCAAACTTGTTATAAAGTAGACATTTATTTTCACGTTTATGGAGAAATTTTAAAATGCTCTATGTGCTTTACTCTCGAGTGCAATTTATTTAAATTTGTGCACCTAGACATAGTATAAATAATGTAAACGAAGTTTCTAAAAAACAACCATTTTTGCAGCGAGATCTCTAAATTATGATTTTACCACTATGTAAAATTTGTCAAAGCTTATTTTTCATGTCACGGAGTTGATAATTTTTATTCCATATTTACTATTACACTAATTGAAGCATAATAAAACTTTTTCAGCATAATTTAATGAGCGTTGGACTAATGAACGAAGTCTAAGTGTAAAACTTTATGTTTAAAACATAAAGCAAGTTCATTTTGTGCTATTGCGCGTAAAAAAACTTTTTCACCACGGTGTGGTGAGTTTCCCAAAAATGCGTTTTATATGCTAAGCATACACTAGCATCACATAAATCTTAGTTTCTTTGTAAATACTTTGTTATTTTAGTTGTAATGCAGCTTTCTTGTTTAAAGTATTTTTTTTTTTGGTATAATGGAATGTTTACTGGCAGTTAACGTTCAGCGTGCTTATTTCACTGATATTTTTTCTTGGTGCTACTATTATTTTTAGCACACAGTTATTACAATATATATTTTTATTTAAATTTTTATTTTTTTATAGGATATTTGTGGGCGTTTACGCATTAAGCTTATTTTGTTGTCGTGGTGAATAAAATTTCTGTAACAGTTGTGCATAATTAATTTTTATTATGAAGCTGGTTTTGCTTTCAGAAAATATTTTTTTCGTTGAACTTAACCAAAATTGCTTTGACATTTAATATTTGTATTCATATAAGCCACTTGTTATCACAGCAGTTGCGCAATTTATTAAAAGCTAAGTGCGCACTATTATTTATAATTTATTATTTGTAATTTTTTTTTAATTTCTGTACAGTTTAATTAACTGTATATATTATAGATATTTTCCTTAGCAATCAAGCAACAGTGTCGGAATTTCGAAAATGTCTAGGTGCCGCGCCAACACGCTATAAACTAAGCCAATACTAAGCACTAAGCAATTGAAAACATTTACTGTCATTTAGCATTAATGTTTTTTGAAAAAAATATTTTTATTTTTATTTACTATATTTTTGTTTTGTTGTTTTTTTGAAAATTTATATTTTCACACACGCACATGCATTTTTATTTGCTGGATTGCATAGCAACTGACGCAAGGTCAGATTTTTGTAACTCCTCTTTTTCGTTGCATGTTTTTAGGCGTTGTCACATGTTGTTGCACTCGAGCCATTTTATTCGATTTTTTTCTTGTCATTTACTGAATTGCTGCATTTATCATATAAATATATATTTCTTTTGCCACACCACACAACTTTCACTTTTTATGTTGCATCACGAATGCCAAATTTGCATACTTTTAGGCGCAGAAGTGATTTGTGCTTTTACTATTATTTTGTGATTTAGATTTAAAGCATATTTTTTTTACTATTTGCTGATAATATTTATTTAATATTCTTTCTTTAAATCACCAGCCCGCATAGGCATTTCCGACTCACTGAAGTTTGCTATTTTTTTGCTATAACTCCACTTTTCACAAAACGCTTTGCTGCCACAATCGGTCATAGAATTTCAAATCTTGACGGCGCCAGCAGCGACCAGCACACATACACACGCACGCACAGACACTTGAGCGGTGAACTTTTAAATCGGTTAGTAGTGCCATCAGTGACTGTTGAAGACACACGACATTCACCAGATTTCACGGCTACATTTGCGGCACACAGAGTTCAACTCAGCTCCGCATAGCGTTCGGCACAGCACAGCACTCAACGCTGGTAGTTCACCGCATTCGTTTGGCAACAAACAACAAATAAATCGCATCAACTTCACTTCGCTTCGCGTAACCAGTCTGTGAGCCAATAAGCCAAGCAACCAACCAGCCAGCCAGCGAACCGTCAAACCAAACTAACTGAAGAGCTGAGCTGAGCGAATGAGCATGCACGCGGCATAGTTAGGCCATTCAAGCAACAAAACACTGGTCGACGACCAGCACAACAACTACACAAAAGACGAAGAGCGCCGAATTATACTCATATTTCCTTTTGCTGCTTTGCAACAATTCAACTTCAACTACTTTACTTCCTTTATTCGCCATTCTACTCCATATGGCAGCCAGACCGTGGCTTGTGGCGCTTCCGCTGCTGCGGCGGTTGCTGTTATTTTGTTGCTCACTCGTGCGAAGGCGACGTCGCAGCAGTGCTGGCAGTGTTCGGAAAAGTAGTTTAAGGAGGCATAGCCGAGTATTAGTCGTGACACATGCTTACCAAGGCATAAGAGGTCGGAGAATAACTGCGTAACTCTCTCTCTCTCTCTCTGTGAACTGTCAAAATGACAGCCAACTATACGCGCCAGTTTATAATTTTTACTTCCACCTCCTTTTTGTATTTTTGTTTTGTGAATTTCCTTTACTCACTTCCGCGCTTTGTTGTTTATTCTCCTCTTTACCTTGCATTCCAATGCGCTCACTGAATGTCACACTGCGCGCTCTCATTTAACATTTCTGTTCTCTCATCTGAGACATTCCCACGCTTCCTTTATGTCACTCCTCTACCATTTTTGCCTGTTATTCGGTTAGTTAAACGCTCCCACAGCAACACTTGCAAGCGAAAGAGCAATCCATGGCGGCGCATAAGCGTCCAGGCGTACAGCCTTTGTGTGTAGGCTACTAGCGTAGGCATCTTCGAGCTGCTGGTTGAGTCAGCTAGCGAATTTGTGGGGTATATGATATTTCGAAATGTGCTACATGCTTTTCTTCTTGTTGGTTCTTGCTCAAGTGCACGAGGCCAACTGTCAGTCAACAGCGAAGACAAATAAAAGAATTTAAATGGCAAAAAGTAGCTAAAGAAGCTGCATAAATGGGAGACATACGCCAATTGAGCAGCACGTGCTTCCAGACAGTACCGTTATTTTTAATACAAATTCTCACGTACCACTTTGATTGCCACTTTTGTTTGTGAACAATATTTTTTAGTTGAAGTTCCGACACTAAGTATAATTTTTTTAACGCTTTGCCTACACTATTTTAAACCCACTCTTGAAAATTCATGAACTGACTTGAATTTGTATAGAAAATGTCCTTCTCTCGTCAAAGCTGAAAGACTAATTCTTTAGAGTTATATTATATATTATTTCAGCTTTATAATTGGCTTCGTTTTCAGGGGAACCTTAAAATTCCTTCAAAGACAAACTATCTACGAGCGAATATACCGAATATCTAACTCAACTATCTAAATAAAATCTATACAGAGAAAACCTATAGCAACCGCGCTTTCAAGCAATAAATTACTGAATAGACACATTTAAGTTATTCGAGTTTCCTTGTTCGAATTTTATCAAGCTCAATAGGTGCATGAACGAAATAGCACAATGAATAAAAATTGCGGCTATGATGGATATAAACTTTCCATTGATTGTTTGTCTTCCATACGACAGAGAAAGAAGACTGAGGGCATTTTTTGCATTGGAAATAGAAAAGGGAAGGTATGTCTCTCATTGATGTCAATTTTTGAATTCAGTAGACAGTGGACAGATAAGGATGACTTACTTATAAATACCATTCTTATTACCCTCTGATCAAAATTGACCCGGACTGCGCCATTTAAACTGCGATCGCACGCCAAATAGAGGAAGCAAATTTGTGTAGATTTTTACAACCTTCTTTATGTTTATATCAAGTCTATATCGCAGCTATATTTTTAAAAAGCTAACCTTTGTCTGATGATTTTTAAAATAAAAAAAAATTTAATAAGTGCTGAAGGTTTGCGTTTTTTATAATGTCACGGCACGGAATCGTTGAAAATCATTTTTGCATAAATGTTTTGAGGAATCTACTTCATTACGAACACAAGTACAAGTATATGAGTGACATTAAATCGAGATTTGTTGGCACACCAAATACAGTCTTAAAGGAAGCCATGAGTTTGAAACCAAAATTTTTTCGCAAAAATGTACAATGCATGTTTGAAAGAGGCGATATTTCCCGACCCATGAAAAGTCCAGCGATTGGTTCTATTTCCTAAACCAAAAAAGCCCCCAGAGGAACCTTCATCATATCGGGCTCTGTGCATAATTGGCAAAGTATACGAAAGCATAGTAAGAAACCGCTTGGAGTTAGAAAGCTGGCGGATTACTGGTATCAGACAGACAATACGGTTTTATGAAAAAGTGGTCCACCATTGACGAACTATACAATACTGTTGACACTGTGAAGAGTGGCAAGGGATGGAAAGGCGGAACAAAAAAAATATTTCGCGCTAATCATCCTGGTTGTGAAGAATGCCTTCAACTCAGCAAAGTGTCTCGGCTAAGGAGAGCAGCAGCAGCGGTCAGCTGTCAGCGGAGCGGCAGCCTCAATCATGACAAAACTGAGACAAATAGAGTAGAGTAGGCTTCCGTCAGTCTATGCCATAGAGGAGGAGACTTAAATTTCTTATCACTCCCACGAAGTAAAACTTAATCCGGAGGTTCTAAGGCAGAGTCTGGAGTTGGTAGTTGGTTAGGTTAAGCGGATTGAAGTTTCGCACTTCGACTTTTAATGCTTCCCCCTACTTAAAAAAAAACAGTATATGCGTGACACAAAGCATTCTTTGAAAGTCGTGAGTCATCGAAAACGTGAGATTTTATGAGATTCGTTCATCCACCGAACCGTCCTTGATGATAAAATGACGAAAACCCGTTCTCACGACAGTTGAGTCTACGTAACCGGAAATTATGCTGATTTTTAACCAGACAATATATAATTGACCACATTGAGCATAATACTAAGTAATAGATTTTATGTCTTCTTAATATAAGACACTTTTTCTTGAATAGAAATTGTGTATACGTTTAAGCTTTTAGTGCTGAAGAAGTGACTTGTTAAGGACCGAAAATGAGTGAGTGTTGACAGAGAAACGATGGAAATACAATTTTATAAAAAACTTAGATCTATCTGCTTTAAAATAGGACAGACCTCGAAAACCTGATATTTTGAAATAAGCTTAGGCTAAATATCAAGCAGTTTTTCTCAATTTTCGCATTAATGAAGAAATTAAGTAATTGTCCAATTTGTATTTAATTGATCATAAATTGCAAAAAAATCACCATGAAGTACTAGAAATGTGAGAAAACCAATTTTTTTGGTGCAATACTACTAGGCACTAGATCAGCTATTATTTTCGAGTTTCAAGATATATCATACATATATTTTGAATTAAAATATATGACCTTGGAGTCATTAGCTGTAAATATGGAATGCGAACTTCATGAAAATGATGTCGGCCAACTTCAATGTCAAGCAAGGCGATAAGAGTCTTTAAATCACCGCTTACACCACAACGAAACCCACAATTTTCACACAACTGTATTTAATACATACATGTGTACAAACATACAGATAAGCGTTTACAAATGCAATAATTCACTTGAAACATGTTGTTGGTACAAACAACCGACAAGACATGTGGGGCTGAGAAGCCTTGCGGGCCCATCGCAAGTAATCGCCGCAGACGTTCATTGCCTCAATGCGCCATAAATCTACTGCAATGTGCCACAAGGTGCTGCAAATGCAACGTCAACCGCTGTGCGGTGGTTATTGTGGTGGCGGTGTGGGGGCTGCGAATGAAGACATTAGCTGTAGGTGTGCTGGCGGTGCAAAAGGAGGGAAAAATTATACAGTTAGCAACGCTGGGATTGACATTGCCATGGTCATGATGAAGGTTGAAGACTTAAGAAACGGACGTGTATGTACTATGAGTGTGTCTGCAGGTGTGCGCGTGTGCACATAAATTTATGTTCGAACGTTTATATGCCTGCTTGTGTGTGTGTGTGTGTGGGTGATTGCTGCGAATTGTATTTTGCTGATGAATCGCTGGCGTGAATCAAACAAATAGATTTATAGCTCAACGCCAAATGTTATTATAGCCCGCTGGCTGCCATAGCTGCGATTGATGTTATTGCTATTGGTGATTTCTGCTGTAAACAGCGCTCTGATTCGTTTATCTGTATAGTTTTAACTGAAATTGACTTTCATTTGATTTGATTGGAATTTTCTTCTGCTAAAGATTTTGCATTTCAAGAGATTTAATTTAGTCTTTTAAGGTTTTTAGAGTAGAGGAATTTATTTTATATAAAGAAAATTTAAAATTCATGTATAACTTTTTATTGCCATTTTTTAATTAATTTAATTTCTTCATTAATCACTCCACAATTGTTTTATATTTATTTTACGTCAAACAGAAATATTGCTCCGAAAAACTTCGTCGTAAGAGATTTGATCTCTCAAAGCGTAAAGCTAAACTCTATAGAATTTACCAACTGATCAAGTTTGAATCGGACTGGCTCACTCAAACAATTAAACAAAACCATAGTCAGACATAGTGGACGGCTCTAGAGAAATCCACACTTGCAAAGAAACTCGAGACCTTTCAACAGGCGGCGCTCAGCGGCATGCACTAGAGTCCACTCCAACCATGGCATTTAACGGGATCTTGCAAATAGTTCCCATAGACATCGTCGGAAGGTTTTTGGAACACGTATCTGAACACCCGGATATCGTCACACACTTTGACTTCATACCAGACCACTTGGATCGTGGAGTCGACAAACCGTACCCTGTCTGTCGATATACCGATGGGGGAGTTGTGGGTAGGAAAAAGGTGTTGGAGAAGAGCGGCAGTGAGCTTCTTTACGAATTGGTCAAAGCTTGATCGGAAGGATGGGAGAGGGGTTTACTGTCAAAAGTTTTCTATCAACTTCTGATCATTGCAGTGTCTTCCAAGCCGAGATTGCTGCCATTAAGGTAGCAGGAGATCTACTGCTCCGGAGGACGGCCTCCTTCAGAGGAGTAACATTTCACTCAGATAGCACAGCGGCGATATAAGCTTTGAACTCATTAGCAATGTGTTCAGGGTTGATCGAGGAGTGTCTAACCTCGCTATCAATAGCATCCAGTGTCTTTGTGATAAGACTGATATGGGTGCCAAGCCATAGCAGAATCGCAAGACATTATAAAGTTGATGAGCCAGCAAGTAAAGGCAACCTAAAACCGCTATCGGCATAATGGGAGCGGGTCGGTGCTCCTGTGTCCTCTTGTGTTCTACTACTAAATACTAGCGCCCTATGGGTACTTGCGCTGTCGCAAAAGCCTTTTGACCCAAGATCGATCGCAAGAGGTTTAGTGATCTCTTTGCTCTCACTAAAGCTAGCCTCTCCCTAGTTGTGGGGCTTTTAACAAACCAATGTTATTGTACGGACCCCTTACAAATGTTGCGTAAGGCCGCATAAAAACGTTATGGACGACCATCGAACTATGCTTGAGAATTGTAGATTGGTAATTAGACAACTTGTTGCTAGTGTTGGAATATCATTTCAACATTTTCAACCAATTAAAGAATGTTTTGTATCTCAAAAGCGTCAAGAGATAGAAACTAAATCAAAAATCATTAAAAAAAATTAATGAAAAAATATTTAGAGGCACTAAGCATTCAATGAAGGTAGTGAAGTCCTCGAAAACTCTCCTCATGCGAGTCGTCCATCCACCTCTGTTATGAAAATCGTTGTAGTGGCATCACAGAGTTAGCAGAGTAACAAGATGTGGGTTTATGCATACGTCGAGGTGTCAAAGTTACTCCTGATAGAACGCGAGGGATCCGTATTTACTTTTTTCTTACATATTTCTAAAAAAAAATGAAAAATCTACATTTCCTTTTTATCCTATTGAAAAGTCAAATTAGCTTTTCTACTTACTCCCATGTGAATAATCAGGTTTACTATTGCCAAACTAGCGGCACTGATTTAGACACAGAACCGCGCCTTATACTTTATATATATCTAAACTATTCTTAATATATATAAACATATGATAAACAGAGTTTCAAAAGAAAGAAAGAAGGAAAAAAACAAACCAAATTTTGCCAATTCGTTACAGAAAATTCAAGGTTATAGTCGAATTAGAGCGACCTAATACTACAAAAGGAGCTAAACCCAAACATTATAAGCATTAAATAATATTTAACTTCTGGCTTTATGACGCTTTTGTTGGCAAATATAATTACTGCAATTCCACTTTAGTACTACGAAATAATTTTTCCTCTGAACTCCCATGAAGCCCTACTCTGCGCGAATGTTTAAATCAGTACCGACAGATGGTGGCATAATTACACTACTAATGACGGCAATTAGTGCCGGGTTGTGGTTGCGCTTTCCGTAGTGACTTTCCGTGGCTTTAATGTTTTATTAGCAAAATAAGTAGCATCTTTTGGTTTCATGTTTAAGGTAGTCAAAGGGAGTATTTATTGGTACAAGTCCAAGTTAAAATGTTGCCACTTGTTCAAAAAATAATTCTTAAATACAAATTAAAATGTTCGAAAAATTCTTAAAAATAAGTATTTTAAGGTCACGTGAAAATGATTACAAAAATTTCAAAGGGTTGCCAGCTAACTATAAATTAAATTTCAATCAAAATTAACATTTATCTAGAAATTCGCAATAAAGAGCCTCCATATATTTGTTTTTATTTGTTAAGCTTCAATTAAGATTTCTTACACAACGTTTTATTAAATTTAATTCAAAATAAATATTTAACTAGGAATTCGTTTTGAAAAAAACTCATTGCCACCTAACTAAAAATTCAATTTTATTAAAAATAAATTTTCAGTTAGGAATCCGTTTTTAAAATTTTTTGTGACTTAAGGCCACGTGAAATTTACAACAAAGAAATTTAAAGAGTTGCCACCTAACTAGAAGTAAAATGTTATTCACAACAAAATTCGTTTTTAAAGTTTTGTTTAATTTAAGGCTATGTGAAATTTACAACAAAGAAATTCAAAGAGTTGCCACCTAACTAGAAATAAAATGTTATTCACAACAAAATTCGTTTTTAAAGTTTTGTTTAATTTAAGGCTATGTGAAATTTACAACAAAGAAATTCAAAGAGTTGCCACCTAACTAGAAATAAAATGTTATTCAAAATAGATATTCAACCGGGAATTCGTTTTTAAAAATTTATTTGTTTTAAGGACTAGTGATATATGCAGCAAAAGAGATCAAAGAGTTGCCACCTAACTATAAATTAAATTCCATTCAAATACTCAAATAGGAACTTTTTTTCAAAATTTCATTAAATTTAAGGCCACGTGAAATTCACAAAAAAAATATTCTAGAGTTGCCACCTAACTAGAAAAAATTTTAAGACACCTGAAATTTAAACAAAAATTCGTATTCAATTAGGGATTTGTGCTCAAAAAATAATCACTTTAAGTCAACTTGAAATTTCCAAAAAAAAATTTTTCTAAGAGTTGCCAATTAACTAAAATTTTATTGTCAATCAAAATAAATATACAACTATACATTTGCAATTATGAGCCTCCATACAGTTTTGTTTTTATTTTATTTATTAAGCTTCAATTAGGTTTAAGGTAAAGCAGCGTTGCCACCTTTATAAGATTTATGAATGGTCAGTTTCTAATAACCCTATAAGAAAAATTTTCGCGCAATTTACGAATCAGCTATTAAGCAGATTATTCAATAATAATTTACGTTGCCACCTAGTTTAGATTTTTATTTACAGATTTCTATGATTCATTGTCAAAAGTTTTGTTTTTTATTATTTATCCACTCAAGGTCTATTACGATTAAACAATTTTTTTTTTCGTTTTCTCAATGTTTAGTCAGCAGCCATATTCCAGTTAAGTTCCTGCTAAATATATATTTTTTTCCTAAATTATATATAATAAAATTTATATAAATATGTTAAACACAGCAAAAAGTATATTTACATCATTTTTATGCCATCCTGCATGACAAACTCCTTCTGCCTGTAGAGATTTTTGAGGAAATATCAGGTAAACGTGAGAGCGAAGAAAATTTTAAGCACAAGAATCGAGTAGGCAGATTTAAGTGATCAAAGAGAGCAACATCCCACGAAATAAAAAAAAAGTTAAAGTTAGAAATTTTAGAAATCAATTTTAGTAAAAATTTACGCAAACTTTAAAGAATACAACAAAAAAGCAGCTACTTAATAAATAATAAAAAAAATACTCAAAAAAATTAAAAAATAATAAACAAAAAAAAATTAACAAGAGCCAAGCTCTATAGCACTTCTGCCTACAAAAAAACGCCTCACGTAGAGCCGCCTACCTCTTCTTTTTGTGCCGCATCTCGGCAGGCGAGCGCACATTCTGTGCCGATTGCATTCTCGATGAAACGCTACACTGGAAGGATGCCTGCACTGGCGAGGCGCACCGATAGCGCCAACAAAAGCAACAGCAAACGGCAGCCGATGAGTAATGGAGTAATCGCGGTAATCGAAGTAATTATATTGTTGGCAGTAATTGGTAATTATGATTGCAATAGCGGCGTTAACAGCATTCAACGATGTTTGGCGTTGTCGTGGGTGTTGGTGTGGACGGCGGCCGTTGCAGGCACAACCGTATACCGTTAGATGTTGCACATACATGCGTATGGTTGTGTAAGTGTGCGTGTGGCAGGCATGCAGACACGGCACGCGTGTTCGTGTATGTATGTGAGAGAGAGTAAGCAAGCGTAGAGTAGAAACGTAAGTTGGTGGAGTGCGTGTAATGCGCGGGCGTAGACAAGTAGTGGGTGTGGCAAGTTGTAAAGCCAAAATTTGATGGACCACAGAAAAATCACAGTTATAGATTAGAGCGCCTAGAGAAGTGAGATTTTGGGTGGATGTAAAACGGTGAGCATGTGTGTGTGTGTGCGTGTGGATGGTTGTGTTGTTAAAAAAAAATCATGTTTGCTGGTGTATGTGTGAATTTGGCAAGTGTAAAGTGCAGGTGCTTGCTTACATACTTTTAAGCGCTACATTTTAATTTGGAAGCAGCGCAGGAGTTTTGTTTTGGATTTTTTTTAATATTTTTTCCTTTTTGCGCGAGTATTTGCTCTCAACTGCACTTTTTCAGAAATTTTATTTTTTTATTTTTTTTTTATTTATTTAAATTTTTTTTTTAATTAATTGTTTAATTAATTTTTTTATTGAATTATTTTTGTAGTTGTTGTAAGCTTAATTTGAAACTTTCCTATGCTATCTTGCAAACTTTAAGCTGACTTTATTTCTATTTTTCACCTTTTTTTGTTCCTTTTGAAACTTTTTTTTTAGCTTTTCAACGATTACACAATCACACTGAGCCGCACACGCGCGCGCTATTTCACACACGTCAACTTGCCACTGTCGAAAGTTGCAAATTTATGATTTTTTCACATATCGGAAATATGATTGCGAAACGACTTTTGCACATACGCACACATGCACACATACAAATAGAAAATAAAATTTACTTTTACACATGCCGTTGTTGTTGCAAATGCAACATTTCGCGTACAACAAAAATGCTGATAAGCAGCCAACAAGCGCTCATATATGCTTTAAACGCGTTACACTTCCTTCTTCTTGTTGCGCTGAACTAATTTAATTTTAAGCTTTGCCACATTTAGTTGTCCATTGCAATGAGACAGTGGCGGCGTGCGATTCTTTTACACCCAGTTCTTCAGTTTGTTGCAAATAATGCAGTTTTAAATGCTTTATGCCACTTTCAAGCAGTGAAAGTGTCGCAATGCTGTGGGAAGGTGCGTTAGCTACGCCACTGCCGCGCTGTTGCAAGCCTTGACTCTGAGGTAATTAGTAAATGTGACAAAGAAATAGAAAATAAAGCATGAACTGGCCGAAGTAGAGAAGAACAGGTGCATTTGCGTTAAAATGAGGGAAAGACGTACTGGAAAAGAAATTTTATTTTCCAATATATTAGCAGCCATTTGGTGGTTTCGATAACATGATTTGATGGTTAATATTTCCAGCAACTGAAACACCCTATATTTTACTTTTTTTTCCCTCGCTCAAACATTCTTCACAACATAATCTACTGGACACTGGACTTGTGGGACACTGCTCAAACATAATTTCTCTTTAGAATTTCTAAAAATAATTAGCATTTATGATTAGTATAATTTAATGCAAAAA
The DNA here is from genome assembly GCF_023373825.1 of Bactrocera dorsalis. Lineage (NCBI taxonomy): Eukaryota > Metazoa > Arthropoda > Insecta > Diptera > Tephritidae > Bactrocera > Bactrocera dorsalis. The sequence goes on from NC_064306.1 coordinate 51,617,466, forward strand.
AGTATAGTTCACTCCTTTTCTCCAAGTTAGACATGAGCAATACCTTTCTACCGGGCAATATGGCAAGATACTTGTAAATAGCATTTCAATCTCTTGATTTTTACCCCACGACTTCTTCTTCGCATTATAACCTTTGAATCATATATGATGTTTAGTAAAAACATATCTATTATTTTTGAATGGAAGGTAAATAGTTAATGCCTCTGTCAATGAAACCCTCGTTCGTATTGGCAAAAATATGAGACAGTCGATTTTCACAAGATTATGTTGAGGGGATTTTTTCAGCAACCCTAGACAGTAGATCAATGGACTTTTTCTCCAAATTCGCATTTGCGGAAAATGTTCTTCGAAACATTCCAAACAACTTTACCTAAGAGCCTATGGACCTTAAACCGGTTTCAGTATAAGGGAACTGTGGGATGGTATTTCAAGCTCCTAACGTACAGCTGCAAAAAAACCATTGGTTTTTGGACAATGGAAAAGAACGGCTGGTTCGATGAGGAGTGCCGAGTCGTCGCGGAGAAAAAGGAGACTGTCTACCTCGCAACGTTACGATCGACCACAACACGTTCGGCATGAAATAGATACCGGGAGTTGAAGAGGAAAGCGAGAAATATTTGCGGACAAAAAAGAGAGAGACCAAAATGCGTGAGTATGAAGAACTTAATAAGCTGGCCGACAAGGGTAAGGCTCGAAAATTCTACGAAAAGATGATGATGATGGACTATCAGAAGGTTTCAAGACCGGAGCATACTTTTATAGAAACCCAGAAGTGATTTAGTTCCCGATGCCCAGAGCATACTAAAATTATGGAAGAAACACTTTTCAATTCTGCTGACTGTCAGTGACGGCAAAACACCAGGATGTGCAGAGCCCGATTTCCCAATCGATGACGATGAAGCCGACCTTGAAAGCCAATTAAAAAGGTGAGAGGAATATTACAAAACCAAGCTCGACTGTATTGTTTTTCTGGCGAAGTCCAATAAGTACTGAGTTTCATTATCGGATGATGTCACTATGCAGAAAATGTCAAATGGTTCACTGAAGGTGCGGAGGATATCTGCGATAGTAGGTATGCCAAAAGACCGCGTGGATCATATTATGCATGAAAGAGTGGCCACGAATTGGCGAGGTGTGTTGCTTATTCATTTTACAGTGGTATTTCACTTAGTTTGAGCGTAATTGGAAGGAGTTCTCATATTTTCGATATTGTTAACGAATTAAGGATCAACTAGTATACTTAGCAGAGCAAGAATATCGGGCTTTATCTGCAAAATCTGCACCAAAGAACATTGTGTAGGAGGGAAAGATGACGGTTAACACTTTCTGGAACCCATTAGGTGAAATATACATCGACTACCTGAAGAAAACTAGCCGATTGCAAAGGTTTACTATGAAATGCCAATTTTATAGATTTGGTGAAGAAAAAAGTTTTCTTACATATCTACTGTTTTTGCACACCTCCTTTATATGAACATCTAAACCTTCGACACTTTCCAAGTATCAAATAAACGTCTAGCCACTTTTCAATATTGATATGGATATCCATCCTTCATTTCAATACAACTTTGCGTACAGTAAAAATTTTAAGTTTTAAAATATTTTTATTTTAAATTTCCCATATATAGGCCTCTCGGCGCTCTAAACCGCTCCCGTTCTTACTTAAGTGCCAATAACTGCACAGCAGACCAACCGACCGACTAAGGGACAAGCTAATCAGCCACATAGACACACAGTCAATGCAGCAAACCCGAGAGCAAACAATTCTCTAGCATATAGTATATTTAAATTAACCGCTCAACATAAACAACTAAACAAACAAACAAACAACAGCAACACACTTAATAATAAATGCTTAAAACAAAGCGCTCTGGCTTTTCGTTTGCTTATTTCTTTTTGCTCGGTCATTTTGGTATTGACACATGTTTTGCAACATTCAACATCTTGCGTTTGTTTTCCAATAGAAAACAAAAACAAATACAATACAACATAGTTGCATGAAAAATAATTAAAAATTAAAAAAAGAACATATAAAAACAACAAAAGCAAAAACGAAAAAAAAAATTCTTCCTGCTTAGTTTGCTTTTTTCAGGTAACAATAAAAAATGCCGCAAAACTAAAAAAATACCAACAACAACATAATTGTAGCTGATATTTTTACTACAAGTATATTGGTCGCCTCAACCGTGCCTTGTAGCAATTCATTGCCAATCGCCTTGTGGTTGACGTCGGCTAAGTCTGTGAGACCCCCTCCATACATGTTAGTATGTATAGTTATACTATATATTTTCTATATATTTAGCATTTTTCCACTCACTGGAAATATTTGAAGGCACGTTTTTTATATGCCATTGTTTATTGTTGCTTTGTTGCTATTGCTTTTGTTTTTGTTTCGTGTGCGCTTCGTTCGCTTTTTATGAGTTTTTCCACTGCGTCTGTGTACATATCGTTTAATGGGCCAATAGTTGATATTCCGATATGAGCATCATTAAACTTAATTGTTATAATTAAAGCAAGCTGTGTGTGCGCAGTTTTATTGGCGAAAAATGCCGTACATTGTTATATGCAAATATGCGAACTGTATACGTTTTATACTTCTCACAGTTCGCTGTTTGCACACCCTTGAATTCCTTTCAATTTCAAGCTGTTTTAGCATATTATTACGCCAATGCAGGGTTATGCATCATTTGAACTAATAAAGTGGGGCCAAACTATATGTTTTTATGTCTTTTTTTATAAATACAAATATTTTCTAATATGTGTTAACCAATAAGATGTTGGGGAACAAAGTCATGGGGTTGAGGTTCAGGTTAGTTGTCTCTAAAATCATCATTTTTATCACAGAAAATGTTATCTAATATGATTTTCACACGGAGAATAGGGTATATTAAGATTGCCACGAAGTATGTAACATACAGAAGGAAAAGCCAAAGACTTTTTTTGTATCTATTTATATGTATATCTGTCAATTTGCTCGTCTGACCGCACACGAAGCAGTCTCTCGGTTTTTGAATCGCCGTCAACAAATCACTATAGCACATGGTTACCATACAAATTGACCACGAAACTTTGTCTGGAAAATTTTTTCACGAAATTCGGCAGATACTATCATCCAAGTCAACATTATAATCTACAAAAATATTATATCAATCGGACTTAAGCTTACACCAGCCACTTAAACTGACCGATAAAAAGCAAGGTAAAGAAAATCAAACAAAGTCATTGCACGTCGTTACCTCCCACGTCACTGTTGACAGTCATAACTTCGAAGTATTAGATAATTTCATCTATCTTGGCAATTGAGAAGTAAAGTCCTCTCTCGACGAAGAAAAACCAAACTCTACAAGTCACTCATCATTACCGTCGTACTATATAGTACAGAAGCATGGACGATGACAACAGCCGATGGGTCGACGTTATGAGTTTTCGAGAGGAAGGTTCTTTCCGGAAGATTTATGGGCCTTTGTTTATTGGCAACGCCAAATACTAAAGTCGATAAAACGATAAGCTGTATGATATACATATATGACAGCATTGACATATGTAGGTCAGTGAATTAAGAGACAGCGGCTATGCTAGCTAGGTTATGTTTTCCGAATGGACGAAAACACTCCAGCTTTGAAAGTATTCAACGCAGTACCCGCGGTAGGAAGCAGAGGATGCGGAAGACCGCCACTCCTTTGGAATCAGCAGGTGAAGAAGGACCTGGCTACACTTAGAATATACAATTTTTGTGCAAAGCTTTATTCAGATGCATTGATTGATTCCTGATTTATATACTGAAAGGTAAAAGAATCAGTTGAAATTGGGTTGTACCATAAATAGGTGTATTTTTGCCTGATCTCGCCCATTTTCCCACTATTGTATAATGTCAAGATAATATTATCCACCAAATTCTGTTAAAATCGGTCTAGTAGGTCTCGAGTTAAGGTTTTTTAACCTAAAATTAAGTCCGTGAGAGATAAATCCTGCAGACTTCAAGCTCAAGAGCGTGATTAACTTTCAAATGGAAATAGTTTTAACAGCTTTGGACCTAACATAAGAGAAAACGTTTACATTTAAGCATCAAAGCTAAAACTTATGTAAAGAACCAAGCATTATTTATATACATACGAGGTTTGACAGTTAAGTAATGAGACTGATTTTATTGCCGCGCTTGTGGTAAACCTGTGACCTTGAAATTCCCTTCCTTTCCGGCATCCCTCCCCTCTCCATGATATATTTACCATCGCTTTAGCTTGTTTAGTTCGCCTGCTGCGTCAAGTTGAGTAGGCGTGTGTTTGTAGTGATCGTCACGAAAATGGAAAAACGAAATCAAGAGCAACGCGTCGCGATAAAATTTTGCGCCAGATTGCGCTAAACAGCTTCGGAAACGTACGCTAAAATTGTAAGAGTGTATGGTGATAGTGCTCTTAGTCGTGCCCAGGTGTTTCGATGGTACAAAGAGTTTAAGGAGGGGCGTGAAAGCGTGGAAAACGAGGCGCGGAGGGGGAGACCAGTCGAGGTGCGGACTGACGCGAATGATATCCGTGGAAACGTCCACAAAGAATTCGTTCCACCGGGAAAAACTGTGAATCAAGTCTACTATTGCTAAGTACTCGATTGCGAAAACGAGTCAACAGGGTCCGCCCAGACATCGCTCGTAACTGGATCCTTCATCACGACAACGCGCCGTGCCGCACCGCCCTCAGCGTGTCCCAGTATTTGGCCTCTAAAGGGATCGCCGTGTTGCAACATCCGCCTTATTAAAACAAAATCGGTGGTCAAAAGAACCCATTTTGACGAGGGTACTCATGGACATCCCAGTCGAAGCATAGCCCCTACAAAGCATGGAAAACGCGCTAGAATCGCTGTATAGCAGCCCAAGGGAACTACTTTGAAGGTGATGGCAGAGTTGCAGAATAATTTTCAAATATACGGTTTTTATGGAATCAGTATCATTACTTAATTGTCATACCTCGTATGTAGGTATAATACTATTGAAGGAACTCCACAAGGTATACACCATAATACCTAAAAGCAGCTCACTATCGAATCTAAAAGAAAATTATAACTTTCTGGGACAAAAAGAGAGAATACATAAAATCTATGAAATGTTCATGTTTCTTAGGTGTTAAAATTTCTATTAAGTCAAATTTAATTTTAATTTACTAAATAAATTTTTTGATAAATATTGTATAATAATTATGTTAAAATATATAAATATATGCAATATATTAATTAAAATAAATTGAATACATATAGATTTTTTAAGTATCTATATATACATATATTATAGTTTCTCAAAAATTACCTGGGCGCTTGTGTTAAGCTGCCGTGCGTCGAGACGTAGGCCATGCATGCATTCCCATTTACAGGCGCTCCACAATCGAAGTTATTTACACGCACACTACTAAGTTACAAATTCATATATACGTGTATGTTTGTAACTACAGGATGCAAGTAGAATTCTACAACAAATTTTACACACAAAAACACAAACACAGAAACACAAAAATTTTGTTATATACAAATACTAATGCAATAACGGTCAACTGATGCGTTGCCTGTATTATTTACATTCAAAGGTGTGTGTATGTATGCATGCGATATTTTTAGAATTTTTTAAAGTATCGCATGAATTTATTAAAAATATTTTGAAATTATTTTACAAAATTTGCTTAACGAGCTCTCCACTGAACACATACATACGTACATTGCATTGAAACTTGCTAGAGTTTACTTATGTTTATTTATGTACAATATATGGCAGGAATTATCGTAAAAATTTTTAATGAACTGTGAATTCTTGTAAATGCAATAAATTTCATGTAATTACAAAATTTATTTTTAGCTATGTTGTTGTTCGGATCGCGCTCCTTTTTGTTGTTGCTAGTCGCAAATTGCCATGGGAAGGCCAGCATTGGCCTTGGCTGCTAATTGTGTAATTAAGTACTTGCTGTAAAGCTGATCGATTCGGCATTCAGTACTCGGCGCTGGGCACGTTGGTGGCTTGTTGCAGCTCGACGTGGAACGCAACAGTGTTGCAGTTGTTTATTTTTGTAATTTGTTGAATTTTCACTTTAAGTTAGTACGCTTTGGGTTGATTTTATTTGGAAAATGTTTATTTTCTTTTACAATATTTTATTTTAGTTTATTACACTAGAAATTAGTTAACGTTTCTCTTTAAAACAATAATAAATATATTTATGTATGTATAAATATATACATATGTATATCTTTTTCGCACTATTCATAAATTATTTGTTTACTTCACTTTCAGCACTGTAATAATTTATTCAATATTCGTAATTGAATACGCATTAAAATATTATTTTTGTAAATTTCAATATATTTAGGAAAATTTCAGGAATCAAAATATTATTAAAAATATTTATATATTATTTTTTTTTTAATTTTTTCATGGTGTTATTTTTAACATAAAACTTTGAACCTCTTTTTATTTTGTGTAATTACTCAGAATAAATTTTTTTTCTTGATTTTATAATATTTTTTTTATTTCACATATTTTTTTATTAAAAATTAATATTTTTATTTAAAATTTTTTATAATATTTTGAATTTTATTGATATTTATACTCTTGCAGCCAGTTGCTACAGAGTATAATAGTTTTGTTCCGGTGTGAAAATTGCACGATGCTAACACTATTTTCTGAAATATATATATATATGGGATTTAGGAGAAAAAATCTGGTTGACTGTCTGTCGGGCTATCCGTCCGTCCGTGCAAGCTGAAACTTAAAAAATTTAGATATCTCGATAAAACTTGGCATGTGGTTTCCTGTCGGTCAGTGTATGAGTTATATATAGTATATGTACCTGTATATATAAAATTGCTTGGTAACCAGAGCATCGGTTACCGTTTTACATCTAAAGGTATTTCCCTGGCTTTGATTCCTGCAAGTTGCAAGAGTATAAAATATTCGGTTGAGCCCAAACTTAGATCTTCATTACTGTTATATGTACTTCTTTTCTTGGATTATGGGGATATTGAACTCAGTTAAATTAATTAAGTAAATTGAAAAAAAAAAAATAATCCGACCATTACCACGCCAAGAAACCGCCATATTACAGAAAACCTATAATATATATGTCATATCTATGCTCTACAATAAGATACAAGGCTGTTATTTAGTACAACGAATTGCATTAGAAGTGGCATCTAGGTTTGACAATTTGTGTATAAAGTGGACATGGACCCCATAATATTTAATGTACACATCTACTAAGCCATTTAAGCTATAATAAGTAAATTTGCTCCGTGTAAATCTTTGTGACATCCCTACTCACCTTGCGGAAATGGTTGAATTCAGATTATATGCCAGCCAACTTTAGGAAAAGTATAAGTAAATGCCAAGAGACATAAAAATTTTCATCTAAGAAGGTACGAAAGAAGAAGAAGTCGTATTTGGCGTGGAAGTGTCTACATTTAGGTGACAATCCATATCTCAAGACCTACTTTATCGATTTTAGTTGAGATTCGGAAGACGATATTAGCAGATAAAAAATGTCTACATAACAGTGCGAAAATATAGTGAGCGTGAATTTACACAAAAACCTAGGCATGATTCCATATAACATAATTTGTAATTCCATCTGATAATTTCATTTTCCAGTATTCAAATTAGAAATCAATCAATGTATTTGGATAAAGTTTTGCGCAAATGCCTTTAAGGTGACAGAGAATTATTCAAATCGGACCAAAGTATTCAAGTCCCTAGATACCGAATAAGTCTTAGTTTCTATCACCAAATTTTTGTCGAAAATATCGATCGATCTGTAAGACATATTTTAGAAAAAATTTCAATTCTTGCAAGTTGTGAGGGTATAAATTGTTCGGTCACACCCGAATTTAACCCCTTCCTTGCTATTTTTTTATACATTTAATATTTTTTAATAGTTAATGTAATAAATTTATTTTTAAAGAAGGCCAAAATCAATAATTTTTCTGCGAAAGAGAATTTCTCAAAAAAAGACAATTTTCAAAGGGGGTTTTAAACTGTAGAACAGACTAATACCATAAATGAATATACAGTATATTAATTTCATTTTGGTTTTTCTTCAAGAGTTCGGGTATAATTTATTATTATTTTTTATTTTTAAAGTAATTGTGATTTTTTAATAACCGTTAATTTTTCATCCCGAACTAAATATATATTTTACACTTTTATAGCATACATACGTAGGTTGCCTTTAACATTTCGGGATTAGAGAACAAAACAATTATGATCATCGATGATGGTTTTATATTTTTCAAATTTTTTTTTTTTTGTGAAAATGTTCTGAATATGCATGTCAGCTGTCTGAGGGCACCCCTAGGGCCGTTTTCATTAGAAATAAATTTTGCCGATCCATACTGAACTTTTGAAAATTGTCGTATATTTTCTCACTATTTTAATTGGACCATTTTCTTACAAATAAAGTCCCTCCTTTATTCATCCGTCGACTCAATTCCAACGCAGTTCACTATATAGCGCACTATTAACTGGCAAATGATAGTAACCGAGTACTTAAGAGGTTACACAAATTTGCATACAACACAATTTTGTTGTCACTGCCTGCATACACAACGATTTCCAAACAGAAAAAAATTACAACCACACTTATCGGCATGCATGTATGTAAGTGTGTAGGCAGGCAGACAATTTTGGGTGACACTTAAGCGACAAACAGCTTTTTAAATTTTAAAATCACAAAATTTTTTTTGGCATACATTTTGGAATTTATGGCCGCAGACGGAGCAGACGACTACAGAATACACCGCTCGTCTAGCTACTCGTGTCTTGCTAAACGCCCCACGGTTGATGATCGGCGCAACAACACTTCGTCAACAATTTATTTTCGATTTACTTTTTTATACTGCGGAGGCGACGTCATTAATTTTATTTATAAAAAAAAAATATAAAAAATTTTTACGAAATATAAATAAATAGTTTCAACACTACTTTTTATTATTAAATATATTTTATTCATTTTGTTGTTATTTATAAGCAAACACCTGCACTTTCACTGCGACACCACACGTCGCTTGCCGACTTTCCCGTATTTGATTTATTTCCTCCGATCGGAATATGAAAATAATTTCCGAAAATTTCACCAGCGCCGCTATTTTCGTAAAAAAACGGTTTGTCACACAAAAAGTGTGATTGTGTGTGTGTGTGAGTGTGCGTTTCGCACGCACATCGCCCGCCACTTGCACGTTCGCTAAATACGCTAGCCGCTCGCTGTCGTCACGCGCACACACCAAATTGATTACTAGGGAGCGCTTCCTTTGGATATTCTCGGCCAACCGATCCGGCCAACAAAGTCAACCTCAACCGCGATCGCTCGCGAGATCTCCACTCAAAATTCTTGTTTTTGCTTTTTTGTTACAAGCCAAACAAAACAAAAAAAAACATAATTTTCTGAGTATTATTAAATGCTGTGGTTGTTGGTGGCAGCGTGTGAAAACAACAAATTGCTGCTGATCTGTCTGTCCAACTACTGGCAGCTGCTCTTTATTTCCTCGTCATTTGAGGTTTTTTTTTGTAGAAAATTTCTCTTAACTGCCATCATAATTTCTTGTTTGCCGGTTGAGTGGCGATCGACCATGGAGAGTGGCCGCCAAAGTGTGAAAGCGTAGAGCGCGAAGAAGGCATATATGTACATACCTACGCACATGCCCATCCTTAGTATATTTGTGTATAAATATACATATTTTATAGACGCGACAGGGATTTTCCTGTCCGCAGTAATTATAGTAATTATTCCATCAAATTCATGCGAGGCTGAATGGATATTGCAATCAATTTCGCTTGAGCATTTTGAATTAATCTATTTTTGGGTTTGTACGTTTCAGAAAAAATTTTTGGTATTTTATACGCGATGGCAACTGTGTTTCAGAAAGTATAAGACATATGTAATTTAAATATTTCGCCGTTGGATTTCTTGATTACAGAAGCATTGTTCCTATCTTCTCTACTGGGGATTAAGAAAGATATATTATTTAGTTAGGATCTCCTTTACTCGATGGCAGTATCAGTCAGCTGCTCGACGGCAGCTGGAAACACAATTCGGATCAGCGGTTCCAGACCATTTAAGTAATGGACCCTTGAGAAACATCTCAGGTTGTGGAACACAATTAACCCAGGGTATAACACAAAGTTATTTTGGAGTGGGCAGACCAAAAAGCTCCGTTATAAGGATCCAGCAAATGAAAACTGAATTCGGCGGAATGCAAAACAAGCGCGGAGGATGATGAGACGCTGGAAGCTTATCTATCCTAATCTTCTATCGTGAATGCCCAGCCTTCAGCCAGATGAGAACATACATATATATTCCACGGCTCCCAAATCTCCGACTTAAAAGACTTTAGGTAGCTTGAAAAATAATTAAGTATTTACCAAATCAACTGATTTGGAACTGGATAACGCTTGTATTGGTTACCACCCTAGAGCAGAGTAGGCCTAATGATGTGCTACGTAAGCCCGCCTGCTGTCCGGTGCTCAGGCGACTCCCTTTTCAATCAAAAAAACCAACATCATATTGTTGATATGAATTTTTTAAGTTAGGTCTGTCTCTTTAAAGGACTGGGGAAGTCAAGCTGTTAGCTGACTAAAGCTGTTAGAAAAAGGATTGCTCAGAATACAAAATAGTCCATCGTCACAAGTAGGTCTGCCACCGCTTAATCTAATTCTCCAAACTTTTATAGCCTTACCTGGAACCATTGCGAGTCAAATGGTAGAGTAGTCAACAAGATCTCCAGGTTTAACACCCTTTTACTTCGTTTTGAGAGCTTGTTTTTATGCCAACATTCCTCGGATGATTAACGAGCTCCAGCCGAACACTCGTACCGAGAGCGTAGCGTTTGAAAAAACTTCTTGATATGAACACCGATGACAATGAACTCTTTCAAACGAAAATAACTTAAAAGCGAACAAATGTATTGGCATTTTACGCTACTGCCAATACATTTATTTGTCTGTTGATCAGATCGAGATGTTCAATATATCAAATGAGGAATTGGCGATATTTCCACGAATATTTCTGTTCTCAAAAGCTCTATGCAGAACCATGCGAGCTTAAAATCGACAGATGTCTTAAATCCGCAAAAATTATTGGAAAATTATATTATTAGGCTCATAGTTTCCTCATTCATCAAGGGTTCCTAAATTTAAAGGCAATGAAAAGATAACTGTAAAAAAATTCACCGATGGTCCACAAATTTAGAGACAATGAAGAGTTAACTGTCGAAGCTAAAAGCTAATTCGATGGTAAATTCGATCAATGAGATCAGCTCAGTTTGGTTTTAGTTAAGTACCAAAAGATTTATAAAAACCTGATTTATATTTAATGCAGTTTCTCTCACAATTCGAAAGTCTCTAAGTTGGAATCTTAACAGAGATTTCATTTTATCAACTGTACTCTTCATAGGAGTTCGCTTCAATAGTTACACACAATCTGCCCCCATCTGCCGAGTGACCTTCCGATTTCTTTTCTGTTTGATTGAACCTGTCTACAGCTTTATACACAAATCAATGCTAAATATAACGGTACAAATATATGCGATGTTTAATTTTAAAACGCTTTATTTGTATCTATTTTGATTACAAGTCTCAAAGCGCCGCGATTTATTTCGATTTTTAATTGGTCGTAAATATTCTGCGTACGATCTATTCGGAACATGTTTCTACATCAATATCATTGGCGTTTGAAACAATAACATGCCTCAGCAAATGTTAAACACTTATTTACACCCATACATCCATACACATAAACGGACGCAAACTATAAATACTAGAGAGTATGGACCAATATGTTGTTGCAAGTTTTATGGATTTCGGCGAAAATTTTAATTTGATTATTCGCCTGAAATGAAATTTTCTAATAAAATTTAATCGTCATGAATTCGAAAGATTTTAGTTATTAATAAAAATTATTAGGAATTGGAAATTTGCATATAATGTGGCATATATAAATTTAGTTATATACTTGGAACTTTGGACTTGACACTAGAATACAGCCGATTTTCACAAGTTTCATTTGAGGCGATTTTTTTCCAGCAAAATCATTCGTCAGAGACATGAACAGGAAGTATTGACTTGATGCCAGGCCTTGACTTTAAGAAGAATGCATAAGATTCTCACAACCAAGCTTCCGAAGCCTCTGACAAGATATTATCTATGTGCGTAGCCCGTCGTTGTCTTGATGGAGCATAATTTCTCTCCTTTTGGATAACCAAAAAATCTGACCGATGCATTCTTCAAGCGGTCCAATCGTTTACAGATGCGAACTAAGACTTTGGCTGTAGAAGAATAGCTCTAGTAGACGATTCTCTGCTAATCCCACAAAGCACATAACCAATTTTCATTATTTTGCCTACAACTGATGATCAACACTTCAATAAAATATAGGAATTGCTGCTTGAGAATCGACGATTAACAGTCAGAGATCTTACTGGCACCGTTGGAATATCGGAAAGATCAGATCAACCTATTATGAAAGATTATTCGGGTCTAAGAAAAGAGAAAGGGCGATTGGTTCCAAAATCACTAAATATTTAAAAAAAATGCGTCGCGTTAACGTCAGTAAAACAATGTTTTCCGACTACCAGAATGTCACGAAACGTATTATTATTGGCAATGAGTCTTGAATATATTCTTACCACCGGGAAATAGACGATTAATCGTCATAATATCGTGGAAAAGGTGTACCGAGGCTGAAAAACTCTGTCAAAGCAGGTCTAAAATCAAGGTTATGTTGACAGTTTTCTTCGATTATCGAAGTATGGTGCATTGCGATTTCCTTCCGACCGGCCAAACTGTCAAAAAGAAATACTGGAATTATGGGCCAGCAACTCTTGGTTTTTGCACCACTAAAATGCACCGTCGCATACTGCATTGATTCTTCGTGAGTTTTTCGCCAAAGTAGAAAATAGTAACCGATTGCACACGTTTTTCTGCCCCCTACCTGAGCAGGTCTATGGAATTTTGTCGTCAATTGTCGATCTACATATTTTCGTTCATAGTTTCTTCAATAAAATTAGTTAGGTTAAGAGGTCGCTCCCAGCAGGGATCTCACTTGGACAGCCTAAAACGTCGGTGCGATATGTTCCTTGAAACTCAAACAAAAATTAACGAACTTACAATGAAAGTTTTGAATATGGAACATGCAAATGCACTTTTATTTAGAAAAGTTAAAGTGAAGTGCAAGCATATTTCAAATGAACTTCAAAAAGCCATTATAAAATTGCTTGGCAACCAAAAGCAAAGTGAAACAAAACGGCTTCATAGCAATGAAGGGTCAAATCGATAATAAGCCAGCCAATTACTCAGTTCATCAAGATATTCAACTCAAATAATACCTAAGGCCAGTGTAAAGAGTCCCACCATCCCCTCTCGTTACAACGGTAGCCTTCACGTGGCTGTTGACAAGAATTTGTCTGCTGATCTCTGTGATTTTAGCAGTGATTGTCAGCGTACACTTAAGATATAATAACACACATACATATAAATGTACATACATTACAAAAATAACGGCATTTAGTTAAAAAGTGATTTGAAGTGAAGTGAAAAACATGTGATGCTGCCAAAAAATCGCACGAGTTCACCGAAACACAGCTGAGGGCGGCGAGAGCCGGTGCTTTACGAATGAAATTTAAGCAGCACTGCAGTGAATATATATATATATATATATATATATGTTCTAGCAACAACTATCTATATACCTGTATATATATATCTACTTTTATATTACTTTATGTATGTATTATATTGTAATAGAGGAAATCGCACATAAAACAATCGAAGAAGTAAAGAGGCCAACAAGGACGGACAGCGGCAGGGAGTGTGAACATTTAAAGCGACTAATGGCTGCGTCCAAATTTATTGCTGTAGGCAAGTGATCTCTGCTGTTTTCTTCTTCAATTGGCACAGATAACTACTCGATTGTCGGCAAGTGTTTATGAACTTGTGTACTTGACTTCTACGAATTATTTGCCGTAAAACGTTTGACTCAAATAAATTTAAGCAAATATATTTGCCGCATGTTAATTTTGCTGACATTAGATAAGAAACTGACTCATAAATAGATATCAGTAACTGCTACAAAGTAACTTACGAGGGCAGTAATGAAAGTTAAGAAATTTGCAATGATTTCTACACAGAAGTTTCGATAAATGCAGGTCCCGGAGTAAATAAAGAAATTTTCGGGGTTAAAAAACTATTTAAAGTGAGACAGAGATAATTATAGGGAGAGAGAAAGTAGTGAGGGAAGAAGAGGGAGAAGAGTAAGGAGAGAAAATTGAAAAATGGAAAGGTATAGAGAAAGAGGCAGACAAACTGGACAAAACTTTGACACATTATATTATTAAAAATACAAAACGAGAAAAAAACTGCAGTGTTAAAGAACATTGTTGAACCAAAGTTTGGGCTGGTGTTTTCTCAAAATCCTTCTGACCAAAACTAATCTTTCTTTGGATAAAAAAGAATAATTTGCATTATAGCTCAGCAGTCATAGACACCGAGGCAAAAACGTGTTTCTTAAGAGATCTATCGCTAGATTAGATCGATTTCCGGCCACAGAGAGTACTCTGCAGCTAATCGAGTTAAAAACGAACTATTCTTGTTTAACAACTACTACAGATTGCAAACTAATTTGAGGTTAAGTTCGTATATATGCTAAAAATTGTTGGGGAATCAAGGGGATTTTAAGTATAGATCCTTTTTCTCTCAGCTTCCTGACGATATATTTAATATTTTATTAGCAGACGCTATAAGTCCTGGGATTAAATGCAAAACCTTCCTCCCGACTATTCGACTAGGCAGTATTTATTAAAAGTAATTGTAGCATTTCAATGTCAATTCCCTGAGAAGTTGGGTGTAAAATAGTAATGAAGAAACTCGGCGCTTGAACAAAACCATCAGATTTAACCACTGCCAAAACGGAACCCATCGTCAACGAACTATTTTTAATACACGAAAAAACGCCTAGCGATCCAGAACAGACTCTAAGATCTTCGCCAATCCTCCAGTTTACCCTCGAAGAGCTGCTACTAGCAAGCTCAAGCCCTACAAATCAACCGGCCCGGACGGGATCCCAGCAGAAATCCTGAAAACTACACTATTGAATTTGTACAACGGCTGTCTTGAAGCCGGAATATTTTCTGAATCTTGGAAAAAGCAGCGGTTGGTGCTAATCAGTAAAGGAAAAAAGGGCTCCCAATATGCTATCGGCATATCATCCACTATGAATGCTTTACACAGCGGGAAAGCTTTATGAAAGGCTACTTAAATCCAGATATGGCGACGAACGAAGCTGTAGGATTCTCGCCTAAACAACACGGCTTTAGAACCGGCATATCAATCTAGGAGCTATAAAATACATCATTGAAAGTTAAGAAACCGCACAGCGTTGATGGCATAAAATCACATTGATTTTAGATGTTCGAAACGTCTTCAACAGCGCCAGATGGATGGATATGATCGACGTTCTCGAAGAAAGTTTTAAGTCCCAGAATATATCCGAGCTGTGGAGCAGAGCTAGGGAAAAAAACAGAGCTACTACAGCCAACAAATAAACATATACCTCTGGAACTGAGTATGCAAACAACGGATATTCTTAGGACAGTAAACTAGGCGACAATCGCCTCCCAACTTAAGCGGACTAATGGTCAACATAGGAAGGAAGCAGCAGGCCATAAAAGAGAAAGCTTCTAATGTCGACGACTATCAGCGTCCTATTATAGGGAGCTGAGATCTTTTTGATAACAATAATAATAATAATAATAATTTGATAATAATATACCGGACTTTTTTGTACTCTTTTATCCATTGTCTTAACGACTACGATTTTTGTTCCCTAGAAATTAGCACCTGTACCAAATCTTAGTCGAGTTCTTGGAGATAGCTAATTGTATAAAAAATTTTTAAACTCAAGGTAGATATCAGTAAATCAACTGTTTTAATTTCGTGTTTTCAAGCACTGCTTTAGTAAGCCAGCCACTATGGCGTGGCTTAATTTTTTGCATACTGAGTCACCTCGAACATTTCTCATCTCTGTTGGGGCACAAATAACCCGTTATCAAGTAAGTCTATATATCTACAAGTCTTCACAAATAAAACGTTTTTTATATAATTCTTCGCAAAGCAAATAAAACTTACTCAAGCTTTCTAATTACAGCTAATGACTATATGTCGAAGACCCGTACGGTTTGGCTCAACGTTATGACCAGGCCCGTAGCCAGCTTTTCATTTCGGGGGGGGCTGAAGTAAAAAAATATATAAACTTTAAATTTTCTGTTTATTAAAAAAAAAAATATAAATTCATATACGTATTACTTAAATGATTTGGTAGTTGTAACTTATATAAGTAATATTTTTCTTTTCTTCTTGTTTGCCATATCATTAATTACTTCATCTGGATCTATTTTAATATCCCAGTGCACTGCAATAACAGCAAGTGCACTCAGCCGCTCATTGCCCATCACACTGCGTGGTAAAGTTTTTATTCTTTTTAAGGTTGAAAAAGTTCTTACAACGGAAGCGGTCGTCATTGGAAGAGTTGCTAAAATTGTAAGCAGGTAGTGAATATTTTTAAAATACGTTGCATCGCAATGTTGCAGTAATTTCAACACTTCTATGGTTGGATCTATTGTTGATAAGCTGGTACACCACAATCGATACTCTGATTTTAATGCTGTCATTGATATTTGCTCCTCGAAGTAAATAGTTAAATTTTTTAATTCTTCGGCATTATCAATTGCAGCAAAACCTGGGAGTAGAATTTGAAATGACGAGAGTATATCCTCATTCACTAATAAACGTTCTGTCATGTTTTGAATCAGAGCATCAACGCATGGAATAAATATTGTAACTCTGAAGTGGCTTTCAGGGGTTGTGCAAGGTGGATTAGCACGAGTAGTTTGACGCGAAGTGTCAAAAAGATCTTTAGACATTTGTGATGCTGTTTGGAAAATATCGTTGAAAAAACCATCCGCTGTTTCTGTTGTTGTTTGTTGTTTTAACGGTTAGCTAATCCCCGTTAGGATGGTAAGGGTTGTTTGTGTTGTCGTCGAGATCATCTAACGGTAGGCCCAAGAAACGTGCTGTTTCGACGGGGTCGGACCAAAGGGAAGAGGGTGTTAGATGGGTGGGGTTTGTGGGGCATGCAAAGAGGTGGCCAGTGTCATGCGGAGACTCGTTGCATGCAGGACATACATTAGGTATGTCGGGGTCGATTCTGGATAAGTAGGAGTTTAACCTGCTACAGTATCCAGAACGAAGTTGCGCTAGGG
Organism: Bactrocera dorsalis; assembly: GCF_023373825.1. NCBI lineage: Eukaryota > Metazoa > Arthropoda > Insecta > Diptera > Tephritidae > Bactrocera > Bactrocera dorsalis. The sequence continues at coordinate 51,634,737 of NC_064306.1, forward strand.
TCACTCGCGTTTCTCGCGGCAACTGGAGCTCTTCGTCTGCAATAGGTGGTGGTTTGACTCCAAGAACGCCATTCACGGGAAGGGAGTCGGTGAAGGTGTTGATGGCTCCACTGTGAATGGCGGTCAGTGCCTGTCGAAAGTTAGTTGCGTCCGAAGTCTGGTCGGCGTACTGTGCAATGTCGTCGACATAGTCGAGGAATGACCTCTTGATGCTCCTGGGAGGCGGTTCCGCTCCAAGCAGATGGCTGCAGGGGTGATTCCTACGGAAACAACCAAGCACGAACTGCCTGGAGAGGAGTTGATTATGCTCCTTTACAGGAAGCATGTGCGTCTCACTATGGAGGTGTTCAACGGGAGACATCAAGAGGCATCCCGTCGTGGTCCGGAGTGCTGTATTTTGACAGGTCTGAAGTTTCCTCATCTGCGTACCACTGCATCCAGGCGACCATATCGGTGCTGCGTAGTTGAGGACCGGCCGGCCGATTGCCTTGTAAGTTGCCAACAACGTTTCTTTGTCTTTTCCCCATGTGCTGCCGGCTAGCGGTTTGAGGATTTTGTTGCGGCTCTGTACCTTGGCGATAATCGCGGTCGTATGGGAAGAGAAGGAGCATAGACTATCGAAGGTTACGCCCAAAATCTTAGGGTTATTGACAGTCGGAATTTTGACGCCATCGACTGCAATAACAAGTTCAAGTCTATACTCCTTCGTCCAGTTTGTGAATATAGTCGCTGTGGATTTGGTGGGTTAAAGTTGGAGGTTTCGTGCAGTGAGGAAACGAGAAAGGTCGGAGAGGTAGCTGTTTACTTTCGAACGCATGCCATCTATTCCATTGCCCGACGTCAATATCGTGCAGTCATCTGCGTACGAGGTTATGGAGACCCCCTCTGGTGGTTGAGGAAGTTTCGAGATATAGAAATTAAACAGTAACGGGGAGAGGACACCACCCTGCGGAACCCCCTGTTTAATTCTTCTAAGTTTAGATGTTTCACCTCGAAATAGTACGGATGACTGACGACCGTTCAGATAGTTCATGGTCCACCTCTTAAGCCCTGGAGGGAGAGTGGTTTTTTCAATGTCCTGCAGTAGCGTTGTGTGGTTGACCGTGTCAAAAGCTTTTGACAGGTCCAACGCTACGAGGATCGTTCTTTCGCAGGGTGGTTTCTGGTTGAGGCCACGAACTATCTGGGCCTTTATGACGCTAAGTGCTGTGGTGGTGCTGTGCACTTTGCGGAAACCATGCTGGTGGCTGGCTAGGCTCAGGTGGTGAGTGAAGGTCGGGAGTAACAAGGCCTCAAGTGTCTTCACTACTGGGGAGAGGAGAGTTATCGGTCGATAAGATTCCCCTTTGTTGGCGGGTTTCCCAGGTTTCAGTAGTGGGACCACTCTTCCGACTTTCCACACATCGGGTATTTGAAGAGTGGTGAGCGACAGGTTGAGGACCTTGGTGAGATATTTTACTCCCGTCGAGCCTAGATGCTTTAACATTAGCATGTTGATTCCGCTGTTTCTCTTATCTGGTGCAGAGTTCTTATTAATTCTTTGGCTCGGTTCATTGCTGATACAAAATCCATAGATTTTTCTTGGAGTTGCACAGACAGTGGCAGCGTTAAGCTGAACAATTGCTCACAGACGAATAGACTAAGCAAAAAATCGCTTTTCTCTACCGCTGCTAAGAAGGCTGATGCTTTAGACGAAATGGACCATGTCTTACTCGAAATTATTTCCAAACTTAGTACAGTTTGAAAAGCTCCACAAAGCTTATAATGATTTCATGCCTTTCTATAAACCTTGTTTCACAAAGGCGAACAAGTCGTCTTTTTTTGCTTTCTGGTGCGAGCTTCTGTATAACGTCCTGGAAAGTTATGTTTGCATTTGAATGGTTTCTAAATAAATTTTCTATTTCATTGACAATACCAAGGCAGTTCCGTATTGAACGGTCTTTTGGATACAGTTGTCTTATCCTGGTTTGCACTCCACTTAAATGCCCTGACATGTTTGCTGCTCCGTCATATCCCTGTCCAACCAACTTTGCCATATCAAGATGGAGATTTGTACAACGCTTAAGTATGACTTTTGATAAGTTTTCAGTCACCGTCTAGTGTAGTTGCGTACGACTGTTATATGTTTGAGCTGAGTTGTGTATAAGAGTTTCAAAAGATTCAGTCAGTGATAAATCTTTTTTATTTGCGATTTATTTAAAAAATTTCCTTATTTCGGGGGGGGCTTCAGCCCTCTAGCCCCCCCCCTGGCTACGTGCCTGGTTATGACTGATTACCGTCCAACGGCTTATCAATTGCAGTCGAGCTAATCAAACAATGACAATCACCAGTAAAATTAGCGTCAACCTTAATCACTTCGAGGTTTGGTGAAAATTTGATAAAAGGGACTTTTTCTCCTAACAAATAAAGTTATAAAAAAAATTCCAAAAAAAGAAAAAAAGGGCAGCTAATTACATGGGTGATCAGCGCAGTTGAGCCACACAATATTCCAAGAGGTATTTAAGTAGAGGCACGGCCCTTTAAATGCTCAGTGTTCTTTTAACTACAGTTGGGTTAAAAGACGAAAGCAAGAGAAATGGGCAGTCCTAATAGGGTTAGTGTGGTAACACAGTTACTAGTTGGTTGTGGACTTTTGGTTTTGGTCACGTCTACATCAACAACTCCAGCAACTACGGAGGTTTTAAATAAAGTGTATGTTGAGGACTTGGAACCAGTTGACGATATGCCCAGCTCCCGCATTGTTGGCGGCCAATACGCAAGCGACGGACAATTTCCCCATCAAATATCATTATATATACGCGGTGATTTTACTTGCGGTGGTTCGATCATTAGTGCCAGTTACGTGGTGACGGCGGCGCATTGTGTAACCAGTCAGCCTGGCATCAAGTAGGTGTAAATAGGTGTAAAGCCCATCAAATAATTTCAACGTACACGGTGTTTATTTGTTTCTTCTCACTTTCTAGTTATCCGGCTTCCTACTTCACGGTGCGCGCAGGTTCTTCGCAACTTTACACAGGCGGTGTATACGTGAGTGTAGCCGAGACCAAAGTTCATCCACAATATCGTTCTTACATATACGACATTGCGCTCCTGCGTCTAAGTACGAAACTCTCCTTCAACAGTCGCATTAGGGCAATATCGTTGGCTACTGTTGAGCCGCCCAATAATTCAGCTATCACCATCTCCGGTTTTGGCCGTGTGCGTACTAGTGGTGAATTGCCGTCCCGTCTTAAATACAATACTTTGCGTAGCCTCACCTATGGCAATTATAAACGTTTCATTAGCGATGTCGACCCGACGACGCTCTGCTTGTCGCACACTATAGGTAATGGTGCCTGCTATGGTGACTCTGGTGGTCCGGCGGTCTACAATGGAAAGTTGGTTGGTGTGAGCAACTATATTATTAATGGTTGTGGCTCCAATTATCCCGATGGTTATGCGAAGATTCCATCATTCCGCAATTGGGTGCGCCAAAACTCTGATTTGCCATGAGTTCATGAGTTAACGAAATCTAAAGAATTGACTTACCGTTGTGACATATGCAAAGCATAATAATAATAAAATATTAATTACAGATGATGTGCAAAAATTATTGTATGTGAATCTAGTGAGAACGGTGTGTGGAATTTATGCAGTCTTGCAAGTCGATTAATCACTCTATTTGTTGGATAGACTGCTAACTCCTGTGGTTTATTATTGATAAGTCAAGTCTTTTTTCAGTTAAATTGTAAGGAAACTGTCAGTATCTGCGCGGGTCTAGTCTCAGGATGAATCGCTCTTAATCAGATCTTGTGCAGAACATGTTATGTATCTACATATATAGTTGCAGAAATACGTACTCGATATTATCTGATTGGAATGCATTCCGAAAGACTAGAATGCTTACCTGATGACCAATGTGTAAGTTACTTGGAGGATAGCGAACTGCAATTGCCTCATTATTATTCTCTACTGAAAAACTAAGGTCTCAATCTTTCATCCTACCACGGAAACTACTTAATAGCAAAATTATTCAACTTATCAGGTTTATATATTAGACTTAAAACATATATATAAAATATGATATATTTCGGGACTCATCGACATCCTTTACAAAACTAGTTTTCAAATATTTTGAAGCAACATTTTTATTAACCACGATGATTAGGTGAGGAAGCTCTCCAGGTAAGTGCCTTAGGAATGCGTCGGTTCATATAAATAGTTTCCGTCGATGATGAATAATGAAAATATAATACAAAAGAAGTATTTCTTAAGAGATCTATCGTTACATCAGTTCGGTTTCCGGCCACAAAGAGTATTCTAAAGGTAATCGATTACTACTAATTGTAAACTAATTTGAGGTTAAGTTCGCATATATGCTAAAAATTGTTGAAGAATCAGGGGGATTTTAAGTATAGATAATTTTTCTCTCCCCTTCCTAACGACATATTTAATATTTTAATAACAGATGATATAGGATTTAACCACTGCCAAAACGGATCACATCGTCAACGCACCAACACACGAAAAAAGGCCCAGTGATTCAGAACAGACTCCAAGATCTTCGCAAATCCCCCAGTTTACCCTCGAAGAGCTGCAACTAGCAAGCTCAAGGCCTACAAATCATCCGGCTCGGACAGGGTCCCAGCAGAATACTTGAAAATAATCGCTGCAGAGCGACATGCAGTACTATTGAATATGTACAACGGTTGCCTTGAAGCCGGTTATTTCCTGAACCCTGTAATAAGCAATGGTTGGTGCTAATCTGTAAGGGAAAAGAGGAGTCCAACGTTCCATCGGCATATCGTCCACTATGCATGGTGGATACAGGGGAAAAGCTTTATGAAATGCTACTTAATTCCAGACTCGACAATGAACGAAGCTGGAGGATTCTCCCCTAAACAACACGGCTTTAGAACCGGCAGTTCAACTCTAGGAGCTTTAAAATACGTCATTGAAAGTGTAGAGGCCGCATAGTGTTGATGTCAAAAATACAAAAGAATATTGTTGCTAGCAACTTTAGATGTCCGAAACGTCTTCAACAGCACACGATTGACATATCCGTCAATCGACGTTCTCGAAGAAAGCTTTAATTCCCAGAATATATCAAAGCTGTGGAGCGGAGCTACCTTAGTAATCTAGATACGGACGCAAGCATGGCTCGGCTCACACAACCACCAGCTCGCTGGGGAAAAAACAGAGCTACTACTGCTAACAAATTAGCACATACCGCTCGAAATAAGTATACAAACGACTACGGATATTCTTAGGACACTAAACATTAAACAACCTAGGCGTAAGGCTGGACCCCAGACTAACCACCTTGGTACAAATCCAGCACTCCGTGGGAAAGACAGCGAAAGTACCCTCTCAACTAAACGGACTAATGTAGAACATAGGAACGAGGACTGAGGCAAGAAAGGTTTTTAGTGAACTACAAGTCGCACATTCCGTTGCTGTGACGACAGCTTCATTCTACTCTCTTCGAATCCCATGTGTACTGAGACTGCTTCATAACTCATTCACATGTCAGAAAAGCAACGGGCAGACAAATTTATCTCAAGCTTTGTCCGAAAAATATCTATTTCTCAGCGATTTCTATATGGTTCGATATGGATACTTGTGTGGAGTATATTTTTGGCAATAAATGCGTGAGATACCGGACTTTTTTGTACCCCTTTCTGCCTTAGAGATGCATTATTTCTTCGACAACGATTTTTGTTCCCTACAAATCATACCAAATCTTAGTTTAGTTCTTTGAGACAGCTAATTGTATAGAGATTTTTATACTCAAGATATACGAGTATATCATCTGATCAGCTGTTTTAATTTCGTGTTTTCGAGCACTGCTTTCGTAAGTCAATTATGTTAAAGAAACTCTTTTATTTTATCTATTCACTGGCTAGGCCTTATCGTAGTTGGATCACTATGGAATGGTTTAATTTTTCAAATACTGAGTCATCTCGGAAATTTCGCATCCCTTAGCGTTGAGCAATAAATAATTCGTCATGAAATATGTCTGTAAAAGGAGACTATGAAACAACCACCAAGCGACTTTTTAAATATATAATAAAAAGTAAATATATAATAAATATATAATTCCTCGCAAAGCAAATAAAACTTACTCAAGTTTTCTAATTACAGCTAATGACTATACGTCTAAGACCCGTACGGTTGGCTCAACGTAACGACTGATTACCGTCCAAAGGCTTATCAATTGCAGTCGAGCTAATCAAAAAATGACAGTCACCAGTAAAATTTGCATCAACCATAATAACATCGTGTTTGGTGAAAATTTGATAAAAGGGACTTTTTCTCCTAACAAATAAAGTTATAAAAGAGTTTTCAAAAAAGTAAAAAAAGTGTTGCTAATTACATAGGTAATTTAGTCAATAATCAGCGTTTCACCAAATTTCCAAAAAGTATTTAAGTAGAGCTAGATCCTTTAACTGCTCAGTGTTCTTTTAACTACAGTTTTGGTTAATAGTTAAAAGACAAAAGCGAGAGAAATGGGCAGTCCTAATAGCGTTAGTGTGATAACACAGTTACTAGTTGGTTGTGCACTTTTGGTTTTGGTCACGTCTACACCAACAACTCCAGCAACTACGGAAGATTTAAATAAAGTTCATGTTGAGGACTTGGAACCAGCGGACGATGTATCCAGCTCCCGCATTATTGGCAGCCAATACGTTGCCGAAGGACAATTTCCCCAACAAACAACGGTCTACAATGGTAAGTTGATTGGTGTGACCAACTATATTATTAATGGTTGTGGCGCCAGTGATCCCGATGTTTATGCGAAGATTCCATCATCCCTCGATTGGGTGCGCCAAAACGCTGATTTGCCATGAGTTCATGAGTTAACGAAATCTAAAGAATTGACTAACCATTGTGACATATACAAAGCAAAATAATAAATTACAGATGATGAGCAAAAATTTTTGTATGTGAATCTAGTAAGAACGGTGTGTGGAGCTTATTCAATTTTGCGAGTCGATTAATTACTCTATTTGTTGGATAGACTGCTAGCTCTTGTGGTTTATTATTGATAAGTGAAGTCTTTTTTCAGTGATATTGTTAGGAAACTGTCAGTATACTCGTATGTGCGATTCTAGTCCCAGGATGAATCACAAGAGTTCTTGTTCAGAACTTGTTCAGATCGTGTTATGTGTCTATACATTTATAGAAGTACGAACCCGGCACTATCCGTTCGAAATGTATTCGAAAATACTAGAATGCTTCCTGATGACCAATATGGAAGTTACTTGGAGGAAAGTGAACTACAATTGTCTCATTGCAATCTTTTCTACTGAAAAACTAAGGTCTCCATCTCTCATCGCTCCACCCGAATTATTTAATAGCGGAATAATTCAACTTATCGCGTTTATATTGGCCCTAAGACATGTGATCGATAAATGCATATTTATCAGGACTTTCTCTGGGACTCATCAGTTTGCATTACAAAATTGACTTCAAGAAATTTTGAAGCACACAACATTTTTAATAGCCAGGGTGATTAAGTAAGGAAGCTGACCAGGTAAGTGTCTTAGGAATGCGTCTGTCAAAGTGGTTCGTATAAATAGCTTCCGTCGATGGTGAATGCTGATGATGAAAGACCAAACTCTACAACTCCCTCGTCATTGTCGTCTTGGTAAGGCGGTATGGACAATGACAAGATCTGATGAGTCGGCGTTAAGAGTTTTCGAGAGAAAAGTTCTACCTCGCCAAATGATAAATTTTTTCATACAAGCACTAGATTGCGATTATTAAGTTTGTAATTTAACTATATACTATAGTAGTGCTCGACTTTTTCTTTTACAGGTATTATGACTAGTGAAATCATACTTCGAGCATTTATACAGGAACTATTGTTTTCTAAAATGTGCTCTATTGCGTATCTGTATGATGATATAATGTATTAAAATTTTTTGAGTTTAGATGTATTTATAAAAATAAATAAAAAAGGCAACAAAGGAATTTTACATATTTTCCGCTGTCGAGCTGCTGGCATATTGTTTGTATCGACATTTTCAGGCAGCTTTTGACAATTCCTCGAACTTGAAATGCCAACTATCAATTACTTAAAAATATACGCCAACAATTTCAAAGCCAAATTGCGTCAAAAAACAATAAAAATTTTGTTCACTGAATTCACGCTAAACATTAACGGCTTGCTGACAATTAAGGAGAGAACAGTGGAGCAAAAGTTTGGCATGGCAAAAAAAGTCCGCTCTTTATCAATTTCTTCCCCATGTGAATTTGATACGAATTAAAAATAATAATATTAATATATTTGAGAAGTAATAAGCAATGTCTCAATGTAATCATTTAAAGGTATTATTAAAAAAATTCAAAAACGATTAACTGAGAGTATGGTTACGGGTTGTTGTCCAAGCTGAAAATTTGGTTGTGTGCACGGATAATATATGTAGTAATTAGCTGATAAATTTTATAATACAAAATGAATAATACAGGTAAGTATAGCAGCTGATCGTTAAACGAGGAGCTGGCTATGCGAAAAGCATAAACTGGTTACTCAATTGGAATCTTAATGTACTAAATTAATCAAGCTATGCAAAAAAGCTATAATAAGCATATATTAGTATGCAAGTCTACGTATCTTTTGATAAAATAATTTGTTGGCAACAATTTGTTTAGATTCTTTTAAATTTTTGTTGATAAAAATGAATTCTTTCATTAGAAGCAGTACCAATTTTAGTCTCAGAGAAGATTGATATTCCATGAATAATAAAAAACCATAATTTCTGAAAACTGCCGATAGATTTTTATCAATCAATCGCAAAGTAATCGTATATTAATATGAACTATTCTTCGCAACATTTTTTATTTTTTTGTAAGAAAACTATGTATAAATACTCAAACACATAAAAGTACCACAAATCACTGTTGATGTACGGAAAACATTTTTAGTGCATTTGATGGGCACATCTTCTAGCCACAAATATGTTTAAACTATCATAACAATTTAAAAAATAATAAAACGCAAATGGAAAACAGCAACAAAAATATGATTTTCTGCTTGAAAATTTGCAGATTTCAAGTAGGAATTTCCGCCGCTGTCAATCAGCGATTATTTTTTGAATATTTACTACATACGTACATACGTTCATACGTACCTACAGCTCAATCTACATCGAGTGTTTGCGAAAATGGATGAAAAGCAGAATGTGTTAAGTAAATATGTTTTCGTTGCGATTGCGGATGCATAAATTCATAGATTTTGTTAATTAGTTTACTTCACAAACTTGCACTTGCATAAACATTTACGTATTTGTATTTTGCTTACATACGTACATACATACATTGATCGATGTACAAAGTACATATCGTCACCTGAAATGCAAATTAACGTAACAACATTTTCGAAAATTTACAGTGGCATGAATGAAACACGAAATAAAATGGAACAGGAGTGAAACAAAATTTTAATATTGGTTAAAACTGGTTTATATCTGACCGCAGAACCTGAAAATGTTGAACATACGTAATATTATGTATGTAATTTGAAGTAATGAAGCGTAATCAATAAGACACTCAATTTCGAAGTTTTTGATGATACGTTATTTTGCATTTCAGGTGACGATATGTAATAATCAATTAACGCTATTGCTTTCGGTTGCTACAAATGAGATACAAACATACAAATATAAAATAATATTTCGTAATATTTTATAAGCTTACGAAAAAAAAGGATTGCTCAGATTTTTAGCAGGGTTGCCAACTGCAAAATAATTTTTGAAAATGTTTAAAAAAATAAATATGACATATTTTTTTCATAAAAAGTATATATATATGACGAGAATAAATGGGAGGAAAAATGGTGTTGCCAGATTTTTGGAAAAAAAGCAAATTTACTGAATTAAAAAAAATATATAATTTAATAATATATAAAAATAAAAATTTAATATATAATAAAATAAAATAAAATAAACCAAAATAAAAAACCAAAATTGGGGATGCCAGATTTTTGAACAAAAAAGATTAAATTAAATGAAAAAACTACAATATAATAACATAAAAATTTAAATACTAACATATAATAAAAAAATAAATAAAATAAATTAAAAATGGTGTTGCCAGGTTAAAAAAAATTAAAATAAATGAAAAAATGAGATAAATTAACATAAAAGTTAAATACTAAATATATAATATAAAAAAAAATAAAAAAAAATCAAAATTGGCGTTGCCAGGTTTTTGGAAAAAAAATAAAATAAATAAAAAAAATTAAATAAAATATCGTCAAAACAAAATATATAAAAAAACAGCAAAATAAAATAAAGCAAACTAAATATGGTGTTGCCACAATTTTGGGAAAAAATAAATTTAATGAAAGAAAAAAATAAATATAATAACATGAAAAATAAGAATATAATATATAATAAAATAAAATAAAAAAATAAACCAAAAATGGTGTTGCCAGATTAAAAAAATTAAAATAATAAAAAAAATATAATAACATTAAATCTAAATATATAATACAAAAAAATAAAAAAATTAAATAGAATAAAGTAAAAATGGTGTTGCCAGATTAAAAAAAAAGAATTATAATAACATAAAAATTTAAATACTAAATATATAAAAAACAAAATAAAATAAAATAACCCCGATAGCAGATGCTTATTAAATATGAGTATGGGGAACTTTTTTTGGTGCCAGAAAACTTTAATTAAAGAAGTAATGAAGAAATTAAAATAAGTATCATTAAAAAATAAAAACAAAAATCGTTTTAATAACTATTATTACTTCTAAGTATATTATTTCCATTTCAGCAGTATTTGTCATAATTTTCTTCTAAAATCAAGTGCTATTTTAAGCACCTTGCACTGAGCAAATATCCAAAAATATTTTATGTTTTATTAAGTACCAAAATACAAACTAGCAAAGCACCATTTGTAAGGCGATAAACAGAAACTAAAATCCCCATAATTAACACTAAATATAAAATAAAAATTTTTCCAACACTGTGACTAAATTATATTTTCCATGTGACAAATTCCCTCATTTGTCACTGCATATTTAATTTCAAACAAGCAATGCTGCACATGTAACGCACACACACACATACGTACTCTTTCCACACAGCCTGAATTTGCATTTCACACACCCATCATCATCATCATCACCGTTAAAGACCATCTGTTTTTCGGAGAGCTGAGCGCAAAGCAACATACCGCCAGAATTTTTACGCCAATGACGTCAAATGTGACACAATAACCTCAAAAACAAGCATCCACTCACGAGGGAAGTAGTAAAACTAAGCATTTGCCTATATACATGCACACACACACTTGCATACATATCATACATAAGAGGCAGGTATGCCTTAGTCTAGCATAGCATGAGAAGCAAGAGTATGTGTTGAATGGAAAAAAGCCGCATAGCAAAGCAAAAGCATGTTGCAATCATATGTTAAGTGAGTACAAACATATGAGACATATGTATACAGCGGATATATGGCTAGCAACATGTTGCCGTTAAGATTGCGCATGCCTCAAGCTAATATCTGTTCTTTGCTTATGTATGTGTTTTTTCTCGCTGAAAATAGCACAGAACTTAAAATTTGCCTAACAACAAGTTGCTGATACATGTTGCTCAACACATTGCGGAAAATTGTAGCGTAACGAATGTTGCAACGGCAAGTGAGCCAGATGGAATATTTTTAGTGGAATTAAGCAATGGAAATATTAATTAAAATATTTTAACTAATTATTATTCTTATAATGGTTAATCACTTACTGCGACTTTTCAAGTATTTTACTATAAATGTTATCCAGAAAATTTTATGTAAACTTACCTGAAAAGAGAATAAAAAATATTTGGTGTTATGAATTCCTCAAACTTAAAAAATGTCTTTCTCGAAACTCTGGTTTCTGAGTAAAATTTTTTAGAAACAGCTGGACCGATCAGCTTGAAATTTTTGCACGGTTTTTTAGATAAAGCACCGATGAGTATTGTCGGCAGGTGCATTGCTGCGAAGGTTGTTCTAAAGTTCTGACAACAGAGTATATGAAGAGATGCAAACTGGTTTATGCTGAATATCTCTCCTCCTATAATTGCATCCCTGAAAAGTTAAACCGCAGAGGCTACTTCTGTTGGCTGTTGATACGCTTAAATACCGGCGAAGGAAATGTGGATAGTGAGAAGTCGTTGAGAAGAAACACTGTGCATTTTTTCACGAATCGATCAAAGTTAAGACGGAACGTGGGAGGGTAGGCTGCTGAAAGAAGCTTTTCGTAAAGCTTAGCTTCAAGCTACTGCACTACTGTAGTGTCTTTGAGGCAGAGGTTAGTAGTAATCGACTTGCTGTTCCAAAGCGCAATTACTTTCAGGAAGGTGAGCTTCAATTTGATAACATAGTAGCATCAAGCTACTTCACTATCATACTAGTTGGTTGGGTGACTGGTCATTACGGAAACGGTGGTAACTGCATTGTCGATATGCTAGTCAGATGGACGTTTTTACCCCGTTCACATCGGGATGAAAACGAATTTAATCCTTGTTCTTATCTTGCATTCTGGCACTGAACATGCGGACTTCGCGTGCGTTTAGCAGGCCTTGGTCAACGAGTAGCCTCCTAGGAGATCCACTGAACTACTTGTACTGAACAAAGATCGTTTTGCCGCAGTCATAGGACTTCTTCCTGGGCATCCTCGAGTAGGCATGCAGGCAGTAAAGCTAAAAATCCAGTCGGATACAGGTGGTAAGAGTTGCATATAAGATGGTGAAGCGGACGCGGCATCTTGTCCTCCATTAGCCAGCTTTTGTAAGACTATCTTTGAAACATCTCGTCAGTCTTGCTTTCGGCGAACCGGGAGATATTTGCCATCTCAACAGATTTTTGATCAGCTCAAAAGGCTTGGTCGATTTATGAGTGTTTTTATGATCAATTTTAGAAAAGTAATTTATAATTGCCGACTTTAACGCCAGGGTAGACAAAGAAGGTATATTTGGCACAAAAGTTGTAATTTCAAACTCCACGAGGAAACATCCCCAAATGGGTTGACGTTGATCGACTTCGCCGGGGCTCGAAATATGGTTATCTGTAGTGCTACTGAACATAGATTTCAACATAGAAAAATTCACAAAGGCTATTCCCGAATCGAAAAGCCACCAACCAGATCAACCAATGTGATAGACGGAAGACACGTCTCCAGTGTTTTAGACGTGCCTATGCTCTGAGGTCCTAACATCGACTCGGTTCACTAAAGTTCTCTCTCGACGAACAAAAACCAAACTTTAGAAGTCATTATTCCCCTTCTGCTATATGAGCGGAGGCATGGATATTGAAAGCATCTGATGAGTCGGTCTTAGGAGTGTTCGAGGAAAAGGTTTTGAGGAAGATTTACTTGCAAGCAGATATAATACCGTAACCCAGCAACGAATTATAGTTCCCAATACAGTTCCCATTGCAGTAAAACTTACATACAACATATTTCGCTGTCTATCCAAAAAAGGCCGAGAATTCTCAAATTTTAGCCCAGAAATGAATAGAGGCACTGCTTGCCCACTTAGGTATTTACGTCAGATTAAATTGTGGCAATTAAACCTGACGCAATACGTCTTTCACTATCTTCAGCAGGTAATAAATCTATACCCAGAAATAAACGTCCATTCAACGATCGTCCACTTCATATGAAACTTGCAATATTCTCCTTACATCACGTGTCTCAACTCCAGCGCAATCTCAACAATTTATCGCATGTAAAATACCGTTGAGTGTCCTTGCTAAAAATACATTCAATTCAACTTGGCAAATCTATTTTTAGGCGCAAGAGAAACGAGTGCCATGAATAGTTCACACACCCCACCAATACATGCATTTAGAGGTCAACTAGTGACACGAAGCTTGCTGCATTTACCAAGAGCGAAAGTAAGGTAGGGAACAGCGAACAGTATATGTGATATGTAAGTATATAAAGGATATATTGCAAATGCATTGCGGGCATGTGCTTTCAAAGTCATAGCAGCGACCTGCTGACCTCTTTTACTTCAGCGACACTCCAGTTGTCAATGGAGCAGTGACAATTCTGCGATTACATATGCCACCGACGTCATTCAGAAGTGAGAATATAACAAATATTTCAGATTAAAAATTTCTTACAAGCTGAAAATATTACAGTACTATCAAAAAATGCAATTTTACTTTGAATGCAAAGATTTCAAACAAACTTTTTTGTAATTTAATAAAAAAAATGTATAAAAATTAAAAAAAAAAAATCAAATTTAAAAAAAAATATTATAGATTTCAAAAAATAAAAAATAAAACATATTAGAATTGCAAAACTTCCCAACAATTGCCGAAGAACCAAACTCAAAATTTATTCTCGCTTTTCTAAGTGCTCGAGCTATTTACAAGTATCTGAGCTCTTTTGCCGCTCCATCTATCGGCGGCTTTGCACAAGACCATACAGAAAAAGTAGCAAATTCGATTAGTTCCGTTTTAAAATAACCCAAGCTACAACAAAAAAATAGTCAAACGGTTCAATAACTAGCTGAGTTCCAAAGAAAAGAATTTCCTGCATACTAGTTTAACTAGTGCCTTGCAAGATATAAAGAAATGCATAAAAGCTCTATAGGGATGCTTTGCGTGGCGAGCTTTTCAAGTGCAAAGCACATAGATATGGAAATTAAACGTCAGAATATATCTCCAGCAATTTAAATTTTACTTCCACTTTTCACATATGCTCTCCCTTGTTCACTCATGCTCTGAATGCTCAATTGTTTTCGAGCTTTCGCTCTGAGTATTAAATACCATTTTTTTCGTAATGCTCTTCGGCTTTCGCTTTCGCTCAGCAAGTTTGTAGCTCTCTCTCTCTCGCTGACTGTTTCGTTGCTGCTTACGGGCGAGTTCCGGAGTGCTCGTGTGATAGCTGCGTCGTCGTCGTCACCAGCAACAGGAACTTGCCGCAGCTGTGTCGTTTGTTGTTGTGGGCGTTTATTTCTGATTGCCGCATTATGCAGCACGTGAGCTGAAAGCACAATGGCAATACGTATAATGCCGCGCGGCAAATGCAAAAGTTGTATTGCAGCGCTGTAAGGCAAATATGTAGTTATCCTAGGCCAACAAGTTTGAACTTAGCTCAGCAAAATTTTAATTTTCATTTCTTATTTGCGTTTAGCCACTTGACAGTGACGGTTTGCTGTGTCGGAAGTTTTGCGAGCGTAAGGTAGTAATTCATAGACTGTTAATATAGTTATAATCATGTACGTAGTATATATATTTTTCTTTTAAATTTATATACACAAAAACTCAAATTGGTACATCATAAGATATATTTATAATTGTATGTTGGAAAGAAGTCGCAACTTTTATGAATCTCTCAGCCAAAATGAGAGAAAAATGTGCATAAAGAGTCAGCAAGATCCGGGAAAAAATAATGAGCAGTTGGACTATATTTTTTCTAACTAATTTTCGATGAGCCGGATATTGAACCACTTGATATCGCTTAGAATCCTACCTATTTTTGTATTATCTTTAAAGAAACCAAAAATCTCATTAATGTTATAGATTTTTGGTTTAAAAAAATGAAATAGATCAAGAAGCTGTCCAAAGAATGTCATATGTATCTATGTAAAAAAGGATTTTGATTTTCATTCGATATTTCACACCAGTGACCAAAATACTTAAAAACATTTCCAAAAAACAAAATTTCGTACAATTTTCGATTTAATAATTATTATAACCGACTTATGTATATTCGGTTTTATCGTACCGCTGGCAACCCCACTTAAAATATGTCAGGCAGATATAATTTCTTAAAAAATTTTGATTGATAATAAAAGTGCAACATTGCCTTCATTTTTCAAATGTTACAAACAAAACACGAAATAAAAAATTCAAACGAGTGGCAACCCTTTTCAATATTTTTTTCAGCGTAAGCCTTCCAAAAAAATAGGGATTAAATTTTGGTATATATTTTTTATTTCTTGTATTTATTAATTTTATTTATGCCGTATTTTTTTAGTAGCAGGCGGCAACCATGTACAAAAAATAATTTCAACGGCTTGAAAAAAGTATTAAATTTGACGTTTATAAACATGTTACTTTTTAAAAAGTATTAATTTTATTATTATTTTTTTTTGGAGATGGCAACCCTTTTGAAAAAGAATTAATAATAGCAATTTCAATAATTTTCAAGGCTATAACTATACAGCCATTTCTTTAGCGCATCAATTTTTTTGATGAATTTTTTTAACAGGTGGCAACCATTTAGAAAAAAAGTTGTAACTACTGTCAATTTTAATAATTTTCAGACTTATAGCCATATTGCAGTTTTCTTTAATAATTTTTAATCCTTTGTTTTTTTGTAGTAGGTGGCAATGCGTTCTAAAAAAAATTTTTAAACGGTAGCAATTTTGATAATTTTAAGGTTTATAGCCATATATCATAATATCAATTTCTTTGATGCAATTTTTTTTATCAGGTGGCAACCCATTATAAAAATTTTTGGTTAACTGTTGGCAATTTTAGTAATTTTTTGGTTTATAGCCATATAGCATTTTCTTTAGCGTATCAATTTTATTTATGTAATTTTTTAACAGGTGGCAACCCTTAGAAAAAATTATTTTTAATTTCTCTCAATATTAATAATTTTCATGTTTATTACCATAAACCATTTTTTTGGCGTATCCATTTTATTAAAATAATTTTTCAAAGGGTATCAACCTAAAAAATATTTTTGACTCCTGTCATTTTTTTTTTTAATTTTCAAATTTACACTCATTTTGCTCTTTTAACTTAATACTTTTCTTATGACTTTGAAAAAGGCGGCAGTCTTTGTTTCAAAAATTTAAATTTTTACCAAAATTTCTAAAGTAATTCGCTTTACCTAGATTGTGAGTACTAAGTATGTCAAAGAGGTTAATATATTATTACCGCTTTAAAATTTGGAGGACCCTCCACATCGACTTATAGCTTACACCAGGTTTATAAAAATAAATTCTGGTACTGCAAAAACTCTACGAACATAACTTTCCTTTAACTTGACTCCTTTTATCTTAAATAGTCTTTTTTTTATCGAGAATCCTTCTAATTTCGAAGTTCTTTTCTCAAAATTCGTTGTCACTCCAGCTCCTACATTTTGTTCACACTCAAATTGCCAACGCAGTCAAAAAGGCGTGTCGTTGCCGTGGCTACCAATCTTCTCTTCACCTACTCAACGGCTCACCTGTCGCAGCATCCAAGCTGTTTTTATGCTGAGATAATGACACTGCTGATGATGCTTTCGATGACTTTAGAATTACACACACACACACACACAACTGGATTCATTCCCTATAGTCCACTTCCACACGCACACACCTGTGAGTATTGGTTGAGGTAGACACAATGCAGTCTGGCCAAGGCTTCAACTCGCAGTTTGCTCCCCACATAATCTCCCCTATCGCATGCAAGCCCTGTCATAATAATGCTGAAGAGGCGAATCTCTTATTGCGATACCTCTATGGACATAAGCTGTTGCAAGTCATTGCTTTAGATAACGGCAACAACAACAGCCACAATTTAATAGTAATGCAAAATAAACAATACAACAACAAAATCTCACATTTTCCATTACATTATAAGCAGATTATATTAAGAGTGTGCTTACTTCGTAATTTGACCTGCAGTTTTCTGCCTTTCAGCTCGCCATAAAATCATAAAATCTTCTGTTTCATTCTCTTCAAGCGGTTGTAGCAATTCTCGAGTGTTGTTGAGTTTATGGATGCATAATTTTGCAATTTTCAACTGCTTACAGACCATTGAGAGATGTGCAAATTATCATAATTGAATTGTTTTGAAGCAATGACAGTTGATTGGATTGTTGTTTTTATGATGTTTGCAATGCGACAGGTCAAGGTCTTTCTTTTGCGATTTTAATCTATTTGTGATAAATTTGTTTAGAGCAATTACATAATAATACTATTCGCATCTTTGAAGAGGGTGATGGATTTCCGATAGGAGAGGGACTATTTTACGCTTTGGGCATCCGCACTTTACGAGAGAAGCTACGGAAACAAACAAGGGACAGTACAAAATACCATTGGGAACAATTGTCTGAGCTTCGACACGCGAAGCTGTTTCGGGAAGAGTTCGATAAAAAGCGATTCTCAGAAAGAAATTAAGCTAACAAGTCACTGCCGGCTGCGGTGCGATCTGCACCGATAGTACTGCTCCACGAATAGGTTTCGCTTCTATCATCAAAGACTCCAAAGCACATCCTACTGGATTGCCAAGTAACTGAATACTAATCCCCTTAAAAAGAGTTGGGTAATGTGTGTCAGTTCTGCGTTACCTTTTTCTAATTCCATTGGATGGTTTAGTTATTATTATATTACTACAACTAGACTTGCGAGTTCTAGATTAGTTTTCCAAGATATTAGTCACTTATTTTATATTCTAAAGGCCTGATTAACATGAGAAAGCTTTGTGCTAGATCAGTTGATAGTGGTAAGAAAATTGGTTCCAATATTAATCATTTTGGAGCAATAAAATTATCATGCGACAAAACTCCATGCGGTCTTAAAAAATTTCCTTCAATAAATTGATTGTTTCGTCGGCAAATGTCGCCCTTATCAATATCTTCCAATTTAGGGACGAAAAAGTAATTATTCATAGCTCTAAAGCAATCGTCATTGACTGCAACATAAGGGCCGGCATCAATTTTGAAAAAATATGGACCAATGATATTCTCTTCCCGCAGAGGAAATCAAACAGAGACTCGTGGATTATCACCACTTCAAATGTGACTTCTTCGACCTTCTAAAGCGATATCGCTTCGTTCTATGGACTCTTGAAAAGTTCCAATAAGATCCGACATTTTTGAGCCAAATTTTGTTCAGTGATGAGACCATCTGGCTTAATGCATCAATATTGCCACATTTAGGGCGAAGAGCAACCTGAAGAGATGCATGAGCGGCCACTTCATCCCGAAAAAACAATGGTTTGGTATGGTCTGTGGACTGATCGATCCATATTTATTCAAAAATGATGCCGGTGAGAACGTAACCGACAGTGGTGACCGGTGTCGCGACATGATTACCGGCTATTTGATGGCTGAAGTTATAGCTCGTGGTCTCGTTGACATTTGGTTTCAACTAGACGGCGCCAGTTCCTACACATCGCATTAACTAATGTACTTATTGAGAGAATATTTCGATGAATATATAATTTCACGTTTTGTGCCGGTCGATTGGCCACCAAGATCGTGTGATACCACAATGTTAGACTTTTTCCTGTGGGAATATGTAAAATCCAAAATCTTTGTGCATAATCCCGCTTCGATTCAGACCTTGCAGCAAAACATCACGACTGTCACGCGCCAGTTACCAGTCAAAATCTTCGAACGAGTGATCGTAAATTGGACTCATCGTATGGACCATCTGAGACGTAGATGCGGCTAACATTTGAAAAAGATAATCTTGAAAATGAAATGCCAAGGAATGTTCTCTCGAATGATAATAAAGATTCTCCATTAAATTTGAGGTTCTGTGTTTTTTCTTTAAAAAAGTAGGGAATCACGAAATGGATCATCCCTTATATTCTGCCTAACAACGTTGTTTTGCGCACTGTACGGCGTCGCTGAGGATGCGTGTTACCCACTAATGCGTAACCGATCTAATGTTGCTCGAGTGACCGAGTCTTCTGGTCTATTATGTAAACAGAATATAGAAGCGTCCCGTAAGCCGAACCAATTATTTAGTAATCAATTTGCACGATTTGCAAATGTTGTTTCGGAATTATCAACTCCAAAAAAGGATTGCCTTAAAGAAAACCATACGTCTAAAAAACACCCGTTAGCTTATACATAGTTCAGTTGAAGGCCCTTGGATCCATTTTTCCAAAAATTGATACATCGTTTCGTTAGCACTTAACATTATATTGGATTTTAGCATTGTGACTTAGGGAGGACACAATAGACTTAAGGTCACGGTGCAACCCTCGTTCATCAACCTCATTTATAGTTCATTAAAATATGAAAGGCGGGTAACATTTTTAAAGGCAAATATTATTTATCATCATTGCTCTATCATAAATCAAGTAGACTTTTTGAGAAGTTAAAACACTAACTTTATGTCAAGACCTCCAATGGCTTTACTATTGACAAGCGCAGTATATAACTTGATGTTAAATAGAAGAAATTGTGAGTTCAAACAGAGAAAAAGAAAGAAAAAAAAAAAACAAATCAATGAGAGACACAACAGTAACGTCAAAACATCAATCGTTTAGGGAAATTCAGTTTCATTTCAGTGTCACAACAGTTGTCCCTTGGCGTTGGCAAGCGCACACGTCCCCCAGTGTGGGCGCAAGGACTTTTCTTTGTTATTTTCTGTTATTTTGCATGGCGACTGGCATTTGCGGCAGAACACGTTTGTCTATAGTATTCATATTTGTGCAGAAAACAAGGACAGACACACATATACATGCGTATATTTGCATGTGTGGCACACAGTTGTGTATGTCACTGCATCCGTTTATAATGCGCATCTAATTAAATAACGGTGTCGAACGATGACGGCTGTGATAACAGCTTGACACACATGCGGAAATTCAGTACACAAATGCATGTATACATAAGCCCGAGTAGAGTTGTATTATGGATGCTAGCCGAGAGGCAATTGTATGTGCAAAGGGCGATAAAATATAGTATACATTAATATTTTATATATATTATATACAACCATCTATTAACTATAAATGACTTTGCTTTTCAATCGCTTTTAATTTCCTGCGGTGTCTCTTCAACTTTTTTATGCAACGTAATATTTGCGGTAAATCAAAAAAGCCAGTCTTCCAGTCAAAAAGCGTCAAAGTTGTGTGCACTGAATCATTTCTATAAATTAAAAAAAATATTTTCTAATAAAAACTTTTATCATCAAAATGTTTGAGTTGAACTTATTTCCTATTTGCAATTGTGCAGTCGTGCGTGAACTCCCACTGAGTGCAGTGATCCACATTCAAATGTTCAAATTCCCATTTAAATATGCGCATCTCCTCAGTTATAACACCTTGCCACATGTATGCATGAGTGTGTGTTCATAGATAGCGGGGCAATTGCGAAATTGATCTGCACTGTGAAATATGTCGTAATATGCAAATTTTGTCGTTTCGAAAATGATTTATGGATGGCGATGGTATGCAGCGTTGCGCAACAGAGCAAGCGGTGACACTGAAATCAGCGAGTTGGTGCAGAATATGCACAGTCTTATGTATATAAATATGTATACATGTATATGCATATGTATATGTATATGAAAAAAGTTATTTATGTGTTTGCAAGTGAAAATAACTGGTCATGAACTATATTTGAATGGGTATGTGTTGGAAATCTAGTCAGTCTACTCGCCTTTTTCAGAAGAGCCACCGGAAGATTGGTTAAAAAAATAGTTAATTTCATTAAAACATCACACTTATTGCTCTAATTTAAACTGGAAACTGGAAAATCTGATATAACAATATTGGACCAGCTACATGTTGGGGTTGATTTTTTACAATGATCACATGATCGACCAATAGACTAGATTTATACAAAAAATATCGCGAATTGTACCAAAATTTCTCATTTTTGACCAAAAAAGCATCGGTTGACATTGCTTTAGAGACGTTGGACTCAGGAACTCTAAGACGACCATCGTCCCGTTCACGAGACATACATAGGTATCTGCCCGGCCTGAGGAACATTACCCTTAGAGGCTGAAAAGTAGAGATGACCAACATGGTTAAATTCTTGGTTTAACGGTGGAAGCAGCATATTGACCTGACCCTGGGCAAGGTGACTAAATAGTGTGCAACCGGCTAGCTGCGAAATCCTGGATCTGCAAACCAAGGATCATTAGGTGGTTGTACACCATGATCGTGCGACCGATAATCACCTATGAGGCGGTGGCCTGAGCCTCAAAACCTTCGCAGACTTCGGTAGGGCTGCAACTACCGAAGTGTAACGACTCGCATGTATCTGCATGCCGGTTAAATGCGCACTTGTCCGACGGCAGCACATAAAATCACGCATGAGCTCACACCACTTCATCTAGTGATCGGTCAGTATGTCAAACACCCACTACTACAAATAGCATCAGAAGGGTGTGGCAGAGGTAAGGTAATCTCGTCCCAACGGATTAAAGAGTTAAGCAGTATAGTCGGAAATGAACTGACTGACGAGCTTGCCCGCTCCGCAGCATCCATTAACATGGTAGGACCTGAACTCTTCACTGGGGTGAGTCCTCATACCACAAAGAAGCTGCTCCGTAAGGAAGAAGGAGTAGCCAGAGAGACGTAGTGGCAGCAACTACTAGGCAAGCATCATGCCAAGTTGCTAATGAAGGGCTACAACCTCAGCAGATTTAAACATTCAATCAACTTCCCTAGGGGCAAACTCAGACTATTGGTCGCATTCAACACTGGCCACTGCAAGCTGAAGAAGCAGTTATAGAACATGGGACGAGCTTCTTGCGTAAATTGCCGGTTCTGCGACAGGAAGCTTGAAACAAAAGAACACATGCTAATTGACTTAATAGCAGCCTTCAGATGCAGATTAAAGGTCTTTGGATCCATACTTCCAAATAGAGGTCACATCGTTTCGCTTGCCCCCAGCAGCATATTTAACTTAATCAATATGTTGGGATTAGGTGATTCTTTGAGAAGAGGTCACAATAGACCCAAGATTTATAATTATGACGTGAAAAGTAAAGATCGATCGTCCCAATGGAAGCTGCATGAACCAAGACCGAAAAATGCGCGCTAAGTTAGATCGAATGTTTCTTCGATTACAGAGGCGTTTGCAGTTCATTCTGCGCAAAACTGTTCCCCTGTGACTTTTTTGTTCCAAAAATTGAAAAAGCCCATGAAACGATGACGCTACGCTACGGTGAGGAGCACTGAGGAGATAAAAACTGCATCGAAGAAGAAGCTTAACAGGATGGACTTGGTGATCATCTGATTTTTCCCATTTTTACGATGTTTTAAGAGGAGCTGGAAGATTTGTTTACAACACAAGACAAATTTGATCGATTTGACATTTCTAATTTGTAAGATAAATACTTTAAGCCTATAATGGCAGGCCCAAGCCCATTACTACTACTATTACTAATAGTTTTTGCTATTACAAATAATCGTTAAAAAAGTAAAACTATTACAATATACTCTCAATTTCAACAAGTTGCGCGGACGAAAAAATGTGTGTGGTTTTGATCACATATGACTAAATCTGAGTTAATCCTCCACAATTAATCATCATACATTCATGCTGTGAAATTTATTGCAAGAAATGTCCAATAATGTTGTTTTTCTCCCACATTAAATATTTCTAACAGATTTTTCATAAAAACCATAAACTTGTTTGTCATCGCCCGCATTTACCATATTTTTCAGCACAAAACTAGCAAGTGTCTACAAAAAATCCATCAATATCTGTCATTCGCCTTGTTAGTGGGTGTGTATGTGTAGTTGTGTGAAAACTTCCAGCATATTGCGAATATTTTAAATTACAGTCTTCTTGGACAAATATTTGCGCAATTTGAGCTTGTTTGCTTCCATTTTCCAGTAGTTAGCGTTTGTTCTAAGCAACTTGCTGTCATGTGATATGCATGTGATACTTTATACATTTTCTTAAAACTTATAAATACATACAATACCATAAAGTTAGACACAGTTATACACGCGCATGTGTATTTTTATGGCATACTCGTGGAATATGGATAAATGCTCTTAAAGATGTGGTCCTTGCTACTCTTTCATGCACGCAGCCAAGCAAGCATAGTGAGGTCACAACAAAGCCAATTGTTAACAGCAATTTTACACTCAAGTTACATTTTAAGTGGTTTTCGAGTAAACAAATCTAGCAAAACAAACTGGCAGTCCACCGGGACAACTCTTGTAGCTGTGGTGAGTATTGGGGATAAGTGAAAGTAGATTTAAGATATTATTTAACATAAACGCCAGGAGAGCGGAACAATAAAGCAACAAATGCTACTAACTGAAATTCTTATCGAATGGTGACTGCTTTAGAAAACAACTGCTATGAAGCTAGAAGAAAGTTCGGATCGAATCTAGGGTTCAGTAGAAATATTACGCCCTTTAATCCCCCACAGAGTCCAATTTTCTCATTTGAGTTTCATGTTTTTTTTTTCAAAATATTTTATTGGAATAACTTTTCACACATCAACTCATTTTAGTTTAAAGTTATAGGATCAAGCATTATTCAAATATTATTTTTTCTTCAATTCAATTCAATTTTTACTTTACTTTCATTTCCATACCACTTTTTCCTTAACTAATTGATTTATAACTTGCCAAATGCCTTCACTTCGCCGTTAATTCGGCACAAACACTAAAAGAATAAATGATCAACAAAAGCACTGAATCGCATCTTACGCACCATTAATCACAATCTATTGTCGCTTTTCATTACAATTGCGCCAGTTAATGGTAATCGAATTTGCAAAAGACAACTTGAGGTAGGTCAATGAAGGTGGCAGAACTGCTGGCAAAATTAGTCGAAAGCAAGCGCCACAAAAGACAAAGTCTATAAAATTTCACCACCAGAGAGAGCTTAGAACAATGGCTTACACTTAACTGTAATAAATGGCTATGCGGTAAAGCTAGATAGGTAATTAGCACTAGTCTGTTTTACCTTCACATTATCTTTTATGTAGTTGTTGCTTGGCTAGAAAACGTTGCACTTGACCGAAAATTTAAGAAAATAAGTTACCGTAAGACATAAAGGACCCAAAAATAAGAAATATAGTATGTGAATCGAAAGTACAAGGCCTAGAAAATTTCAGTTAAACATTATTGATTTGCTGTGATCTAAATCATCTAAAGCAGTGAGGCCAAACACTGTTAACATTGAACCATAAAATCGAGTTCTTTGTATATTCGTATAAAATGGTACACCAAACATTAAATACCCGCCCGAGCACGAAGTGTTCCATATAAAAATATCTACATCTTATACCTTAACACCACTTATTGAAGTTTATGGTTATCAAACTCTAGTTTATAATACTTGTGGAACAAGGTGTACAATGCTTAATGGCCAAAGGTCTGAGTTTCAATATTTCAGGAGCTTGACCTGATTGAATAAGGTTGTATATGTTATCGGAAATTCGGCGATGTCAATTTTTTAAGGGTCTTATAACGGAATGGTCGAAAGGTAAGACCTTTTTCGGTGTTATTCAATTAAATGAAGATTTATTCAATACTGTTTTGATAGGGTAATGGATTCCTATGCCTATCAGAGGGTTGATCGAATATTTTTTTGAAGTAGCAAATGATGATGGAGCCATGTGTAGAAGTTCATGCATGTGAGGAAAGTTCCCTGTGCGCAATTTATTTGGGAGTGGCCAGAAACAATTATTTTACATATGGCTCAAGCAGCTCCCGGCTTCCGGCCTCAGATCAAGTATTCTCTGGGTAGCCAAAGAACATCCGTTTGAAAGCGAGCTAAAGTGAGAAGAACCATCCCTCCCCAGGGTCGTATGCTACCAAAGATATATTTTATGAACGCTTTTCTACGGTCGGTAAATTCAGCCTCAATGATGAAACAGCCTCAAATGGGTTGAGACTTATCGACTTCGTCAAATTCCAGCACAAGGATCTGCATCAAAAAACTGACTGTCTCCGAATCGAAAAGCTACCAACCAAATCCATCCATGTTGTGATAGACGAAAGTCACGTCTCCAGTGTCTTAGACAAAGTCCAAACATCTAGTGAGATGGAATATTAGGACGGACTCAACTGTAAATTTTCCACATGTAGCCTCTATGACGATTACTTTTCCAATACAAAGGATTAAGTTCATTTGATTCAGTTGAGAAGACTTCAGTTAAGCCTTAACTTCAGAAAATCGTCAAAATATTCCTAACATTTTGACGAAAATTATAAAAATATGAAATCTCAATAACACCACAAGAGACCTTTAAATATCAAAAATAACAAATTACACAAAACGAAGAAATCAACAAACACTGACACTTAATTAAGAAATCCCTAGGCGAGAGACAAGTAAATTGCAAACAACTAAAACAAGGGAATACATATGTACCTGCGACTAAGATTACTTCAGAAATTAATAAAACTGTCACGTCGCCAAAAGTAGGCAATAAAAGAGAACGAGAGACGAGCGCCAGGCAAGATATGGTGCCAAGCTTCGAGAAACCAGCAATAATGCCCACAGAACAAAAAGCGTGTTGAAAGTTTAAAACTGTCCAATATTCGTTTTAATTACAAGAAATGACAAATTACACAACAAATTGTCTGCCTCGGACAGAGCGATGTGAAGTGAAGTGGAAGAGGCGATGGAATGCGGAATGGCAAATACCTGGCAACCAGCGCCAAGTTCAGTGAGGTGTATGAAACGGAACGCGCCTGGCATACTAAACGCGGCGGCAGGTGTGAACACGCTGCTCAACATGAAGATAAATGATTTTTATGACAAATTAATGAAAACGCCCAGTGGGTGGGGTGGGTGATCCATCATCCGACGATAAGGTGTCGAAATACGCAACATGACGAAAAACGAGTCACTTGAGGGGACATAAACGTGGGCGCACTTGGATTAGATAAGTAGGTAGACTTGCAGGTTGTCTACTCGTATATCTAAGTAGTTGAATGTGAAGGAGGAGAGTGGTGACGGCGAATTTAATATCGACTCATGATTGACGAACTGATAGTATTTGCTTCACAATTTCCTCGGTTCGTTAAATCAAAACGAAAATGAGAAGAGAAAAAATGTGAGATAGATGAAAACAAATGGTGTAGGTAAAAGAAAGAATATAATAAATTAGGTGGAGAACGAAACGAAATTGCTATAGAAAGCCGAAATATTGAGTTATTGATTGCAGGGATTTGAATTGCGCTTTGAAAACGTCACAGCATAAGCGGTGATAAATTTTCACTTAGCTTTTTAAACAATCCCTAGTTATAGGTATACTATTTCACGTATATATAATTTAAACAAAGGCGACTTAGTATATTTAGGTCTGCTTCAGCAGGGTCCTCAATTTTCGGTCACTTCTTGCAGCACTTCGGGCCATATGTCAGCAATAAAACGCCGAATATTCTCTGCCAAGCTTACAAGTAGTGTAAAATCTTCTTGCGAGACAATGCAATAGGCCTACGAAGTGATATAATACCAAAAGTTTCCTTTAATAAATTATTTGCTTCGTTGGCTATATGATAAGTAGCGCCATTCATTTGAAATCAAAAGTCATCCACATCAAAATCCTTCAACTAACGACTACGTATGATTGTAACATTATGGATGGTTTCATATTTGAAGAAATATGAACCAATGATTCGTTCTGCACATAGAGCACACCAAGGATCAACTTTTTGAGGATTTAACAGCCTCTCAACAATGACTTATAGATTATAACCACTTCAAATGCAACAAATTTGTTTTTTTTTTCAACTGAAAGTAAGCTTAACTCCGAACAAAATTTTCTTATGAAAATCGGGATCAGCCATCACCATCACGGGTCCTTTTACCGAACAAGCGACGCGCTTATGGTTGTTCGGCTTTAATTCTGGCAAGAGTTGGATTTTGTAAACCCGCAAAGCAATACCTTTCCGGAAAATTTCCAAGAAAGTAGTGGGGCATAGCTCTAATTGTTGCGCACGATGGTGGATGGACATATTTTTCGATACTCAGGTTCACAACAGCAATACGGTCGTCGGTGCACAGATTATTGAGAGAATACTTGAGTAAGAGCCAGAGAACAAATAATTGGGAGGCGACTAGAACTACAGTTAGGGTTAATAACATTATTTCACAGCTTGTAACGGGTGATTTTTTTGAGGTTAGGATTTTCATGCATTAGTATTTGACAGATCACGTGGGATTTCAGACATGGTGTCAAAGAGAAAGATGCTCAGTATGCTTTGACATTTCATCATGAATAGACTTACTAACGAGCAACGCTTGCAAATCATTGAATTTTATTACCAAAATCAGTGTTCGGTTCGAAATGTGTTTCGCGCGCGTGTTTTGTTCAGCGATGAGGCTCATTTCTGGTTGAATGGCTACGTAAATAAGCAAAATTGCCGCATTTGGGGTGAAGAGCAACCAGAAGCCGTTCAAGAACTGCTCATGCATCCCGAAAAATGCACTGTTTGGTGTGGTTTGTACGCTGGTGGAATCATTGGACCGTATTTTTTCAAAGATGCTGTTGGACGCAACGTTACGGTGAATGGCGATCGCTATCGTTCGATGCTAACAAACTTTTTGTTGCCAAAAATGGAAGAACTGAACTTGGTTGACATGTGGTTTTCAACAAGATGGCGCTACATGCCACACAGCTCGCGATTCTATGGCCATTTTGAGGGAAAACTTCGGACAACAATTCATCTCAAGAAATGGACCCGTAAGTTGGCCACCAAGATCATGCGATTTAACGCCTT
Source organism: Bactrocera dorsalis (assembly GCF_023373825.1). NCBI lineage: Eukaryota > Metazoa > Arthropoda > Insecta > Diptera > Tephritidae > Bactrocera > Bactrocera dorsalis. The sequence continues at coordinate 51,663,115 of NC_064306.1, forward strand.
TAGACTATTTTTTGTGGGGCTACGTCAAGTCTAAAGTCTACAGAAATAAGCCAGCAACTATTCCAGCTTTGGAAGACAACATTTCCGAAGAAATTCGGGCTATTCCGGCCGAAATGCTCGAAAAAGTTGCCCAAAATTGGACTTTCCGAATGGACCACCTAAGACGCAGCCGCGGTCAACATTTAAATGAAATTATCTTCAAAAAGTAAATGTCATGAACCAATCTAACGTTTCAAATAAAGAACCGATGAGATTTTGCAAATTTTATGCGTTTTTTTTTAAAAAAAAAGTTATCAAGCTCTTAAAAAATCACCCTTTATAATAAATAAAGTCTCAGGTGTCTACCTTTAATATATTGGGTAGAGCAGAGCATACAAAGCGTTAGATCACAATGAAATAACTTAAAGCCAATAATACCAGACCTCATTCGAATAAATTTTCTTACAAAATATTAGGAAGGCTACAGCACTACCGAATCTAACTTTAAACCCAAATTCATGTCAAGAAATTAACAAAGTTCTGCGTCCAAACTTTAAAAGTCATCGTTTGAATGAGAAAGTGGCCTGCCAAGAAATTTAGATTTAATATTATACAACTTTTGAATGACGTAAGAACCTAACCTCTGCCTATGTGGTCAAATTCACATGCCACCCAAGTGGAAGCTGTAGATTGGTTAACTTAAAAATTCAGACGATTGCTAAATGTCAAAGAAAAAACATTCCCTTCTGGAGTATATTTTTCAGTAGAAGCCTATGGAACTTCCATACTATTTTTAACGTGAGGAAAGAGTCTGATACCATGAGATTTCGATTCTAATAGAAGGGCATGAATTATTCAGAAAACTAGCAAAAATAATAGTGAAAAAACAAATTCAAAAGACAGTACGAAGAACTAACTTTTTTCCTGCCCAAGAAAATATTGGCAGAAAAGGATAACAAATGTTTCGGCCTACTCAAGTATAGTTTCAGCTGAGTACAACAAAAAATTATGCACCAAAATTTTACAGATCTTATACTTTGAGGTCTTTCCAGAGTGAGTATCCAAGTTTAAATATTTTGTTCCACCATTTTCATAAAAAACATGTCTTTTAATAATATTTAGGTATGTTCACTTATGCTATAAATTCATTGTCTCTAAAAAATGGTCTACCTTACACACAGTCAGTGACAGTGTTTACTATTTCTTTCTCAGATTTTACATCCCTTTTCCACTTATTTATGATTTTCGTTCATCCTGATTGCAAATAAATCTTGTCCAGCAGTTCATTTCCGTTATTTATGGACCAAACAGCAAAAAGAGAATGCAAATTCTTAGACTGTTTTTGTTTAAAAATTTATTGCCCACCAAGCGTTTAACTTATTTAATAGTTACAAATTCCAGAGTTGAACAGACAGACCGGCCGCGTTGACCTTAAGCCTTAGCAAAAGGATAGAATCCAAAGGACAATATACGGAAAGGAGCAAAAATGCGGTGGGAAACAAAGAAAGTTTACAACCAAGAAGTAAACAAAATACGAAAAGAAAAGTAAATAAAAACACAAAGTGACCTTTGGTGAGCTAAAACAACATTGAAACCGCTGGTGGTCTCTTCTTTGAATTTATTTGAATTCGTGTCATTTTAGTCTTCGTTTGGCTATTTTTCCCCCCTGTTAATATGTTTGTTGACATTTTTTCTTAAATTTTTTTTCTCAGAAAATATAAAAATTTATTTTTGTTTATTTTTATAAATATTTTAACATTTATTGCTAAACTTTTTCACTCTTTGCTTTTACTCGCTAAATTTCACTTTTCATTGTGAAGAAGTGCGATATTTCCCAAAATAATTTTGAATACACCAAATCCCATGACTTCTTCTAACTTGTTGCTTTCCTATAATTCAGAAATTGCTTGCACTCTCCCCTCATCTTCTACCTTTACGTTATCACAAACTTTTCTGCCTTGTTGTTGTTTTTGCTTACACTTGCATGAATGCCTTTATTCCATTTATGGTTCAGTTAATCGATGACGACAAAAGTTTGCCAATTTATTATACTTTATTCCCTTCTATTTGCGTAACGTGCAAACCAAAGTATTTCTATGTTCTTCTCGTCCCCCTTTTGGCGATTTTCCGCCTTTGAAATGTTGTCTTTCACTTCAAAGTGAATTCTATGAAATTCTATTATTTTCGCAAAGTTTTCTCCTATTGCCGCTTTTAGCTTTGATCGAAGTATTTTTCGCATTTTATTGCCTCACAGCTAACGGAATAAATGATGTTCGAGAATATTGCTGGCCTGTAAGACTCAGCTTACCTTTGATTTACTGGAATAACAGCAGATTTGCTGCAAAGTTTGAAAGATAGTAAGACTAATATGATATTTGATATGCTGAAGGTTTTACATTTTGTTAGGAGATACTACCTTCTATGGAAAAGGTAGCTAAGGTAACTGAAATCAGTGAATACTTATGCTTCTCGACAACATAGGTATTGAGGAAGTAGAAGAAGGGTGAATCGATTAGGAATCAGAATTTGTAATTGCGAATATTCTAATGATGCAAATATTCAAGCAATAGACTCTTGCACACTTTGAGGCGGCTCAATGTCCTGAGTACTTCGAAGCAACTTTTTTTCTTCAAACCTCATCTAGTAACTTATGGCATCAGGATCATCAAAACTTCTTACTACTACTTTTATTGACGAATGGAGTCATATATAGAAGTTAACGCAAGTGAGGAAAGTACTTTGATCGCCTTTCAATTTGGAGTGACCCAAAGCGATGATTTTACATATGGCTGAAGCAACTCACAAATTCCGGTCTTAGACCCTGGGTAGCCGTAGAAAATCCGTTTGAAGACGAGTTAAAGTGATAAGGAGAACCATACCTTCTCAGGGTTTCGTGCTGGGTTTACGACCCACCACGTAAAAAACGCCTTCAATAAACAGTAAATAACAGCCTCAGTCGAGAGACCCTCCTTTTTATAACGACCATGGCAAACGCATTAAGTATTCCGAATTAACGGCATTCAGCTGGATGGTCCGAACCTTTCATTTGGAAGCCGCCGCTGCCCAGCTGTCCTCGTAAAAGTAAAGATTGACAGCACCACCGTCCAAGAAGTGTGATGAACGGGACAAGGGCTGAGGTCCTTATCCCCATATCAAAATCGTTCTTGACAACTTTAACGCCAACGTGGGCAAAGAAGGTATCTTTGGCACAAAGGTCGGCAAATTCAACCTCTTTGACGAAACAACACCAAATGGATTGAGGCTGAGGCTGTCAACGGTCGAAGTTAAAGTTTGCATTCAGTAAAATTTCAAGCAGCTTGGCTTAGTTATTGTCTGAAGCCAATTAAGAAAGCGACGGACAAACTAGTCAAACGATCAAGACCGTGCGAAGATTAGAGGCTCTTTTCTGATAGCCATTGGACAATCTAGTTTAGAGCTTTCCTTTTAAACTGGAAAACTGACCAGTTAACTTGAAACTAAAAAGCAGTATTCATTCCAAGAGTTCAAAATACACAGGTAATAAGACGTGTTTATCAAAAAACTGACAATTTCTAAAAGGAGCTGATATATTAGACACGTTGCACGAAAAAATTAATATATAGGTTAAAGTTAATTCGAATAGAGAACAACTTGGGGATACATGTGCATGTCTTCCAGCATTTCTACTTCAGAAAGCTTCAGAAAATTAGTTTTATAGAATTCAAGATATGTCGTAATGATGTACTCGGTAAGACCTTTATACTCTTGCTAACTCGTGACATCTTTGCCGTCAAACTACTTTGTTCTTTCGACGAAAGTTCTTAAGTTGCCAGCGGGCATGGTATTAAATCCGAATCAGATCGCTCATACTTTTAACATGACCACCTTTCTTTATGCATTTTAATCCACCAATATAAAAAGTTAATAAAATCGCTTGATACAAATCGATTACTCATACGCCCTGTATACCAATAAATCCTTGTAATATAGTAAAATAATAATGCTTAAATTAATATTACATACCGATATAAGTATAAAGCCTATCAACCACATAAACTTTATTTATCTCATATAGTAATTCAGCCTACACATATCATTACAATTGCAATTTTTGTCACTCGCTTTCACGCACAATCACCAGAAAATTCCACGTACTTTCCTTCACTGCAGCAAAATTTTCCAGTGAATTTGCACAGAACAAACAAAATATGAGTTATATTTCAATATTTCGCTGTGTATTGTTTTAATGTGAATCGCAAAGCGTTTTCATCGGCAGTTCGTGCCATTGAAAAGCGCTCGCGGCCGAACAGTGGCCAGCGAATAAGCGAAATGTAACGAAACTTTATTCAATTTGCGCTGCGGCCGCGGGGCATGCGGCAATAAAATGCTGTCAAAACAATTTACATGGCGGAATTTTTGGCAGTGCCAGTAGATAATTTGCGAAAGCAAAAGGGAATTAAATAAATGTTATGAAAAGTGTGGGGGAGACGCCTGTAAGGGTTGTTTGGCAGGGATGAAGGGTAAAAGTGAAATTGTGCAGCAAATTGTTGGTAGAAAATGGAATTAGCATTATTTTTGGAAAGTTTGGAGATGCGCAACAGGAAATTACTGCAAGTTTGATAGGAAATTATGGATTTTTCAAGGTTGTTAGGGATTAGGGAGTATATAGTGGGGACAGAGAAAGAGGGATGGCAAAACAATTAGTGCTAGATAAATATATCATAAATAATTGATTAAAGTACTACAAGGATTTTTGATGGTACACCAGATTGATTCGTTACGTATTTAGCCGATGTCGTCACTATCACAAGAGGATCAGACTTGTGGTTTGGCTTTGACCGTGCATGTCGTCAGATTTAAAAAATATGGGAAAAAGAGTAAAAAAATCTCATAGTTAAATCAGAAAGCGCTGAGATTTTACATACTATAACTAGAAGAGTTTGAATCCAAGAGTCAAGAATTGGATTATCGCTCAACACACGTCGTCTTTCAATGAACCTAAGGGGCCTCGAAAACGACAGAGGAAAACGTTATAGAAGTCCACGATTTAATTTTTGCTCGGTAAGGGAGACAATTGAGACAGTGAGCATCTCGAAAGACCACATGCCTCATATTTCGTATGAAATGCACTTCTGCTCGTTGCAGACAACTATTGGAACCTTAAGGCCATCGCACAGAAGTGTTTGACGAGGTTTTAGCGCAATCCGAAGAAATTTTTGTTCGACCGCCGATGAATAGATGAATGATGGTTGTATTATTGAACAACAAATAACAAGAAATATTAGAAATAGATGAAGACTGTCTTTTCGAATAGAAAGGTGGTTCTGGATTTTCCAAGATATGACCTACATCGACCAGCTAAAGAAGAGAAAAACGGGTACAAATATCTACTTCGTCAACTATTATACCTATTAGACACCGAAACATAGTAAAAGTGGTCCAATTTGGGGAAGAAAAAATGCTCTTCGACCATGGGCAATTCAGAAGTTTGTTTCCAAATTTTCTTAAATCACTCGTCTGGTCGCAATTTGAGTCGCAAAAGGAGACTTTTGGCATATCTCTAGAAATCTTATATTTCGGACGGGTTAAAAACATTAAGCATCAGTGGGTCTAGTGTATTAAAGTAGTAGGAGACTAAGACTTATCCGAAAAGTCTGTTATTTCGAAAACTAGCAACCTCAATTCAGACAAACACAACTTTTCTCATTCACATCAAATAAATTCACACTGAAAAGCTAAATTTTCCCATCAACAAATTTTAAAGAGAAACAAAAAACATTTAAAACAATCAAAAAAGTTTTTTATTTGAGCACATCAACAGCAAATAAAAGTGAAAATACTCATAAGCTCCGAATGAAATCGAAAAGTTTCGAAACTGTTTTAGTGATGACTGTTTTGGTCAAGCGTCCTTTGTCATATTTCGCAGTCACAACTGCGCCACAGAGCCACACATACTTCAACAAAAAAACGACTCCTGAACAGCCGCTCATTTGTCAAACATTGGCACCCACATAAGGACTTTATGCCACTAGTCATTTGAGGTTACTGCGAGCCCAGCATAATCACCATTTCTCCCTCCAATACATACATATACAGAGCGCCTTCGGGGGTTCGCTTTGAAGCGCCGCTGACTGCTCGCTACGTTAATTTGCAATGTGGTCCACTGAAGTTGTTTACAGTCTAGTCGTTGCCTGTGGGATAAGTGAATATGCGGAATATATTTACAAGTGCGTGAGTTGTAAGTGAGTACCCAGTGGTTTACCGGCCGCACAGAAACAGCAAACAGAGAGTGACGGGTGCCCGAAGTAATTGAAAAAGAATGGAGTGGGATTTCGTGGTTTTGTGTGTGGTGAAATGCGTGTCAGTTGTAAAATGAATATTATGACATTCGAGGTTTTCAGGGATAGGAGCTAAGCTGTCAAATAAATTATAATAATTTTTAAAACCAATAAAATAAAACTGAAGGACTCAAGGGACTTGTGTCTAAATGATACTAACTCAGAGAAAAATAAACTGCAGATTAGATATTAGTTGAAATTTAAAGCTCTCGCTGAGATTAATATGTCAATCACCAAATCCACACAATTTTGCAATAAGTGTTGTCTTTACGTTTACCTTTGTTATATCTCTGGACTCATTGCATTACTTCGGAAAAAAATACTACAAAAACTCAGTGTTTAAGAAAATTTAAGACGAAACACTGGACTTGGAAGGAAGCAGAGTTTATTGACCGCAGTGAAGTCTGTAATAAAAATGTGTATCGAAGAGATTCTATGTAAAAATTCGGAAAGGAACCGAATATTCTTATATCATTATGTCTATATTCCACCTTTTCTGCTCCTTGATACTCGGTACATCAAAAATATTTTCGTGAAAAATAATAAACGTCCTATATCACGGCTATATATTCGTTCGTTTCTGGACTCAGAAATTTTACTAAGAGTTCGCTTGAATAAAATTTTTGTGGCCCCACAGCAAATAAGTTTGCAGATAGATTACTCACGATGCTCCAAGTGGACTTAACTCTGAATTACATTGGTTTTGCGATATCTTATCTCAACTTCCTCCAGAAACGGAGCTCTAAGGTGACAGCCCACGCTGACGAAGTTGTTTAATTGGTATTTTTAATTACCATCTAAGCACTGACTCTAAGGACTTGACTAAGAGCTAACTCTCGGATCTGGAGACTCTCGTCAAAGGAGCTGCTTTGGTAGTCTGCCATTACTTTTCTGTGCTACTCGTATATTCCTGTAGTGGAGGGCGCTCGAAAAGGCTACTTTCGCTAATAAACTTGAACGTGTCCAAAAAGTGGCTCTCTTCGATATCTCCGTTGCACTGGGGACTACATTGGAGTAGAGATCCAGTGAACTTTTCCACAGATTGGTAGAAACCAGGAGGAAAGAGCGGCGGAGTTGTCTTCGTCTGTTGAGCTCTCCATCAACCTTAGCTGTAGGCTACCGGACTACTTTAGTTCCACCAATGGATGTTGGTTGACGACCCGCCACTGCGCGACTGTGAGATCTTTCTGCTCTTGAGTAGAAAGTAGGAGATCTACTGAACTATGTTACTTGCCCTTGGCAAAGTTGAGCGCAATCGTAAGATTTCTTACTGGACATTGTTCAATAGACAATCATGCGGTAAGGTGGTGTATCCTCCTTGCACTTTCTCCTCCAATATCTAGCTTTTGTAAGATTGAGGTTGAAACATCTCAGCAGTCATACCTTCAGCGAGGCAGAAGACATAACCGAAATGTCTTTGTTATTGGTTCAAAGCGCTTCGTTGGTTAATGATAGCTTTATGAACAATTTTATATGACTTCTAGGTACCTCAAAGGACCGCCTATATGCTGTTCAAGTGAGATCCTTGTTAGGATCGACTTTTTAACATATAGAGCCTCAGCTCTTGGAAATAAATTCAACCTGAGGAATTTCAATAAAACCTAGTTTTCTGTAGGAAGAAGCGAAAGAATTTCTTTCAGAGAGTGCATTTATTATTTTGGAAAAGTATGCAGAGAAATGATATATTCTTCACTGACCTTCAACCAACTTTCTAATTTGACTATCAACTTCATTATACCAGTAGATATACATAGTCTAGGAAAATATTTCAAGGTTAGTTGGTTAGAAGTGATTACTTCCCGATAGTTGCCATAATATACATACTATATACTTTTCTTACTATATGAGGAATAGACAGCCGCGAAATATTTGGAAACAAAGCTCTTCAGGTACTGAACAGTCAAATCACTACGAAAATTCCAAGGTTGATTTTTGGTACCGCATGTACAAATCGAAAATGCTTCAAATGTCTACTAAGCTAGTCTGTCATGAATAACCCACAAACCCACAGAGAACGCAAACGACGTCAACATTAAGGGAACGCAATATGAATTTGGACAGCAGTTCAGCTAAGCACCTCGTAAAGGTGTGTATATACAAAAGGCGATTACGGCGTAATTTTACGCAATCAGAACGCATTATTGTGTGCCAAGTCAGGCTGTTAATGACCTAGCAAATTTACATAACGGCGGTTGTGCGGTTACACGAGTGACAGGAAATTAATATACTATATGGTATATGAATACATAAATATATATGCATATATAAATGTACAAGATTACATAATTTTCGCAAATTGCTTTATGAATATTAACGAAGTGGGAAAGCGCTTTGGACGTTAATAGAATTGTCACTACTAGCAGTGAAGTCTGATGAAGTTCAAGTTTACGCAGTGTTATGAAGAACCTTGAGGGTCAGTGGATTGAGTGATATGTTATATTAATATATTTCTAATTCATTTCTTCAATAGTTGAAAAAGATTTCATCATTTGACGATGGTTCCAAATTGTTTACTCAAGAAAAGACTATTTCGGCTATCCAATACTTAATAAGGTCTCTGTCGTTTCCTTCGTGGCTAGCTTAATAATACATTGTTCAGTATATAAGAATTGGGCTGAATCACAGCCATCATCAGTTAAATAATTCTTACGGGGTGCAAAAAAGGCAATTTACAACAACCAAAGTGTAAACATTCATTAATCTTATCGGCAAATTTCACACAATAAGTATTCTTTAATCCTTGACGATTATCTGCCTTCCGCAGCATCATGAATTCAACATTCTTCTGTTCAACATGGAAAAAAAGCAAAGTACAAGCTTCTACCACACATACAAAAAAAGTATAAACATACATATACTTCTGTATGTACCTACATGAGCAGACCATAAATCAGAATTCTTTCCCATAACAGCCATAAAGGGTAGGTATTGACAATACTTATTTCTGTGTTGCAAGTGTGTTGCTCTTGCAAATTGCAACTTAAAGATAATGGTGACATAAACAACATCACAATGACATGCCATTAGCGATTGATGACTGTCGAAAGAACAACAAAAACAAAATAAAAAATTAAAAAGAACAACAAAAGTAAATTAAAACCCGCAGACGAGTGCACTATGTAATGTACATATGTATGAACATAATGTGATAACAGAAATATTATGAGGCAGTCATGAAAAAATGCGAAAAGGCAGCCAAGTGGTTTCCTTCTAGGGCAAAAAAGACAATCTTAGAATTATTGTTAGACAAATATATTGGAAACTCTTTACTGAAGTATCGTACAAATTGAACTTGCGGAACACTTTTGTATAACCTAAACTAACTGGTTATGAAGTGGTGAGTTCTTAAGTAATTCTTATATAACATCTGCTGCAATTTTTATTCTGGTAAAATATAATCTCACATGTTTTTATGCCTAACTGAATTTTGCTTTCGGAACATTTGATATCTTAAACATAAATTGATAACGAATTGAACTTTTGGAACGCTTTGGTGAATCTCGAACTAGTTTCAAGGTGGTTCAATTCTAGGTGATTCTTATATAAAACCGATGTAATCTTACTTCTGACAATACAGTCTCTAACTGAAAACTGCTTTCGGCATAATTTATATAAACTGAAAACGCACTGAACTTATGGAACACTTTTGTATCTTCCGAAATTGTTGTAAGAGGTTAGTTTTTAAGCAAATTTATTATTAGAAAGACAGTGCAGTGTCAGAGACATAGGCGAGTCTTTGACACTTTACTGGCTCTGACTGAAAATTGCTTTCGAAAAATTTTATTTGCCAATGAATTGAACTTTTGGAACATTTTTCTATATCAGGAACTAGTTGTGAAGTGATGAGTTCCGAAATAATACTTCTCTAATTATTCTTTAGTTATAAGGTGGTGAGCTCCTAAGTAATTCTTTTAATATAATCCTCCATGTCTTCATGCTATTTACATAACTGTCACTCACTGAAAGTAGCTTTCGAAAAAAAATTTTTGACAACGAATTGAACTTTTGGAACACTTTACTGTATCTGGAACTAGTTGCGAAGTGATGAGTATCGAAGTAGTTCTTATGTAACCATTGTTGCATTGTTACTACAGGCAAAACAGTATCGCTTATGTCTCGCAGACACCTAAAGCATATTAAAATGCGTGGAATGCTGTGAGAAAATAAGAGGACACATTACTAGGAAATTTTGCAATGCGCTTTTCATGAATGACAATGTAAAGCAGCTGACTGAGTACTTAAGTGCAAATATACTTAACGGTACTTGTACTCAAGCAAATATGACAGCAATAGCAAAAGAGTAAATTACGACGAGTGTGTAAAAATTATAACAATGCAGGCAACTTGACACTTTCTTTAACGGTGATTCCTAGGTATTTGTTTAAGAATATTAAAGCTGGTGTTAATAATAATTTAAATATCTAACCAGTTGACGGAGCCGGTTTCGTAAGCAGTATACGGTAGATAAACTATAAACAGACAAAGCCTGAAAGGAAATCTTTCAATATTCTAAAAAATCATCACAGGCTTATCAGTCCTGGAATTTACTCCTGCGAATGAACGTCTAGGCACAATCTACGACACAGCGAAATTTTTCAACATTTGATGATTTGCGCCTACGCCCCGAAGGAAGAGAAGGACGACAAGACCATAGATGCCTTTTATGAGCACCTGTTGCGCATTTATGAGAGCTGCTACGGTCACGATGTCACGATGTCAAAATTCCGATTGGTGACTTTAAGGCCAGAGTAAGCAAAAAAGGTATCTTCGGAAAGCAGCTGGTAAATTCAGCCTCTATGGCGAAGCTTTTAAAAATGTGTTGAGGCTGATCGGCCTCGCTCGGTTAATCCGAAATATGGAATTCTTTAGTACTTACCAGATTCCAGCACAAGAATCTTCGTCAAAAAACTTGACTGTCTCTGGATTGAAAAGCTCATAACCTGAAAGTTTATATTGTGATATAATAGATGAACTTTATGTCTTCAGTGTTGTTAAGGTGGATACGCAGTGGCTATTGGCTACCGCCGCTGTGCAGCAAAAGCACTTCCATCAACAAACACAAGAAAAAGTCGACATGAGGAGGCTTCAATTTGAACCGATAGCCTAAAGGATTTCTGCTCGCCTTGCACCACTTCGCTCTCAGAGCACCCATCCACACCTCGGCAAAAGAAACTATTAGTTTTTGGAAAGGTAAAGAGAACCCGTGGTACGATGAGGATTGTTCCAAGAGCAATTACTCGCACAAAGAACAATAAAACAATGACCGACTGAGGTTTAAGGTTGAAAACGTACTTTAAGTGTGCTTTTCCCAATTCACATGAAGAGAGTCCCACAATCTGCTCAAATTACCGTGGGATAAACCCCCTCATCCTACTATATTCGTGTTACACTCCAAGGCATAGACAATGAACCTCTGATGAGTCGCCCTTTGGAGTCTTCTAGAGAAAGGTTTTGCGGAAGATTTATGGTTCTTTCCGTTTTGGCAACAGCAAATGCCTCAGTTGATGATCTCGAATCATTTTTAACGCAGAAACCAGAAACTTTTCGTTTTAAATCAAAGTAAATCAAAACCGATCAAAAATAACTATTTTTCTGGATATTTATTATTTGCCAGAACCTAGGCAAAAGGAAAAAATGTATAGTATGAAATTTGCTTATTATTTTTAGCAAATCAAATACTAAAATAATCAACTATAGTTTCATTCCTCTTCCTCTCATGAGAAGTAATTATATTTCTCTGTATTTATTGGTCACGTTTTTGTGATTATTTGCAGCAATTTCCCATCATAATCAATGTCCCAGTAATTACCAATATGTCAACAACTTGAAGCCACCTCTAATATTAATAAGTTAACTGTACTATGCACCAACTCATGACAACTAGGAAACTGGCAGGCAGTAAATTGCTGAAAGAGAACTGCAAAAAATAATAAAAGACCATTTGTCAATGTTATAAACGGACATAACATACAAGTGTTGCATAAGACCGGAGCAAATATTAATTTCGGGCGACTAACATAGCGCCACATAACAATAACAACAAATTTCATGGGCAAAGTTGGTCAAGAGTACATATATGGACTTTCCTGATAAGGCGTATTAGTTGGAGATGTTGCATAGATATGTGTGGATGTGTATGTGTGACTGTTTGCTTGATATATGCATGTTGTAGTATTATATGTAGGTTTATATATGTATGTATACTACTTATTAATATTGATATTAATGCGTGTTTTATGCTAAAACACCTTTTATCTGGCAACACTGCACAGCATGCCAATAAAACCGATTTCTTTGTATATACGAGTATACATATATAACACGGAACTCTTGTGTGTGTGTGTGACGACCGCAACTTGGCTTATTTGCGCATAATATTTGCACACTGAGCAGCAAAACAGCAAGGCAGCAGAGCAACAAGCTAAGCTGTCATAAGCAACATTGATGTGACTACACAAGATGTCAGGTTAATGTGAAAATAAACTATATTTCATATGTATAGTATATATTTATGAAAACATTTTCTTGGCCTGTCAGCAGCCATAAAATTGCAAGTATGTATAATTGTATGTATGTAGATATATTTATACCCTGAGCAGAGGACATTAAGTTTAAAGGATATATGTACGTGAAGAGAGTTCTTCAGTTTCTGAGAGATCGATCTGAAATTTTGCACAAGTTATTTTCTGAACAAGGAGCTGATCATTTGTTGGAATCTTCCATATCGGAGCACTTTTGCATATAGCTGTCATACAAATAGAAAAATTCAAAGATTCTATCGTATGGAAAACTTTTTCGTTTGACAAGCTATCTTCACGAAATTTTGCAAGAATTATTTTCAAAGGCAACGCTGTAATATTTGAAGAAATATTTCATATCGAACTACTATATGATATAGCTGTCATACAAATTGAACGATTTGAACCATGTCCTTGTATGGAAAACTTTTTCATTTGACAAGATATCTTCACGAAATTTTTCATAAATTATTTTTAGAGGCAACGCTCTAATATTCGAAGAAATATTTCAGATCGGACTATTATATGATATAGCTGCCATACAAATTGAAACATTCAAATATAGTTCTCGTAGGGAAAACTTTTTTATTTGATAAAATATCTTCACGAAATTTTGCATGAGTAATTTTCAAAAATATCGCTCTAGTATTTCAAAAAAATAATTTAGATCGGACTAATATATGATATAGCTGTCATACAAACTGATCAATCAAAATATGGTCTCTACATGTAGCAAGCTCTTTTATTTGACAAGATATCTTCACTAAATTTTGCGCAGACTTTTATCTGAAACCCCACTATAACTTGCGAAGAAATTGTTCAGATCGAACTACTATAGCATATAGCTGCCATACAAATTGAACGATGAAAATCTAGTTCTTGTATGAAAAACTTTTTTATTTGACAAGATATCTTCAAGAAATTTAGCATAAATTATTTTCAGAGGCAACGCTCTAATATCCGAAGAAATTATTCAGATCCAACCACTATAGCCTATAGCTGCCCCACAAACTGACCTATCATAATGAAGCTAAATTCCCTTTTATACACATTTATGCTATAAAAAAAGCACATGTGAAGGGTATTATAGCTTTGATGCACCAAAAGCTTACTTTTTTTTCATTATAACTACAAGTGGGAATATTTCCTATTTGTCAATTTTTTCTGCGTAGCGAGGCTGAAAATAATTTAACGCTCGAGTGCTTGACTTTATTATTTTTTCATTTTTTTTCTCTCTCCCTACTCAAATATTAGAAAGCTACACTCAATCGAACACACACACAACACTTGTACATATGTCGGCAAATATTTATATATAGCTGTGCAAATATAAAAATAGCCAATATGCTTGGTTTCCTTGTTTAGCTATTATTGCCTATTTATACACACACACGGCGGTATGTGTGTACGCACTCAACGTCTAACGGCTTGTGGTGCGACCGAGGCGAGCTTGAACGCCTCATGTCGATCGATTGCTTTTTCATTGGTTGCATGCTTCAATGCCTCAATGCTTTCGTAATTTATGTCCACTACTCGACAAGCAATGATATTTATTGTTCTATTTTTGTTGCTATTACTGTTGTTGTACAGTTTGTGCGAAATTGCTCGTTGAGGGTTAGTGGTGGCGCATATGTGCTCTGTGTTTATGTGAGGTGGGGGCGTTTGTTGTAGGAAATAGAAAAATTGTCTAAAAATCGCCACAAAGACAAATGGATGGCGGCTGCATTGTGCTTAAGCTGAAATTAATGGCCTCTTGCGTCAAGCACACACTCGTTTTAATCTACATATCTGTATGTAAGAAATATTTGTGTGCGGCAGTGTCGGCGTATTACCATTTGTTGCGATTAAGTATCACTTGGCCAGCTGGTGCGATAAGCATGTCACTAACTGTGCAGCTTTAGGTCAACTGTATTATGGTCATTTATTTGTCTGCTATGGTGAGGGTGTGAAATCGTTTTGCATAGAGAGCAAATGAAAATAATGGACACATATGTATGTGTGTATATTTAAATATATTTTAAGTTATAAAATACCGCGTTAGGAAATTTTTTAATTAATTTTTTTGGTTCAATTGTTTGGCTTCTGAAACACAATAAATTGAAGCATCGTTCAAATTTAGTGCGGTTTAACTGGTAGCGATAAAACTGCATTATGTTATGCATTGCCTACAATTTGGCGTATATAGGACAGAAAACTTAGCAAAGTCATACACCATGTCAATGAAAACTCTTTATAGAATTTAACCTAAATTTTAACGTATTTTTAAGATTAATTCTAATCTTTAGAAGGTATTAAATTACAAACATTTTTTTAAGAAAAACTTTCAAAAAATATGTTAACTCCACAACTTCTTTCTAAACAGATTTTAGGTCTGAATAAATTATTCAATTCCTATGTTTTTATGGTTGTAAAATTTATATTAACAATAAATAGACCCCAAATCTTTATTTATATTGAACCTAATCTCAATACCTATCGTTATATATGGTATATATCATTGCATATATCGATATCTGAGTATGAAGCATTTATTGACTACTATTAGGCGTAGACATATACTCGTTTAACAGGTCAGCTTAGCGAAGTCCAACACCCATATAAAAAACATATCACTAGGGAATAATATTTAAGCTTCAACTGCTTTTTAATGTTAATTTTTATTTTTCAGAAGATCAGAGCTTTATTGAATGAAAAATTATTTAATTAAATTAAAAGGAAAATTAAATATTAACATTCCCAAGGAAATGTAAAAAAATCAAATCTGATATTTTTATTATTTTGTATTTTATTTATTTTAGCAATGTCTGTGGATACTTATATCGTGTTAGTTACACTATTCATAACTAAAGAACGGATAAACCGATATGTGGGAAGGTAGTTTAGAACGAGAGGACGGACATAGTATACTTTTTATCGTTTTATGTCAAAAGTCAACACAATTCATAAATACCAAAGTAATATTTCAAATCATAAGCAGTGGTCAAAATTCATGTAAGAATCATTTGAAAATTTTATTACTTCAAAAAAAAAAAAAATAAATAAGTAAAAAAAATAACAACACAGAGTTAATGCGAGAGAACACTTATTTTCGTAGAATAGAACTGCAACCAAATTGGTAGTGCAATGATTCATAACTGACTCAGCAATAAGTCGATGAATATGTGCAGTTGACTAGGCTGATTGTCGATTGCACTCCAGTATAAAATGATGAAGGCATTGACATCACTCAATAGCGACAATTTTGATGAAAGCACATGGAGACGGTATATTTGGAAGACTCATGAAAAAAGAAAAGGAAAAATTCATCAATATGACTGCTATACTAAAGGACATAATGGCTATCACTTAAAGAGAAATGTCTGTTTCATTCAGCCTCATTGCAAAGTAATAGAAAATTAGCAAATCGGACTTTGAGTTTGCTTAAAATTCGACATATTCGCTGGTTCTAGCCTCTAGTGCCAAATGTGCATTTTCGATCAGAAATTTTGAAAGATCCGAAGGTATTCTTGAAATTATGTGATTAATTTGACTCTCATATTCATTAAAAAAATGTTCAAAATAATATTGCCTACATTTAGGCCCGCATATAACGCACAGCTTATCGAAGTCACACACCTGTAAAAGCTGACAAGAGTTTGGTCGAATTTCCATTTTTAATGATTTTTTTTTTTTTTAATTTTTGTAGCAATGTACATGCTTTTTAATATTGTTTCTTATTTTTATCCATTGCGTGAAATTACAATTATTTTCGAAACCAAAAATATCTAAATATTCGACACGAAATATATAAATTAATTTTTATATTAACAAAAAATGTGGATGGTCGTAACATAGAAAATATTTATTTATCCAATAACTAAAAGAAAGCTCATCATTGTGAAAATTGGTTCAGTTGACTATGGATAGAAAAGTTCAAGATATCAAAAAATTATATAAAATATGTTGTCCAAAAACTTAATATATATTAAGACATTCTTTGAGAATATATCTTACATATTTAAGCGTTCATTATTTCCTAATTGCTTCCTAAAATTAATTTTACTTTTTCTTTTAAAATCCAAATTGAAATGTTTTTTACCTCAAAATCGTGAGCCATTTGGATTTGTATATTTGCAAACTGAACCTTCTCTATACAAATCTTCACTCATTGCAAAGAATATTTACCTCAATTGTGTGCTACCATTTATGGACAAACATTAAGTCCAAGGACAAAATTTATGGACATTAGTTGAGGTTACGTATACGCCGAGGTCACAATTTTTCTAATCATTATATTCGAACTTTGATTAGTGGAAAGAAAAAACTATAGAAAAAACATTAAAATCGGTGGCCCGGAAGCTATAATAGCTTTCAAACTTTAATGTTTTATAGCATAATGATATTCATTCTGATTTTGTTCGATCAGTATGACTGGCAGCTATATGCTATAGTGCTCAGATGTGAACAATTTGTTGGGAGACTATGGCGTTGTCATGTGTAATAATTTGTGCAAAATTTCATGGGGATAAATTTTCAATTAAAAAGTTTTCATAAAGAAACTTGAGTCTGACTATCAATTGGTCTGACAGCTATGTCCTAAAGTGGCACGATATCGGCGATTTCGGCAAATCAGCAGCTTCTTGGAGGGCAGTTACAATATTTAATATCTCAAAAACTGAGCGACTAGTTTGCCTGTAGGCAGACGGAGAGAAAGTCGAATATAGTCGAACCCATTCAGCTCATCACGCTGACCATTTGCATACGAGTATATATTTTAGGATCTACAAAAGACGAGACAATCTTAATATGCCCTTTAAAAAATGTTTATAGCCTTTTCTAAATCATTTCTCTAAATAATTACTTTTATGACAAAATATTGTGAATATTAAACTTTGAATTCTTCTATTACAAAATTATCTCATTTCACAAATTTACACATTTTGTATTGAATTTACTTTGATTTATGTATGTATGTGCCTCACTTTATGTAAAAACTGCTTTCGCTAAGCGTTTAACATTTCATTAACATCCAAACCAGAAATTCCCTGCCTACACCTGAGAAATCGCAGAAATTTCATGCGTGGATAAACCACACTAAATCTGCATATTTTAATTATATGCACAAACACACAGCCAGGCATAAATCATATGTATTTGAAATTAGTAGACAAAGCTAAAAATATTGTAATTGCGACAACCTTGCATGACCAGCAGTTTGGCATCAAATGTTAATGGTTTGTGCGGTTTTACCGCGACATCAATAATTAAATTTAACCACAAAATTGTATTTTATTGTTGAAAATTTCACAGTTAAATTGATTTTAGTTTTTTCTTTGCTAATTTATGTATATATATGTACATAAATATTTGTATATAACATATAGTTAGTCAATAGCCCATTTAACGCTGCACAGCTGCTTTTTGAGCGTTTCTCTTAATTGAAGTGCACATGAAAATTAGTTGGGCGTTAAATAATTGCACTAAATTATGTGTTAAGTGCTTTAAAATATTAAATTTTGTTGTGTGAAAAATAAATGCACGAAATTACAGTTTTATTTAATTGAATTGCTGCAAAGGGTTACTCATACGCGCTGTTGACCTTAAACGAATATGCTGCTGAATGGAAATTTTATGTGTTTTAAAATGAGAAAAACAAAATATAAACAAGTTTTTCATAAGTTAAAAGCAATGTGTGTGTGTTTCGCTTTTTTTAATATTTATTTTCGTCATATCAGGTTCGCCGCACAAAGCCTCGCCTGCGCCTCCGGGGAGCATGCAGCTCAAAAAGGATATGTTTTTTGAAGCTGCATTTGCATGCGTCTCATGGGTTTGGACAGCTGTTAAAATTTGTTGGTAGAGTGAGATATTTTTTTAATTTTTTATGAGTCTGCACAAGGATTTTTCAGTATTGTGTTAAGAGAATTAATTTTTTTTTAATTAAAATATATATAAATTACAAAATATAAGTAACTCTTTAGCATTAAATAAGACACCAATAAAGTTATAAATGTTAATGAAAATTGCTCTTTCAGACCCGCAGTAACTTAAAGTGAAAACCAAAAAGTAAAACACAGTAAATGTCTTCCTTCCTTTTTCACTCTTCAGTCAATTCCCAGCCAAATAAAGCAAAACTCATTCAATCATAGCCAAAATCTTTAGCAAGAGTAAATTTAACGATACACCTGTTGCTCTCGCACCAACTCTAAGCAATCAGCACAATGAAGCCAACGCCTTTGTGCAACTTCCTTGGCACTTTGACAAAATCGCCACTTTTATAGTTCGCCTTTGTGTGGCAAGCTGCTGAAGAAAAGCGAAAGCAGGCAGACAACAAAGACAAGATTTGAAAAATAAACAAGCTACACTCTATTGTAGTCAACTGACTAGCGGTAACTTGGCAGCCAAGCAAAGGCCACTGCGTCATGAATGGCAACCTTTTTGGCAGCAGAATCAACAAACAAACGCCAGTGCATTGGTAAACAGAAAAAACGTGAAATAAAAGTAAATAAATAATAGATTATGACCGCAATTTTTTTTTATTGCTAAGAAAAGTGGGAAGTATGAAAGCTTTAATTACTTGAAGTTGACGGAGAAGAAATCGAGGTT
Organism: Bactrocera dorsalis; assembly: GCF_023373825.1. Taxonomy (NCBI): domain Eukaryota; kingdom Metazoa; phylum Arthropoda; class Insecta; order Diptera; family Tephritidae; genus Bactrocera; species Bactrocera dorsalis. The sequence goes on from NC_064306.1 coordinate 51,682,511, forward strand.
TCAATAAAAATAAAGGCACGGACTGGTGGAAAGTAAACTTTATTTTTTGCTGACATTCAGCATTTCAAAAAGTCAGCAATTATACTCTGACTTTCTTCTCTTTCCAGTAAGATCAAGACACAGAATCTCTTACGCTATTTTTTTTGGTATTGAAAATAATTATTTTCGGAGATGTACTAGGAATTTTGCTGACCCGGCATCCAAACTAGTTCTTCCGGAACTGAAACTTTAAACGAGTTTTCCTCGAAATTGTCGTTTGCAAAGCGATACTTACGATTTCCCAGATACTCCTCTATAGACTTTTCTCCATCATCCACCATTATTATTTCAGGCAGTTGCCATTTCGTGAAAAAAAGTTTCCCACTTTTTCCCAGTTCCAGACAATGCCACATCACATTGTTCTATGTAGATTAACAACTTTTTTTGTGGTTTCAGATTGTTGGTAGTGTTGAAATGGTGAATATGGTCACATGCTAATTATTGAGACTTCACTTCTTCAGCTGCTTTTGAAATATTTAACTCTTTTATTTTTTGATGTTGTCAGTATTCTTGTAACTTTTGAGTCTTTAATTGGTAGAGGACTCTAGAAAAGACTACAATAGCAAGAAAACTTGAGAGCGTACAACAGCATGTGTGGTGCTCTAATGTCCACACCAACCATGGCACTTAACGCCATTTTGTACGTAGTACCCGTAGACATCTTCGGAAGGTATATGGCTGCAAAAGTTGCTATCAGACTCGGATATCTCATACTCTTTGATTTCATGCCCGATAACATGGATCATGGAGTCCCCAAGCCGAACTCTGGCGTCTCTTTCTTTGCCCATATACTACGAGGGAGTTATGGGTTCTTTACTGATGGATCAAAGCTTGGAAGGAAGATTGGTGGAGGGGTTCTCTATCAGGAGCTGTCTATTAACTGCAGCTTCAGACATCCTGACTAAGGCCGGGACCTCCAAGCCGAGGTTGCAGCCATAAAGGAAGCAGTAGATCTACTGATCACGAGTGCAGTCTCCTTTAGAGAAGTGACCATTCAATCTGATAGCAGAGTCGCGATACTAGCCTTGAACACATTTACAGTGCGTTTAGAGATGGACGAGGAGTGTATGAAAGAAGATGAGAGAGCGCATACCTTCAGACATCCCTCCGAATGGTTGATGACCAAAATTTCTCGAAACAGTTGGATTGATCGGGTTGAAATTTTTACACAATCTTTACAGAAAGGTACAAGATTTTGTGATTAATTTCGTTTTTTATTTTTTGAAGCACCCTGTAATAGTATAAACAGTTTCGTAAAACGACTTTTTTGCAGAAAACCGAAATTTTGTCAAATTTTCCATCGATAATTCCCTGAATTGATTTACAATAATAAACAAATTGCGGTTCTTGGATTTTAGATAGTTTCAAACAGAAAAATCTTGCTCACTGCTAGTCATCTTTCCTCCTGTAGATCGGCTACGGGTTAAATGGAATACAAAATTTTTAAAAATAGATTTCCGAACATATAAGTATGTACGTTAAATAATTTTTATTTTTAAATAATTTTTTTTTTATTAAATGAAATGCTTTTGAAAAATAAAAATTAGGGAAAGTGGGTTTTTTTCTTAAAAATAAAATCGGTTAGGAGGTTAGAGTAATACCCATCGTAATATTTCCTAATTTCACGTTCTTATAGTAAAATATGAGAAAAGGAAAAATTATGTTTAAAACAGCCCTTCACCACTCTCGATGAATAAATTTGAAAATTATTGTTAAAATTTCAAGCCAATTAGTGAAGTGTTAAACGAATCGGAGGTCTAGTAGAAAGAAGTAGTTTTGCAAAAAAAACGCATAACCAACACTTCTTGACAAAAACTTTCGATCCTCAACTTTTGGATATTTTTAATACCTAATAAAGGCTTATCTTAATGATGTCTTACGCAAACAATTTTCGCCACAGAAAATTCCATTTACCATATTTAGCTTTCACGCTATTCCGCTCTATATCTCTTCATTATTGCTCTCCAGATTCTTCTCACATTGTTTTAGGAACACATCTGATCTTTAGTATTTCCATTACTGCCCCAGTGCGTACCGTCAGAGAAGCAATTGTTAACATAACCGTAGATTTGTTTAGCTCATTGTGGTAATAAATTCAAATCCCCAAATACAAACACTTTAAGCACTATCTGCATGAAAAACAAGCTAAAATGCGCTTTTTGACAGCCACAGAAATTCATCAGCCCCAAGGGCCCGTACGAAATGACACAACATGGCAGAGTTGCCATTGAACTTTGAACATTTGTCTCGAATTCCAATGCAATCGATGCCAATGTGTTAACAAAGCAAAGGACATGTTGGCCACATTGACAATTAACACAAGCAAATCAAGTAAGCAAAAGCAGCAACAAAAAAAAACAATACTAAATGCAAATGTAAAAGGTTTGGGCAAATATTTGCACAAACACATGCAAGCTAACAACAAATAACGGTAAAACATTGCACTTTTCGCATGAGCACATCTCGATTGCGTTGCCACTTGCAACTGAACGAGCACTCAGCAGCGCATGTAGAGTGTGATTGTATGCGCATGGGTGTGTGTGTGAGTGGACCCACGTCCATTAATACCAAATCACTTGAGGGCATCAGTGGCTGACTCGTTGAAGACAAAGCAGCTGGCTTTGACTTTGGCTTGTTGGCCGCTTATCTCGCATTACCACAGCATGCGAGAGTAATGAAATTCGGTAGAGAGGAGAGGCAAATGCAGGGAGCGGAAGGTCATTATAGACTGCACTGGACACTACTTTTTTCCTCGTGCAACGGGAATTCCATTGAAACACAATTCCACATGTCACAACTACTATAATTATAACAACAACAACAAAGAGGTTGCACATTCTGCTCTCTGGCTTGCAGTAGCCCCGGTGTCAGCAGTCCATTTAGTACATTTCGTTATCCCGTTTGTAATGCCATTGAATAGCGACTGCAACCAACATTCAGCAAAGCATTGTCACTTGTTCATGCCACATTTCTACTAATGCTGCTGCATGCCACAATCCCGGAGCAAAGCACATGCATGCATGTTAACATGCTACACATAGAATGCCATGCTCTTTCTGTGCGCAGCGCCTGGGTGCCTTGGCCCCCCCACCCATTCCCGACTTGCAGTGCTTCATATGCATACATGCAACGCGTTGCAAGTATTGCGTGGCACACTCGTTTTAAGTGGTTAGCCCACGAGGGCGGAGCAGTGGTATTTGCCACACACCGACCTCCACATTAGCATACAAGCACACATATTCCGCTGGCATTGGACATCCGGTTGTAGCAAGGGGGAGGGTGTGCTGTTGCACGTGCATTGGTTGTTTCTATGATTTTTGTTTTTATCGCCTAGATTTATTGAAATCCATTTCGCTGCATCTGCTTGTCTGTCAGTGGGTTTGTCTGAGCAGCACTCGCTTTATCCGTTTGTCTGTTTGCCTGCCTGTCAGCCAGTCGGTTGGTGTTTGCGGTTTCACGCTGTTCCCGGCAGCCAGTTTGTAGGTTTTTATGTAAATGTTATTGATGACCCAGCGAGGATTAGCTATTTGCAAAATAAAAGTGAAGAAAATGTCTCGAATAATCCTCCAACTAGCAAAAGAATAATGGGAACCTTGTGTTAAACCAAAGACTTACACTGGAACTCGCTTAAAAATTCGAAACATGTATTTCCAGAACTCGTGGCATGTGGCATATAACTGTTCTCACGGATAAGTAATTCAGTGAAATTCTTGTATCTCAAGTGGGAAAGTTCATAAGCGACCTTCCGATCTTCCTATTGGTTTCATACTTTATTCGACTAAATTTGTTAAAAACCTGAAGATGGAGTCAACATGATACATAAATTGGAGGTCTTTTTTTCCTCTGGTTCCCCCGACGGTACTGCGACGAATAGCAGAGCTGGAATCTTTCATCAATTCGGACGACATGACCTAGCCAGGGTAGCTGATGTCTTTTAATTCGTTGAACTACTTATGTCAATGTCGTCGTATATCTCGTACAGCTCATCGTTCCATTGACCGTATAACCGGGAATTCAATTGCCTACTCAGTCCAAAGTAGCACCTGTTGGCAAGTCTGCATTGGATTTTAAGGCCAATATTGTTTTTGGTTCCAAGATAGATTAAATTCTCAATGACTTCAAAGTTTTGACTGTCAACGGTAACGTGTGAGCCAAGTCGCGAATGCGATGACTGTTTGTTTGATTACAGAAGATATTTCGTCTTGCCCTCCTTCACTACCAGACCCATTTGCTTCACTTGTGTGAAACGTTCGATATCGAACGGCTCAGAGAGGTCCTTCTCAATCCTGACGGAGCTTTTGGTGTTTACACAGTCTTATTAGAGTTTCGAAGATTCTGAACTCATAGCGGCAGTTCCTTTTCGTCCTAACGAAGGCGGCTTTTAAAAGGACGAAAAGGTAGTGTGTGTCGATCTTGCTTTAACGGTTCTTTTCCTAGATTTAGCGCTTGGTAAAAATCAGGTCGCTAGTAGATCTTCCAAGTGTAGGCGAAAAAGCTAGTCATAATAAGAAGCTAGTAACCTAAGGAACCCTTGCCTAATATATGTATATCCAATTCAATATCAAAGTGTGATATCGAGATCCCCAAACCTACTTATAGTATCTCTTAACTGACTGACTATTTCATATTTCTTTCTTCCTTGTTACTAAAATTTGCTACAATAAATTTTGGGAGACTTCAACTAATAAAATATATTTTTACTTTAGCCAGTCCGAACTACTAAAGCTAGAGCGACGAGTAATTGATATTGAACTAATATTTTGCGTCGAAAATACGTGTTCAGAATACAGCGCAAACCTGAACGTTTTCATTTTTTCCAGCAAGCAATTCGACGTATTTTTTTCTTGTCATTGCATGTTAGATTTCTACGAAATTCACGTTCTAACCATTCTACTCACATACAACCCTTCATTCGCATATGTTCACTTACTATATAGATATGTGCTTGCTGCAGCTTTAACTACTCGCTGATTTGTTGTTGTGCTCCTGTCACCACTGACAATTTTCCAGTTTAGCTCGCGGTTTTCAGTGAATTCATTCATATGTTTGTAGCTTTTATTAGCTTAAGGAATGTTTTCATTTCTAGTTGAACTCAGACTAAATTACATTACTGAAATTGTTTAACTCAAATTTGAAAACCAGCTCAATTCGGTTGTATATGTGTGTGTGAAAATGTAATGAGTTTTTCAACGAAATGATGGTATTCGGTTGAATGACATTGTATTTAATTATTTTATTTCTTCTATTATCTCATAAAATGAGTAGGTAAGTATATCTTAAGTGATATTATTGGCGATTTTTTCCGATGAAAAAAAGTTCAATCTTTGTTGGTGCAGACGAATTCTTCGGATAATGGAGAGATTTACGAAAAGAGCCGCTATACATATTTTTCAAAGCGCAATTTTAGCTGAGGCTCACCTATAATATAAGGCGCATTTTCAAATTCTGGAACAGTACCGTTGGCATTCCTTTCTTGCCGCATGAATAGTTCCGAGCACCAGGAAGTATTTGAAGCAAATCTACTAACCTGTATACACAGTCATCTCTTTCTTTTTTCGACACGACAACGCAAGAATCTATATGAGCAGGTCAACGAAAACGTGGCTTTAACGTAAAAATATGGATATTTTGAAATGAACAGCTTGCTCTTAAGATGTAAGTCCCGTTACGAACATCCGGGGATGGCTGGTAAGAAAGAAGGATGATTGTTGTCAATTTAATACGATTTCTGAGCTAAAAACAGCTATTTATTACACCAATTCAATGCCAAATCGAATATTCGCACTTATTAATTATAATGGATAAAGTACTGTTAGAAAAAAATGCTTTTGTTTTAGAATTGTTACAGTTACCAGAGAGCTTTAAAGTAACATCATTCGTTTTTGGAATTGGAAAACATTTTTTTTTTTTCAATATTTCACAGAATATAATGTCTTTATACAGTAAAAGTTTATTTCTGATATGAACTGTAATGCAGTGAAGACGTTCTGATAATTCGAAAGAGCAAGGTCTGTATAATAAGGCAGGTGAAGCAAAACTTCGCTCGACCGCTGTTTTCTATATAATTTTTAACCCGTTTTAGAACTTGAGGCCGAACGTTGTCATAATGAAAAATTATTGCCTCGTATCGAGTCGCTAATTCTCACTGTTATTCGGCAAAAGCACGTTACAGTTTGATAAGCTATTGTTGATAGCGTTGATGTTTTAAGGGCTCATAGGCTCTTCTGATCTCACCAATTGAAGAGCATTACCTCTGTGTCATAGATATTCAACTTTGCCGTTGATTTAGGTTGTTGGACAATGTTTCATATATAATTCACAACCTGATATAAAACCGACTCACTAGTAGCATTTTCGACTTGCGGAATTGCCTTTCAGTGCTTTCTGGCCTCATATAGAAACCACCTTCCTTGCTTTAAGATGTTTTGAAATGACTGCTTGAGTGACTCTCAAACATTTTTCGAGCTCTTTTTGTGCTTGCTGTCATCCTTCATCAAATTGTGCTTTCATTTTCTCAACCTCACACCTGTTTGCTTCTCCAGAATGTTCTTCCTCTTCGAAGCCAAAATCGTCGTCATATCACTACGTTCGCTCAGCTACAGCATTTTCATCGTAAACTTCGAGCAGGCAGCTGAAATTTTCTTCAAAGCGGAACTTCTTTCGAAAATAATTTTTCAGACATAAAGTTCGACGTATTTCAAAGAAAAAAAAAATATTCGTATATAGCCGAACTTTCAGATCTAAAATATGGAAAACATTATCGTAAATACTAATTTGCTCGATAACAACCGAACATTAGAAGATTTACCATACACTGGTATATGACTGAAGTTCTTTAATATCCAAGGAAATTCGAAAAATTTCACTCAAAAAAGTTCTCATCAAAATCGACTTCAAAACTGCTAGCTGCTAAGTATAGTCTTATTCATAAAGAGAGTTATGCACATAAGCACATGACTCTTCATACGCACAAAATTTACAAAAGTTTGTTATTTAACTTCTCGAAATCATCGAAAAGCCTTAAGCATCTGAATCACACATCATTTCTATTATTTTATAAGAGTTGTCAAATTTCGCCTTAAGAAGCGAAAATGCTGATTTGTTGTCAATATGTACATATATATAAACATAAATGTAAATATATATTTTTTGTGTATATGTTATCTATTTTACGTAGCTACCTATATATTCCCTGAGTGATTGCGCCGAGTGCGACAAATAATGCTGACTTTCAGAGACTTTGAAGGAAGCTTGTGGTAACGATACGAGTACAATACCCGCAGGCAAATCAGATGTTGCAATTTATCAAAGTTACCAACAGCAAACAGGTAGGGAGGCAGACAACTGTGTTGGCATGGAAATACTTTTAGTTACACTACAAGAGCGCGCTAACAAGCTGCCGTGTATCGCCGCAAGTCAGTAATGGCAAATTGCCTATGTGACAAATTTGTCTTTGGGGTAGCTTACGAGCTACAATTCTTAACACAAAACCAAGAAGTTCATTGTTATATGCGAATTGAAACAGTGAAAATATTAAAGAAGTAAAAACATTGAAAATATTTTAAAAATTGTATGAAGTACTATGAGGCACACATTTCATGTTGCCTCCATTCAGGCGCGGAGGAAAAGACTCAAAAGCATATGAAAACAATAAAATGTGAAGAAAATCTAAATGTATTGCCCATAATGCGAAACGAAAGCGCAACTTGAACTATTTACTGTATTATATGCTCCACTTCACCTTTTCTCATATATCTACACTGCGTATAAGCAACATTTTGTCAACCTTTTAATAATCAATTATCATCCATTAAAAAACAATCAAATGTCATTATATTTCGAAAAAATCAATAACTTTGCAATTATTAGCGAAATGTTTCGCTATTATTAGTTGTGATTTCTGTATGAAGTTATTTTTGGCCTACCTCCTCTCTACCATAATTGTTAGTGCCCCATTTATGTCCCACTTTCGACATTTATAACCGCTCATGCAATACTTAAAGCCACATTTACTGCCTAACAACTGTTCACAGTTAGCCTGAATGTCCGTCTGTCGATTAGTCTGCCCGCTAACTGTCTAACGGCATATCCATTAGAATTACAAGCGCAAGTGTGCCAATAAAAGCAAAAAGATACAGTCATATGCAACAACAACACGAGTAATAATAATAGAACAAGAAAAAACGCTAACTTCAGCTACAATGAAGCTATAATACCTTTCACGGCTGCATTTCTTATAGCATAAAAAGGTGTAAAAGAAACCATATCTTGATTTTTTACCGTTCGGTTTGTATGGCAGCTATATGCTATAGTGGTCCGATCTCAATAATTTTTTCGAAGATTACAGGGTTGCTTAGGGCAATAATCTAGGTCAATCTCGACAAATAAAAAGGTTTTCCATACAAGATTTAAATTTGAATCGGTCAGTTTATATGACAGGTATATGCTATAGTGGTCCGATCTCAACCATTTTTTCAAAAATTACAGGGTTGCTTTGGCAATAATGTAGGTCGAATTTTGTAAAGATATCTCGACAAGTAAAAAAGTTTTTCAAACAAGATTTAAATTTGAATCGGTCAGTTTGTTTGACAGCTATATGCTATAGTGGCCCCACATCAATGATTCCAACAAATGAGAAGCCTCTACGTAGGAAAAGGACAGGTGCTAAACTTCAAATCGATATCTCAAAAACTGAGGGGTTAGCTCGTATGTATACAGTCCGTCCGTCTGGGACATGGCTAAATTGACTTAGCGCATCACGTTGACCCTATATACTTTACAGGATATTCAATATTCCCTTCTGAGTGCTAAAAACTTCGTTTCAACCTTAATACACCGTGTTGAGGGTATACAAACTACCAAAAACAACAACAACACCACTAATAATAATAATAAAAAAGACAAACACAATGACCAGCCAATCAATAGTTACCACCGACTATGGTATAATAACTGATGCAATGATTTATTACATTGCCCCGACGCTGAGGCTCGCCGGCTCGTGCCGTCTGCCATACACCGGCGATTTGCCACTGGCTGCATGCAAGCCGCCAAGGACCGACCGTCGGTATGCTTGTGCCGCCTTTATTGTTGCTTTGCACTAATGCCATTGTTGCTGGTGTTGTAGTTATTTTTATCGTCGTTGCTATTGCCAGGCATTGTTAGGCGGGCGTTCGCTTGTAGTTATGTGGCAACTTTTGTAATTGTTGCAAACGCTGGCGCTGCGCGGTTGCATGCTTCCTGCTGACCGCTTTTAGCGCTCTGACTATCCGCTATTTACGTGTTGTAATGTATTTTTTCACTTCCTTCATTTTTCTCGTTTTTTATTCACCACTCACACAAACCGTTTTTCAGCTATTTTTATAACATTTGGTATCAGCAATGTGGATATGTTTGCCGATGATAATTCACAATCCATTTTTCAGGAAAAATATACATTCCTTTTTGTTACCTCGTTGGTTACTTAAGTCAAAACAGGTAAGGAGAGGCTAAGTTCTGGTGTTATACTACCGAAACTTGTTTTGTTTGTAGAAATCGTATGAATTACAATCAAATTTGATATCTTCTTAAGTTATATTATTGGTCCTAGACTCTAGTAGTTTCATTACAACAATATTTTGCTTCATATCACTGAAATTGATATTAAAAACAAGTTCAACTCAAATATGATACATGTGTGAAATAATCCCAACCAGAAGCCCTCAATTTGGTACAAGGCTATGTAAGGAGAACTTCGCCCAGAGAATCGAAAATTAGAATATTAGAGATATCAGGTTTGAACCCACATCCAACCACCAATTCCATTTATATTCATCGCTAATGTATATTATTTTTAAGAATATTTTAATTTCATTCATTTTCTTTCATTAATTATTTTTTTTTAATTTCATTAAAATATCACACCTTTTTCGGTCAGGTAAATGCTTTAAAATGAAATGGAAAGTCAAAATGGAAAGATGGATATCGCTATATCGCGTATATGGGTGCTAAACAAATGGCTCAAGTCTAATCGAAAACATAGTTGCATGCAATTTTTCGAAAATAATGCATACACTAACCGATGTATAACCGACTTATAACTGATACATAACCGATATGTTACCCATATATAACTTAAAGTCTGCTGAACTAAAGAAGATCATTACGTGCTGTATAAGGGAGCTGCGAACCGATTTCTCGCATTTTCAGCAATATGAAAATCATAGTATATCCAATATTATATTATCGATGTAGAACCGACTTAGAAATGGCATATAACCGATATATAACAAAAAGTGTACGGAGTAAAGAAAATCATTTCGTGCCGATTTCTCGCATTTTCAGTATTAAAAATTTTGTATACGAATCATCACCAATATTATACATGCACTTAATTTTGCGAGATATCTTATATATTGAGCCCTACATATGTTATCAAGTCAATCGGAAGTTTAAAATTTGTATATAAATTATATGGGAGCTAGAGGATGTACTGTTTCGATTTTACGCAGTTTTGATACTACAGCATATCATTACCAGAAACAGATGCTTTTTGAGGTTCATTAAAAAACCTGAGAGACTTCCCCCATATACTTGTAGTATACTATATGTATGCGTTATTAAGTCAATCGGAAGTTCAAATATTTTAATATTAGGGCTTTTGGTCTAGTATTGACTCGATTTCATCCATTTTTAATTTTTATGAATATATTCTTATGGAACTTCAATACTAGTCCTCATAGATTGATCAATATTTTCCGTGAAAAGTCAACCACATGCACTGTAGTCTACATATTTGATATCTGAGGACTTGAAAACTTTTAGACTGATTTCGACAATTTTTATATGTGATGTGGAATACTTAATTTGCAGTATTTGAGAATTTCTGGAATCTTACTAGATGAAAAAAATTTCTAAACATCCCTAACGATCTTAATTCAAAACCATTTGGACCTATTGGGGTTCATATATACTCTTCTTCTAACAATCCATTTATACTGATAAGGTGACAACGACTAATCAACTCCGACCAAAGTTTACATTAATCAAAAGTCGTTAGCTTCATCGCTCTTTGTGTAAATCAAAATGACTCTTTTCGCGCTTTCAACACACCAGCGATTGCTAACAGCCGATATACTGCAAATTAATTACATGCCTTCAAGCTCGCCGACCTATAAAAAAATCTATTTATTAGGTGTGTGTCTGTTTACTTAGCGATATTTAGCGGCGTTTTACACACCCATTTTTACTGCACGCCAGCGGGCATTAGGTGGCCACATTAAGTGAGTGAGCATTGCTGGCGCGTTCGATTGTATCGGTTCGCCCTCCAGTTCTTCTGTGGATTGTCTTCGTGACCGTTTGGTTGGTTGGAATGGTAAGTAAATCACAGCGGAGCGCAGCGCAGTAAATAAATTTGCGCTTGATTGGCATATTGGGTGCAGCAGCAGTCACATGCTGTAGAGACGGGAGTAGCGTTGGCGCGGTGGTTGAGCCACTGCGGGGGGTACGGTTCATAGCTAAAGTTCTCCCTGATGAATCGTATGCTTAAATTGGCGCTGAGTGATTGTAACTGTCACTTGTGTTTGCGTTTAACATTTCGCATTTATTTTTGTGTTTCTTTTTTTTTAGTTTCGCCCTTTTTGGTCATGTCTTTTTATTTGCTTTCTTTACTCACCGTTTTCGTCGTTTCTAACGCAGTTTCGTGTTTTATGCGCACCTTTTTTCCCTTTTGTGTTTGTTTGTGTTTTTTTACTTTTCTCCATTTTTTGTCTTTTGTATTAGAATTTCAACTTCTTTGGAACGAAGGTTGTTTGTGTTTGGTTTGTGCAGTTTTTACTGTTGCTTTTGGACTAAACGTGCGTTTTAAGTCACCATTTACCTTTGTGTATACTAAGTTGAATAAACAATCATTCGTTGTGTGCTTAAGGAGCTTTATTTTTGTTTTTCTAAGCTTGTATGTATTTCGTGGTAATGCTAGTCCGAAAATTCGCATTGCACTTCAGGAAACTTTAAAGCTGAGAAAATGTAGTTAGGCTTTCATTTTAAATATAGTTGTCCACCCTATTTTATGAAATCAGCATTGCAAATAGCTTTACTATGAGAGTTTTTGCCCTTTATTCGTCTTCAAAATATAACATACAAGTATATTCTTCCCATTTTGGTTTACATAATTACATAGTTTTGAGTGAGAAACGTACACAAAACCATATCTGGAATAAAATATTTTTGGAATTTATGTAATCCACATAAACACATACCAATACATTGCATTTTAAGTCAGTGACAATCATAGTCTATACATATAAAAGCAAGTCGTGTTAGTTACACTAAGTATAACTCAAGAACGGCTGACCCGATTTGGCAGAAACTCAATTTTCCCAATAATTTCTGTATCTTTGTCTCATCGAAAAACGAACTTGACAACAAGCATCACTACTAACCACAAAAGTAATGAATTGTTGAGGCAGCGAGCAATTTTAGCGGCAAAGAATAAAGATGTAGAAGACCTAACCTACGAGTTCAGAATGAGGTCATCGGATCAATGCATGAATTCAAATGTAATGGCTAAGTAATGAATGAAGATGAAGCCACTAACTAATCAATTGAATGCCCAATTTACGCAAAATTTGTCTCCATAGAAATAATGCTTCGAAAAATAAACCAAAAAAAACTATGTAACGGTACACATTTGGTGGTAAGTAAATTTATGAGCAATGAGATTACAATACTCAAAGGAAAATTCGAAGGTGTGGAAGTTTTGATTCGGAGTATACCGCTGATCCCAACCGCTATGCCGTTTGAGGTTAAAATACTTCAATTTCCGATTCTGTCATTCGTAACGACCACCAAAAATCACAAGGCCAATTTTTTAAAGTTTGTAGTTTGAATCTGGAATATCCATGTTTTTCTCAAGGTCAATTGTATGTGGCATGTTCAAGGGACGGAATGTCTAATGCTTTGTTTGTGCTTGCTCTTGATAATTAAACAAAAAAATATCGGGTATCACAAGATAGTTAACTGAAGAGAACGACACTCTCTCTCTCTCTCTGCACTAGAATACATGAACAATAAAGAATCATTAAAATACTTAAATATTTCATTTGTATTTCCTAAAAAAGGACTTAATAAAATCCAAACCCAGCTTATTTGTTTCTTCTAAGGCAAAACAGAGTTCGCGGGGTTTTCTAGTCTTAATTGTTCACTGCACATAAAAAAGTTTAGAGTGAAAATCCTACTAATTACAAATAAATTTAAAACATCCCAAAAAGCTATTTCATTGTCAGATTAGTAATTCTAAGAATTTAAAGCCTTAATAACATCTGATCAAGTTTGACCCGGATACGGCATTGAAGTTTTGTGTTTTCAAATCAATACAGAACAATGAAAATGTTGAAAAAGTATTTTGGGGAGTCTAATTAAGAGTGACACAAAGCCTTCAGCGAATGTCGCGAAGTCATCGAAAACTTGCCTCATGTCAATCCATCACCCTTTGTTAGTGGCGATGATATTGAAAAAGTATAAGAAATAGAACAGAAATCGAAAAAATACGATTATCGCACGCTTTGACAAGACCTCATTGTTCTTTACAGACCAATGCACCAAAAATCAATATACTCGTATAATTCACCCTTCTTCTTAATTGGCGTAGACACCGCTTACGCGATTATAGCCGAAGTTTTCATTTGGTATTTTTTTTACGTGGCGGGTCCCAAACCTAGCGCACAACCCTATGTAGGGGATGTTTCGTCTTATCACTTTAGCTCGCCTTAAAATGGATGTTCTTAGGCTACCCAGAGGATACTTGGCCAAAGACCGAAAGTCGTGAGCTGCTTGAGCCATATGTAAAAGAATCGTTTCTGGCCACTCCCAAGTGAATGGCGATCAGAGAACTTTCCTCACTTGCGTGAACTTCTACACATGACCCCATCCTCCCATAATTCACCCTTACGCTTGATATTTTTTGAACGTCTTACAAACTATGACAGTCCATGTACTCCACTGGTTAATATATCTTTTAAAAAACAGAGAACATATGAAATTTAGAACTTGACTTTGGATAATAAACTGAGTAGGTTCACTGCGAGATGACTACGAGAAGGATTTGAGATTCTTATAGACACTGAGCTCCTCGCTTTTCAATATATAGATATATAGAAGCTGACACAGCAAGTTTAGGAAAAATTCAAATAATTTTTACATTTCGTTGGTCAAAAACTAAAAAGTCGGTCTTTAAAATCGTTTACTCATCATTAAGATTGTTAAATATTAGACACGCACTAAGTTCCCGCTGTTTGTCAATAAATAGCTCCAGCCATTTGTGCCGATCGGATTTTATATATTCAAAACGTGATTTACTTAATCTAGACATTTAAAAGAGAAGCTGCGTTTTCACTTTTGTTTGCGTGTCTCATACTTTTGGTTGAGCGAATATGTCCAAGTTTTTGCCAAAGAAGATTTTTCGCCAAATAATCGTTATTTGCGGGAAGTGTTGATTTTCTTCTTTCAGTCAAAGTCATTGGCGGCTGAAGTACATCGGGAATTCTAAACAGTTCAGAAGGTGCAGCCTCAAGTGAAACAATTTGCCTTGATTGTTTTTTTCGCTTCAAATACGGCGTTTTTGATATTAACGACTGTCCGCATGAAAGAAGACCAAATATCCTACGAAGACGGTAAATTGGAGACGTTGATCGATGAGGATCCATAAATGCAAAAAAAAACCTTGCTTCAACATGGGAAGCCACTCACGAAACCCTTTCAAAGCGATTATGTGGGCTGGAAGTGATTCAGAAACAACGAACTTGACTTGCTTATAATCTCAATATCAGAAGAGGAACGTTAAAGTGATTCTGTTGCATGACATTAATCGGCATCACTTTGCCAAATCCGTTAAAACCTACATAGGAACGCTTAAAAGCAAAGGGTAGCGGGTAGTGTAGATATATTCCCCAGATATTGCACCGTCCAATCTTTATTTGTTCCGTTCGATGGCAAATAGTCTGGCTCGGAAGCAGCCCCACACACAAGACGATGTCTAAAAATGGCTTGATTCTTCGATAGCATCACAAGATGAACAGTTTTACTGTGATGGTATTCGAGCTTTGTAAGAAATACTTGAAAAAGTTGTGACTAGCGATGGGCAATACTTCGAAAAATTGATTTGTAACCATTTTCCTACTATGATATTGCATTTTGATATTTTCGGTGAAAAATTAGGTTAGGTTAGGCACTGAGTTCTTCGTGTTCGATATCAGGGACCTTGAAAAGTTATAGTCCGATCACGACAATTTTTCCACAAGGGATACCTCAGCTCAAATACCGTATTTGTGTAAAGTTTTATTATATTGGAAGAAGGCGTGGTTGTGAACCGATTTCACCCATATTTCGTACATGTCATCAGGGTGTTAAGGAAATATTATATACCGAATTTCATTGAAATCGGTCAAGTAGTTCCTGAGATATGCTTTTTGGTCCATAAGTGGGCGACGCCACGCCCATTTTCAATTTTTAAAAAAAAGTCTGGGTGCAGCTTCCTTCTGTCATTTCTTCCGTAAAATTTTGTGTTTCTGACGTTTTTTGTTAGTCGGTTGACGCACTTTTAGTGATTTTCAACATAACCTTTGTATGGGAGGTGGGCGTGGTTATTATCCGATTTCTTCCATTTTTGAACTGTATATGGAAATGTCTGAAGGAAACGATTATGTAGAGTTTGGTTGACATAGCTATAGTAGTTTCCGAGATATGTACAAAAAACTTAATAGGGGGCGGGGCCACGCCCACTTTTCCAAAAAAATTACTTCCAAATATGCTCCTCCCTAATGTGATCCTTTGTGCCAAATTTCACTTTAATATCTTTATTTATGGCTTAGTTATGACATTTTATAGGTTTTCGGTTTCCGCCATTTGCGTGGCAGTGGACCGATTTTGCCCATCTTCGAACTTAACCTTCTTATGGAGCCAAGAAATGCGTGTACCAAGTTTCATTATGATATCTCAATTTTTACTCAAGTTACAGCTTGCACGGACGGACGGACAGACGGACGGACGGACAGACAGACATCCGGATTTCAACTCTACTCGTCACCCTGATCACTTTGGTATATATAACCCTATATCTGACTCTTTTAGTTTTAGGACTTACAAACAACCGTTATGTGAACAAAACTATAATACTCTCTTTAGCAACTTTGTTGCGAGAGTATAAAAATGGCTTGATTCTTCGATAGCATCACAAGATGAACAGTTTTACCTTGATGGTATTCCAGCTTTGTAAGAAATACTTGAAAAAGTTGTGACTAGCGACGGGCAATACTTCGAAAAATTGATTTGTAAGCATTTTCTTACTATAATATTGCATTATCATTAAACAAAATGAGAACTTTGCTGCACACCTAAATTTGTTTTATATTCATCATTTGAAAGACATATTTTTGGATTATTGATCGAATAGATATAATATCACTTACTTTTTTTTTACTAAAAAATGGTCCAAATTTTTAAAGCATACAAAAGCCTTAAATAAGCTTTCCATTACATCCATTAAAGGTAACAAGCTATTATCGCAAAGATAAAAAAACGCACAGAAAACAGAATAACCGAGCTTTAAGAAAATCCACATTCACCTAAACAATGTAGCTCTTTACCGTTACTCTCGGCAGCTCTCAATTACAACGTTTAATATTTAGGCGCATGTTTCCAGCGGCCTCTACATTAAATACGAAAATGAAACTGTTGCTTTCGTTACCGCAAACAACCACTCTAAATCATTAATATTTAAATACACAAAAGCGCAACGCACCAAAGGTACAAAACGTGCATACACAAGGGTCATAAGTATCTTTCTCAATCAAGCTAGCACAATCTTCGAGCCATTTCGACTATCCCGCATGTGTTGTGGGCGCACTTAACCTCAAATGGGCGCTAACGATACGCAAAGCACGCCTACAAGTTTAAGTAGAGAAATAGGAGACACACACATACACGCTCAAGCAAAGGTATACAAAAGGTAAAGGGTAAGGATATCAGCGTTCACAAGTTAAAGGCTCACTTCCTACGAAATACATTGTGTATTTAAGTGCCATTCTATGTGCAAATAAAACATGTAAGTTGTGCCGTTAGTTGCTCTCTTATCCTTTCGCAGACTCGCTTACGCATAAATTCTTTACCTGCAATTGTTAACATTCTGACCCAAACGCAAAGGACGGAAAAGCAGGAAAAATAAGTTATGGCAGTGAAAGCGTAAGACACGAAGGTTTAGTGAATGTCTCAGCTCGGCCGCAGCTTACAAAGGTACATGCATGAAGTTAAACAAACCGACAAGGCCTTTAAGAGTAAAAAATTTAAAAAGGATTTGCATTTTTTACGAACAGAAAATATGAGAAATCCGCTGTGAAAATGTGAAATGTAGCGTTCATAAATATTTTACTCAACTATGGTAACGTGTATATATATACATCTATGTACGACTATATCCATACACCGCTAGATATATACAGGCAGTTTAAGGCTCTTCAACGAAAGGACAAACAGCCGCATGAAGGCCAGTCAACGTGAGGTCAGTAAGTTCGCTTAGCGTTGGGATTAAATAGTCGCTCAAAGTCGAGTGAATGGCGAGAGCACAAAAGAGAATGCCTCGGGAGATAACGTTGGATTTTTGTAGCCACGAAAAAGCGAATATTAATGATTAATGCGAGGGAGAAAAAAATATGAATGATACTATGAAAAAAAAAAATAAATATTTTTTGAGAACTTGCAAAGACTGGCTCTTGAAGTAAAAATTATAGGGGGACTGGTATATATATTATTTAGATAATTAGTTCCAATTTAGGTTTCCGCAATACTTTAATGAACTGAAGGACTAAAACCACTACTCTGAAAATCTCGATTTGGCAAATGATGAACATATCTTCCAAAGGAGTATGAAATATGGGATTTTAAATAAAATTAGAGGCACATTTTCTAATGGAACTTATTTTGAAAATGGTCGCCAAGTATAATCAGCATCCCTACTGAATAAATGTCTCTTCACGAACGACCTAGTCTAACACTTAAAGACCAAGAAACTATAAGCAAAAATTATAGAAATCGATTCTTCTTCGATACGAATCTACTTTTTAGTTCAGAAAACAACCGGGTTCGGGCGTGCGGAGTCGTTGACGATTTCGCAAGGTCAGAAGACAACGGTTTTGTCAAGTCTAACGCTGAAAGACTAGGAAGCTATCGGCAATAGTGATGAACACTCTTTTCGATACGAGTCGACAGGTTCAAGCTCCACTTACCCCAATGTTAACCCGGACAACCACTTTTACTGCATAAGGATTAAAAGCCCTTAGATATGCAGCCCACTACGTGGAAGTATAAATATGACAAAATCAAACAACGTAAGACCTGCACAGTGTGGCCTTTATGCTCCCAGTTAAGGAGCATAAGTAACTCCTTTCTTAGCAGTTTCTGCAGGGGTGCTTTCGTAGAAATAATCCCGGCAGTCACCTGCTTGAAACGGAACCGCCTCCTAGGAGCATCAAGAGGTCCAGACCAGACTTCGGACGCAAGAAACTTTATACATGTACTGACCGCCATTCAAAGTGGAGTCATTAACACCTTCACCGATTCCTTCTTAATAAATGGCGTACTTGGAGTCAAATCACCAACTATTGCATACGATAAGCTCAAGTTGCGGCGAGAATCGTGAGTGACCCTTGCGCAGCTACGTTCTGGCTACTATAGCAGGTTAAACTCCTGCTTATCCAGAATCGAGCTTGACATATCAAACATGTGTCCGGCGTTCAGCGAGTCCCTGCATAATACTATCCACCTCCTTGCATGCCGTGCTAACCCATCTATCTATGGACCGACCCCGTCGAAACAACACGTTTCCTGGACTTATCGTTGCTTGACCTCGTTGACAACAGATCTAGTACTTACCATACTAACGAGGATTAGGTATCTGTTACAACAAAACAACCGATGGAGCTATTTCAGACCTAGTGCTATTCAAAAGCTTTAGCTACTTAAAAGTCCATTGGATTAAACTTCCACTTGGCCCCAGTATTTAGCTTATAAGAGACCTCAGTTCGGCGGTTCAAAAACTGGTATATCAACATATGCAGATAAGCCGATCCACCTTGGACAACCTTCAAATTTTTAACCAACCTGCATGTCAAGACTTAATTCGACTGTTCAGTTTCGTCAAATTCAATGTGTAGGAGATACTTTAGAACTATCCAAACACATTTATTTCATTCTTTCCATTCTTTTCTGATCACATCTCGCACTTCATTCATTCAATAATAAGCCAAAAATCATTCGACGGCGATGTATTTGGGTAGAAGCTATCACGAGAAAGGCCAAGTTTATAGGTACACGTTTGTTGTTACTAAAATATAGTATCTCTCTGAAGTCTCCAATTGTATATTGAGGTCTTGGCACCTAGACTCATATCAAAGCTTTCCTACCTCATCTTGACTCCAAGTACTGATCTAAAAACCCCATCTCTATGGTCTAAGCCGATCTAATCAGCTCATGTTCCAGATCCACTGTTAGAAGCTAAAGCAGAACATGAACTAGATATATAGAAACTATTTGCTTTCCGTAAACCTCTCTCCTGCTACTTCATTTGAGACCTGATTTCATTTTATATTGCGCTGTCCAATGGCTCCGAGCCCCCAGTAAGCGTTCGCTATAAAACCATTCGTACATTCATATGTACCATATACCTAGCGCATTTGAGACAATTAACAACTTATCAACACTCGAGCAGCAAACTGATGACCATAATCCATATTCCACGGCAGCAATTCGAAGCAGCGGTCCATAAAGCATACTTAAGGTTGAATTGCGTTGAAGTTTGAAGCGCCCTCACACACATCTATGAATATGTTATACTATAAGTATGCCACATCAGAATGTATAGCATGCGGCACCCACTCTATTACAACAAATGTGCAAATTTCTATGCTAACGGCACAAACCGAATACACTGCACGCTCGTGGGAGTAAATGTAATAAGGATTATTCACACGACTGGACGGCAGCTGTAAGGCACGCACTCCCACACACCCACGCACAGTCATAATGCTTATTCATAGTTAGGTATAACATAACGGCAGTGTAATGCAGAGGTGTTGTAATTTGCTTTCGCATTCCAAATTGAATTCTGCGCTGTAAGTCAATTGCAGTGAGCGAGCGCACAAATTGCATTTGCTGCGAGATCTGCGGAAGTATTTATATGGATGTGCCGTTGTGTGTTCCGTGTTGACTGCAAATGGCGCGCGCGCTGCAATGTGCTCACATATACACACGCGTTGTGGCACAAAACCAATTAATCGATTTAATGTGCGAAATTTTAATGGCCGAGTAAATCAATTGCAGCTTCGAACGCTGTTCGGCAGTGAAAGAAAGAAATTTAAATATATATTTCGAAATAAATAATGCAATGCTGCGCTGCTGCTGTCAGAGCAATTGTACCGTTATTACGTTATAATTACATTTTAATTAATTTTTAATTACTGTATACGGCGCTAGACTATTTATAATATTTTCAGCTGGCTAAATTTAGTATGGGTTAAATGGCTTTAATGCCTTTTGGAGTGAAGCGAACGAATTTGTGAACTTCTTTGAAAACTTTTAGCCTTTCTAGCTTGTTTGATATTTTAGTATATTTAGAAAATAAAAACAAGAAAAAGCGTTAACTTTGGCTGCAGCAAATCTCTTTTTAAATACAAGAGATTCCTTAAATAACTTCTTATTAATCGGTGAGTTTGTATGGCTGATATAAGTTATAATGGTCTGACCAGAACCATTTCTCTGGTGATTGTAGCATTGTCTTGGACAATACTATATAAGAAATTTTTTGGAGATATCTCGATAAATGAGACAATTTTCCAAACAACTCTTGATTCCGACAAGTTGGTTGACAGCTATACGCTTATTTGGCACTTTGGACCAATGAGCAGTTTCTGCTGGTTAAAAGAACATGAGCACAACTTTAGATCGTTACCTCAAAACCTGAAAGACTAGTTCGCGTATATACAGATGGACATGGCTAAATCGACTCATCTTATGATCCTAATGATTTATATAACGGACGATCTTACTAGAGGTACTTTTTTCAATAGCCTTATTTTGACAGATCACGCTTGAGTTATAGCAAGCTGTTATCTTATTTTTATTCAGTATTCTTTAGCATTTCATCATGGAAACTTGAAAAACGTTTAGAAATCGATAAACTTTATTTCGAAACTTCTGTAAAGAATGTGCTTCGCGCGCCTCGCTCAACTTATGGTCATAATAGGCATACTGAGCGTACTATTCGTAGCACTATCACCCACCTTAAGACCAAGCATTCAGTATTGGATGATATTTGACCGAACAGACCACATTCTGCACGCAGCGAAGAAAATATAGCATCCGTAAGAGAGAGGGTACACGAAGGACGTGGAGAGTCGATTCGGCGCTGTTCGCAGCAAATTTGACTGACGTATGGAACGACTTGGCGCATTTTACGTCAAGATCTTAAATTGAAAGCGTATAAAATATGGCTTGTGCATGAACTGAAGCCTCTCAGTGGGTATGTAAACAAGCAAAATTGCCGCATTTGAGACGAAGAGCAACCTAAAGAGATTCAAGAATTTCATGCAGAAAAAACAACGGTTTTGTGTGGTTTTTGGGATAGTGGAATCATTGGCACATATTATTTTAAAAATGATACCGGTGAGAACGTAACTATAATGGCGACCGTTATCGCGCCATGATAATCGACTAATTGATGCCTCATATTGGAACTCGTGATGTCGGCAACATTTGGTTTCAACAAGATGGCGCCATTTCCCAAAAATCGCAACAATTCATGGATTTATTAAGCGAACACTTCGGTGAGCAGGTAATTTCATGTTTTGGACCGGTAGATTGGCCACCAAGATTGTGTCACTTCACTCTTTTAGATCTTTTCATGTGAGGATATGTAAAGTCTAAAGTCTATGCGAACAATCCCGCTTTGATTCAGGCCTTAAAGCAAAACATCATGCATGATATTCATCAGTTACCAATCGAAATGCTAGAACGAGTCATCGAAGATTGAACTCAACGGACGGACCATCTCAGACGTAGGCGCGGCCAACATTTGAAAGAGATAATTTACAAAAAAAAAAAAATTTCAAAGAATGTTCTTTCAAATTATAATAAAAACTAACTGTTTATAGACCTTGAATCAAAAGCAATACCATTTCGTGTATATAATACTTGTATATACCATCTGATCTATGTAATTTCAAACGGATTGGACCATTTAAATTAAGTCTTTGGAAGAATGAATAATAAATTTTTCTAGATTCTTTGCAGTAGAGAGATAGCAAAGCTTCGTAACGTCTGTTAAAGATCGACTTAATACATTTTGGCTTATCTTTTGGGCATGAAGACTGTCGTGATTCGTACCAAAAACCTGAATCTTTTCCAAAAACGACATCGTAAAGAGGTCGCGTAAGAGATGCTTGACAACATAGCTCAATACCGTACATTAATCGCACTCATCATTACTGGTTAAGAGACGTGAGTTTGTGGTGGGAATGTGACATGAAAACAAACCATCAGTCCACCGAATGGACTCTATCCAAAAACCTTGGCTGAGGTGTAGTGCTCATCCCAGTCGAGGCTTGGAACAACCACCTGGAGCATTAGATTAAGGGTTGGGATGTTTATGTTGGCTTAAAGTAACCTGTTTTAAAGATGATAATCAGATTGAGATAGGATTTTTGTGAGTTGGTTTCAAATGTTACAGAGTAAACAAGAACTTTCTGCAACTTTCGATATTGTTCATCTTCTAAACAGTTTCTAACAACTGCCATATTTATAAATTAAACCACAGAGACACCGAGTTCGTATTTAACGATTCGATGTTTAATGACTGCTCGATACATTCAAAATCTCAAGGTCTTAAGATGAAAGGCCAATATGTCATTGAAGCTGAGGGTTTTACTTCTGAATATCACAAATCTTTCTGAGAATCACACCTACAAATCATTAGAATCCATCGACAGCTAAACTCATTATACTTTTCTATTACTCGGTTACGGTAGAAGACAATTGAGTAAAAGAAAAGCCTCATAATCAATTTTCGGAAGCATTAACTAGATCTGAAAATATGTCAGTGCAAGAAATATTCTTAAGAGAACTTTTTAACTTTAAAGATAACTTTATATCTTATGGCGCTCTTTGGCACTCCATTATTCAAACTGTGGAGCGTTAGATAATCATCTTTTGAGTGGCTACAACGTTTCCTGCTGTAAGTAAGTACATAATTCCTTACCATAAATGAGGCTTTAATACTTGTATTTTGCAAATTTATGCACTTTGTCTTGAGCCGCGGCATTAACATAAAGATTATAATCAAAACTCCACAGGCAATGCGCATCACCTGAAATCTATGTATGTACTTGAAAAACAGTCGTAAGTTTTCCCTTTCCTTCTTTACTACAATCTTAAACAACAAACAGACATTTTTAGTTGAGGATCCGCATAAAAATTCTTAAATTATGTACTTACTGATTTAGATTCCGTTCGTTGGAGCCGCTCTGCGATTGTACATTGTCCGCATGTCGTCGCTCCTTGTGTACGATGCCCATTAATTTCATCCATGGATTATTTTGGGAGCCATGGCCTCCCATGCCGCCACTCTGCCACATCGTCATTTTGCCGGCTGTTGTTGTTGTACGAACACAATAGCAATGTACACAACAAACAACCTGAAAATTGGTGGTAGTGGTGGTAGTGGCACAACGAGCACGTCAACGCGTGTCAGCGTCTTCGTGCTTTGATTACGTCGCGTCGCACTGAGTGGCGTTGAGTTGAGTTGAGTTGAGCGTTGAGTTGAGTTGCGTAGAATTGAATCGAGTTGACGATAAACGAAAATAATTAAATTATATAAAACACAAACACTCGCGAACGCGCAAATTTAGCTTTAATACTTAAATTACTTTACTTTTTATCTTTTGCTTCTTATTGAGAGCTGAGCTTTGAGTAGTGAATAGTCGTTGTTGTTGCAACAGTAACAGTAATTTCACGTTCTTGCATCACAAATACTTATGCAGTCTCTGCAATCACCAGCGTTTCGTATTCATCGCTGGTGGCGTGAACGCATACGAGCGCGTGAAAATTTTCTGTCGCGGACACGGCATGGCGCAGAGTAACCGATTCAGTTAGAGCGTGTTTATTAGATTTTACTTTAAGACTGGAGTAGCTTTTTGAATGCGAATAATTAGTTTGGCCGCTAATGAAAGTTCGAATTTTTCCTGCGCTATTTTTAGTTAATTTAATTATAACTTAATTTTTTTATGAGTAGTCGGTTTAGGCAACCGCAGCTTTTTACTCCACAAATGTTTGCCAATTAATGATAGCTGTTAGATAATTTGCAGCATGATTTATTTTTCTTATTAATTATTGCTCTTTCTACGAATTTCAGTGTGCTGAGTAACCGGTTTTCCAACTTTTTTATTTTAATCAGCTATGGTTTCAGGCGTAAAATTTATTGCACGTCGCGTTAAAAGATTTTGTTGTAAGTAATCGGTGTTTATGTGGTTAACCGGGTTTTCAAGTAATCGGTTTTCAATGATTAATCGTTATAATGTGCTTGTCTTTATACTTCTTTTATACAGCTTTTTTGCATGATATCTGATTTAAGTAACCGGTTCAAGCCAAGTAACCGCTTTTGTATTTGTGAACTTTCAGTGTTTACGATTTCTTTGCGGAATTCCGTACAACTTGTATTAGCTAAATTTTATTGATTTTATTCTAATTGAAATTGCTTTAAGTAAATATTTTAACATTTGTTATAATAATGACGCATTCATAGGGAAGTGTATGGATTTGGACTAATTATTTGTTTTGATTTTATTATAATTTTTCTCTAAGCAGCGGCGTGTAACTTATGGGCGGCTGACGTTACGCTGGATTAATTTGTTTAGCAGTTATAGTATGTATTAATTATTATATATTTTTACTTTTATAATTTTTATAAGACTTTTAATTAACTAATACTTTCAAATGAATCAATTATTTTTATTAATTACTTGTAATTAATTAAAAATGGGAGCGTATTTTTTTAATTGGAAATAATTTAAATTTGTATGCCCACATATTTTTCGCTTTATATATTCACAATAATTTTTATTAATTTTATTGTTTTTATTTTAAATTTTTTTTGCTTTGAATTACCGTAATTTTTTCACTAAATTATTATTATATTTTATATTAATTTAATGGCAAAATTTTCACTGCAGTTATTACTTTTATATTTTATGGCGACTTTTTATGGCTATTTAGCTAACTACTTTGGAATTTATTATAAATTAAATCGGCTTTTAGTTATTATTATAATTATCTTTTTTTAATATTTTTTTAATTTTTTTTGAACTTTTATATTTATAATTATGATTTTCGTATATTTCTTTTGAATTTAGTATTTATTTTTTAATAGTAAGCTATAATTAAGAATCACAATGGCGTTATTTCCGTTAACATACATTTAAATTATTTATATTTTACAATTAATTAATAATTTTTTTCTTCTTTTTGCTTTGTGTATTACTAATTTCTTAAGTAAATTGCTCTAGCTAAAGTTTCTCACTTTTGAATTGCTTGCATTTTATTTTTATTATTTGCTTTAATTTTATTTCCGCTATTATTGACTAATTTTAATTAAGGAATTTTGTAATTAAAAATCACTACTTTGCTCTCATTCGACGCTCTGCTCTCTATTTAGCTTAAACTAGTTGGTGTTGTCGCTTATAAGATCATTTAGCTGCAAAAAAAAAGAAAAAATATATTTTGAGGTTAGAATTTTATGAAATAATAATAATAATGTACAGTTTTCCTATTACTTTAGAATTTTTAAGACCCCTATGTTTATATTGATAGTCTACCTACTACACTCTCGATAAAACCTTTAAAGAAAACAAAGAAAGAGGCCGAAATGGGTGAGTATAAAGAACATGAGAAGCTGACCAATAGGGATAATACTCGAAAATTTTACGAAAAGATGCGGTGACTAACGGAACGTTTCGTGACCGGAGCATACCTGAAAAATCTACTATCGGACCGGTTTTGCGCCATGAGCCAAATCTTGGAAAATACATATGAAAGGAAGATCGACACACCACCTCTTCGTCGATTTTAAAGCCGCCTTCGACAGCACGAAAAGGAACTGTATCTATGACGATGAGTCTGAACTTGGTATCCCTCGCAAAGCTAATACAGCGGTGTAAGCTGACGTTGAGCTACACCAAAACCTCCGTCAAGACCGGGAAGAAACTCTCCGATCTCTGGTTGTAAACGAGGAAAAAACGAAGTATCTTCTGTCATCAAACAAACAGTCATCGAACTCGCGACTTGGTTCCCATATCACTGTAGACAGTGATTACTTCGAAGTCGTAGATAATTTCGTCTGTCTTGGAACCAGTATAAATACCAACAACAATGTCAACCTAGAAATCCAACGCAGAATAGCTCTTGTCTACAGGTGCAGGTAGGTAGTTGAGAAGTAAAGTCCTCTCTCGACGAACAAAGACCAAATTCTACAAATAACTCATCATCCCCGTCCTGCAATACAGTTCAGAGGCATGGACGATGACAACAGCTAATGAGTCGGCGTAACGAGTTTTCAAGATAAAGTATCTGCGGAAAATTTATGGTATTTTCCACAGTAAATGGAACGCTGAACTATAATAGATATACTGCGACATTGAGATAGTTCAGTGAATTAGGAGACAGCGACTATGCTTTCTAGGTCATGTTGTCCGAATGGATGAAAGCACCTTTACTCCGTTGGAGAGAGCAGGTGGAGAAGGACTTGACTACACTTGGAATCTCCAATTGGCGTAAACAATGAACAGGAAAAGTAAAATAGGATGCCTTCTACTTTTGCACAATTTTTTCCGAAGCGTACAGAAAGTGCGAAATGTTCGTTAAGATACCAAAATCTTAAATCCAAAGCTCTCATATTCTTCCAAATCACATTCAAAAATTTTAGCTCATGCCGCAAATATACCGCTCGAAATTTGAAGCACATACAATTAAATACTTTTTTTTAATATTACATAGTTCACCATCTTATCTCTAATTGCGTTAAAGTTCAATTGCCATGAGTATATTTATCTAATTAATTAATAGTCGCCAGAACAACACTCAAACACCTACAAGTGCGATGCTGAGGAGACCCCACAATATTGCCACTGAGTGGCTAATCTACGACAACTTGCAGCTTCAACAACCATCAATCAGTCATTCTTCCGTTACGCTTTGCTTTTCATTTTCTCGCATTTCCAAAATCTAACCACCACACAACGCCCATAGCTGCCTAGACTGTGCACCAACAATCTTAATTGATTGCTCATTAATTGCTTGTACAATAATTATGCTAAATCAAGTAGTTAATCCCCGATTGTTGTCGGCCATTTACACACCATTCAACCATATCGCACCAAACAAGACTGAACGCCACTCAGCCGAGTGGCATTTACACTTTCACATTAAAATCAATTACACCACCCACTCGCACACACATCCACCCTCACATGCAAACACATTCAGAACAAATCAATTGAATTCGCCTACTAATCGAATCATTAGAATTTGGTGTGAGTCACTAGCTGGATCTAAATCACCGACAATGTTTTCTGCTTTATACCCCGCACCAATTTTGATGTTTGTCCTTCAATCTACCTTCTCCTCGTCTTTCATCGTAATCTAGCCTTGTCACATGAAAATTTTGCACATTTCCCTTTTCATTTTTTCATTACAAAAACCCTTTTGCTCCTATATGGATTATAGGCTTGTATGCCTGTAGGTGTTTGTTTGGGTTTGTAAAAATGTCAAGTGTCAAATCACTTTATGAAGGCCTATAATCGCATTACAAATATTAGCAATGACCTTACACTTATGTCTCTTTATTTACAAATGTTCTGGGAAATTCATTTAATCAAATTGAAGCTTTTGATTAATTGAGTTTAAGGGGGCTTTACTAAAGAGTAAGGAATCTGTGAGTTTGGGGGTTGAATGATTTGAAGAGTTGTGATGTCTTCCTCACTGAGCTGAGCTGAGGGTGCTGCTTGAGTTAATAAATCCTCCTGCAGAAGAAAATATATGCTCATACATTCAAGTTTCTGCTAAGGATAAACTTTTGCTAGGTTTTAGAACTTCTTATACTATATGATCAAATTCAACTCAGACTATACCGACTTAAACCGAATCGAAAGAGTGAAAAATACAGTGCTTGGAAATCGTTATGTTGGCATAAAAGAGGTAGCAAAGGATTTCAACACGTCTTGTAGTCAACTCAAGACATTATGGTTAATGTTTTAGGTATGAAACGTGTCATTGCTAAACTCATGAAACCGTAAACTCGTTCCACAAGAACAAATGGCCAATAAGCAATACAACTTGGTCATTTTGAGGCGTCTACGGGAAGCATTTCGACATTAAAAACCGGATTTATGGGCAAAAAATTCATAGAGTTTTTACCAAGATAATACGCCATCAGATTCTAACATGATTGTGACTGACTTTTTGGCCAAACACGAAATGAGAGTCATCGCTCAGACACCGTATTCGCCAGATTTGACTTCCTGTAACTTTTTTCCGGATCAAATTTGATCATATGGTATAGACTAGTAACTGACTTTGTTTGGCTGATCGAAAAGGTAGATAAAGTGAATGAAGGGTACAATCCGCGTCGAATAACAAAAGTACTAGAAGAATGGGAGATCGGAAGCTCGCTTCGGACTGTGAAGAGAAATTGAGTCCAATCATTATTCCTCGTTTTCCTTATATTTGTTTGGCTTGGTACCCAAGAAGTCGGTCGCACTAAATTTCCTTGACATTAATCTTTATATGCGAAGAAGATTCCAGAAGAGACTCTGTACCTAACAACTTTACCTCTTCTGCTCTCCCTACCGCTTATGAGGACCGAAACAGTCTTTCAGACTGTAATGAGGAGTTGGGTCCAATCAGATTACCAAGAACCAGCCTCGCACCCATCAACCTTTCTTAAACTATCCAGTATTTACTTCGTTCCGTACTTACCAATTGAGAAAATAATTCATAGGCACGGCAGTTGAGTTCATTCCTACTAGTGCGAATGTCATTGTATTTGAAAAAGCATGATTTGAAGTCAGCGAAATTATGTAAATTTATTTGGTTGCCTCGTGGACCTTTATTATACCCAAATATATGTTAAATACCCCTCTCTCCCCGTATTTCTCTTTCTTAGACCATTCCATATCTGAAAATGTTTAAAAATATTCTTCGCCTTCTAAAGTCCGAAATAATCGCTTCATCTTCTCCCCAAAAAGTGTCTCAACCTAGCTCAAACTGAAAATACGAAACATTTTCATGTGTAGCCACTTTCAATTTTATTTATTTAGGTATAAGATTAGTTTATGCAAAATATTTTCCGCACTGTCACTTTCCAAAGCAACGCCCGCTGGCGATTTCACATTCCCACACATCCACATTGTGGTTCAAACTTCAAGCAAACATGGCAAGTGAAACGCAAATAAGAATAAAAGAGGATTTGTGCAACAGAATTGCAACAAAGATAACGGATATAATCTGTCAACGTCAAATGTGTTGGATTGCGCGACATTTTGTTATTGTTGTGGCTTAAATGTGTTCGCCGGACCAGCAAACTTTTGTGGTTTTCGGAAAATATTTGGAAAATTTGTTATGCTTCACTTAACAGAGTATTGCCGTGACAGGCGCAAAGAACGAGAAATAAACTTGTTAGATGGAATTTGGTGAAATTGCACTGTCTGAAACCGGTATCGATTGTGACTGGAAGAAGACAATTGAGATAAAAAAAAGTGAAATTTGAAAACCAATTGAAATTATAAACCTGAAGTAAGCTGATTTTTCTACGAATCTGCCGTAAAGAAGACTTCCTCATGAACAATTTACGACTTAATAAAATCCATGCGTCCAACCTGGTGGCACCACTGCTTCAAGGTACTAAGCTTTAGCGATTTAATCGACACACGGAAGGGGAAGAATATTCAGTGATGTCAAAAAGATTTGACAATGGTGTACTGGAATCATTTCTCGTGGAAGACTGTTGCAACTGACTCTCGCATAGACCCTGGGAGTCTAAAAGCAGAAAGATATATTCAAATGCAAAGGAAGTGGGGTGGAAAGACAGAAATAGTGACCGGTGATGAATAAAATATCTATAACGACAAACCCAAACGCAAAAAGTCGTATATAGGACATGGTCCACCAGCTAAATCAACGGCAAGCCGAACATCTATGACGCCATGATAATGCTGTGCATTTGATGGGATCAGTATGCAATAAGACCATTAACTTAGAGAACTATATACTAAAATTCCATAAGTACCGCCTTAGATCTTGCGATTTTTCCAGAACTCAAACGATCTTTAAATGATTTTCTGTTGAGATCACTTTCTTGGAACGAGAGCTACTAAAGGGTTTTTTCAGAGGGACGCTACAAAAGTAGACGACTAAACAGCAAACGATGTCATATTTTTACCACCCTTTTAACATTTATCTACAGTAAGTTTTACCATTTCACCGTGGAAAGATATGCGATCCAACAATGAGTCGAAATTATTAAAATTTACTACCAAAATTCTGTGATAGTGGACTCAACAATAAGAGTGCTACGTTCAACTTATAGTCGTCACAATCGTCTAGTCAGATCAACTATTGAGCATCTAGTGAAAAGATTTGAATCCACAGGCACAATACAAAATGGTCCCACGTCAAGTCAAAAAATATTGCTACCGCTAGCGCAATCATTGAGGAAGACCCAAATCAGTCTCTCACACGTCGTTAAGTGTAGGGCATCTTTGTGACGTCGTTGTGGCGATTTTTTGAAAAGATCTTGGCCTACATCCTTACAAGATCAAATTGACGCAAGAACTGAAGCCGCTTGACCTTCAGAATCATCATATGTTCGAGAATTGGGCTGAGCAGCAACTTGAAAAATCCGGATTTTCATCGAAAAATCATCTTCAGCGATGAGGCTCATTTCTGGCTAAATGGTTTCGTCAACAAACAAAATTACGGTTTGGTTCGGTTTATGGGCCGGTGGATTCATTGGATCATACTCCTTTCGTGATGATTAAGATTGGATAACCGAATATTTTTGTCCCGAATTGAATAATATGGACTTGGACAATATGTGGTTCCAACAGTACGACGTCACAAGCCACACAGCGAATGTCACAATCGATTTATTGAAAATCTAGTTTGGTGAGCGTGTTATCTCACGAAATGGCCCAGTCAATTGGTCGCCTGGTCGTGCGATTTGATGCCGTAAGACTATTTCCTGTGAGACTACGAAGCCTACTTGGTAGTTAGTTGTTCTTACCAATCAAAGCAAGCATAAGATTTTTTCAAAACTAAAAAGACGTGTTGAACAAATTGAAGAAAGAGAAGTATTTAATGATTTTATAGATGCTAATTTACCAGAGTTAATAAAGTCGTGCCACAGCTGTTGCCACTTAACTCAGCCATTTTTTGCTAAGCGCTCGTTTCATGACACGCACTGCCATAAATCTATTTCAAATTTTAATGAACTCATTGCTATAATAAAATAACAATTAATGTCCTTTTTACCAGCAACAACTACCAGACAACAACAATGACAACTAAGTACCGCAACTAAATGTAACTGTCGAACAATTGCCAACAGCAGACACATGTACATACATATGTGTATGTATTGTATTGCACAACAATGTGGCAATAAGAAATTACTTAATTGCAATAACATGCTTGTTGCAACAGGCATTGCATGCCAGCGTGAGTGCACACGTACTCGTCTACTTATGCGCTTACATATGCTCCGACACAAATATCCCTACAAGCAGGCACGTGCCAACACGCCAACACACACACACACACACAAATATATATTGATATACATATATGTTATATCTGTAGTGTGGTATTGTTATTGCTGTTGTTGTATGCATGTGGTGCTCTCACGCAGTCTTCGAATTGCTGGTTTCCGGCATTCTTTGCGCTTATGCTGCCTCGAAAGTCTTTCCAAAGTCACCAGTGCCCACATACAGGCGCATACAAACTCACACACACATTAGAGGAGCATATTGTCATGCTATAAATAGTATTCTATTGGACCGCAATGTCTCGCAAATATTTCTATGGTTAGTACCAGTTGGTGGTCTGAAATTTGAAAATTGTTGCACTCACTTAACTCAAAGTGACCAGTTTCAAGGATGTTGTGGTTTGCTTGTGAAATAAATTAAATAACCGTAAATAACAAGGGTGAAGGCTTTTGCGGTGGCAATTTTATGTGTGTGTGTGTGAGTGTTTGGTATATTTGAAAATGTGTCTCTTGTTTTTAAAGTTTTGTATCGACATTTATATGCCTTTATCTTGTCTCACTGGGTTCAGTTGAGCGGTACTTTCAATTTTCATTAACTTTCGACTGGATTTAAGCTCTCGGTCGTAATGTATAGTGTGGTAACCACAAGTATTTTTGCTTAGTTCCAGCAACATTTATGGAACGTTAAAAGCCCTATATTCATTTTTGGTAATGAAAAGTATTCTTATGAAATTCTCTCAGACTAACATCGTCAAGAAACCCTCGTCCGATAGTTTCAATTTTCGAAAATCAGCTATATTTACAACATGTTTGTCCATTATATATCTACAAGTAGCTAGAAGCACAGTAATAACCCTTTTCCAGAATCTAATTTTTGGCTGATGCCTAAGGTGGCATGTCTTCTGTTTCACAGTTGCCAGGAAAATCATGTCTCCTGGAGCCCATTGCGGATTTATCGTGAAATAGGATATTACATCCACTAAAAGATCAAGATCTTTCATTATCCTTAACGAAACCTTAAGAAACTTTAGTGATTTAAAATTTAAATTCACAGGGTAAAAGATTAAAAAAAAAAAGTATTTTGTTGAGTTGGTAGGACTGTGCTTAATTACCATACCAAATATGAGCGCGATCTGTCAGCCAGTTTGTTTACAACAGCTTCTTAAGTCGGTACACCTCAATAGTGCGTTCTGATTTTTACAATAGATAAATCTATTGAACAAAGATCTTGTCTCAAATTTAATATTTTAACCGAATTTCTTGTGCGAAATCATTTCGAATGTTGGAAAACTAATGTTTTATCAAAAACACAAGCCTACAAGTGATACAAAGCCTTCAAAAGCGATCAAGAGATCGTTGAACACATGCCTCGTTCTGGACGAACATAAAGAATATGGTGATTGAAAACCGTCAGGCAAGTGTTAGAGAGAAGGCAAGAGAGCTCGAAATCTCTCGCGAGTCCGTTCGAATGATTTTGGTGGATATCTTGGGTACGAAACGCGTTCTTGCGCGACTCGTCCCAATAAAACTGTATTTTTTTCGAAAAGAGTAAGGTAATCAGGTGACCGAATTTAAAGCCAAAAACACAATGGATACCAATAATCAATCACCGTACTCACCAGATTCGGATCCGTGTGATTTTTTCATGTTCCTCAAACTGAAATTGCCGCTCTATGAAACCTGTTTTCAGTCGATCGAAGAGATAAAATAACATTCGCTGATGAGACTGAAGGCCACGTTCGAAGGGGAAAACGTCGGCATAAATGTATTACGTCTGGTGGGGATTACTTTGAAGGCGACAAAATAAATATTGTTGAACAATTAAATATTTTGCGAAATATTTACAATTTCCGGTACTTGAAGGTTGTTCAACAAAGAGATCCAGATGGCGAGCGCGGCGAGACTTTAAAGTCTTAAGCTGTTTTAAGTATACATATATAGTATATACTCTGGGGAGTCTGCTTTAGAGGCTTAAAAAATCGATTTTTTTGAGGATATTTTTGGAAGGGAAAAAAGTAAGTGATTAAAGCGAAATTTCTAGAGTTTCTAGCTATATATTTAAACTTCATTCACAAATTTTCTGGATACGAAATCTTTGATATTCTGCCTTCGGGAAGCAATTGCCCGATGCATCTCGCATGTACATTTATCGGACGGCGGGCAGGCTGCAGGTCGTAATTTCTATCGGAAATAAAAAATTCAAAGAGATTCATATTTCTTAATAATTTATCTTGTAGTTAAACTAAAATATTAAAAAAAAGTGTAAAACTTTACAAATTTTTAAAAAATTAAAAAAAAAAATGTGGGTTTTGACCAAAAAATTTTACTTTATGTTGTTTAAAAATATCTTCAAACTTGAATTTCTTAGTTTTTGTCCCAATTCCATAAGACCGTTAGTTTTTTTTTTCTGTCCTGCCCGCCAATTAAGAAAAATCGTAAAAATGAAAAACCGAAAAATCACGCATCAAAGTTTTCGCTTTCTGCCCAATCACTCATATATCTTGCTAGACGCTCAGTCACCATTTCCCTTCTAGCTTCGAAAATATTTCGTATTCCCTTCTAAAACTTTGTGGACATATTCTTAGATTATTTTTAAAGAGATTTAAGCAAAAAAAATCGATTTTTTAATCTTCTAAAGCAGGCTCCCCCCATAACTTATTTTTGACCAAAATACTCGTGCTCTCGATCTACTGTTAAATTCGTATGATAGCACACTTGCATGCTTGCATACCTTACACATACAAAATTTCGCGCCTGCAAGCGCCTCGAGACTATAAACAATGAGGAAAATAAAAAAATTAAAACAACAAACTGTGGTGACAACGGCAATATGCCTCTTTCGGGCAACCAGGCATTGAAAAATTTTTGCTGTCTGCCTACTCGAGCGAATATTTTTAACGGTTTTTATGCACACACACACACACACTACCCACAACTCATCCGCGATCAGCGCAATAAATGTTAGTGCAGTTAAGTGCTGTGGCAGTGCATGTTCTACTTGGCGCGCAGATGCACACAGTTGCATTGAACAAACAAGCGTTGCCTCCATGTGTTGCATGTGTGTAAATAGACCAGAGGCTGCATGTAGAACTGCGCTACGCAACGCCATGAATGCCACGAGCCTTGCCAATTTTTGTCAACGCCTAGTCGTTTTTTTCTTTTCATAATTTTTTTTTGTACTTTTATTGAGCCTTTTATGGCTCATTGGTCCGTAAATAACATGAAACGATTTTAAAAGCCCGGAGTGGAACATTAATTAAACAAATTCCATTAAAATGTGCGCCACACCGCCAACAGCTGGTTATAAGCCTCATAAAATGGCCACTAAGAGCCAAAAAACATTAAAACGAGAGCGAAAGCGAATGTAGAGAGAGAAAAACAGCGCCGAGAATAAAGCGCGCATTTAATTTAAGTTGCCACAACAATTAGGGGATTTTTTAAGCACAAAATATATGTATGAGAGATGAGGAAATTTGGCGAGTGGGTTGCCAAAAAGTTTGACGGCGGCTAAGTGGAAGGATTGCGGCGGTTTCACACCAACACAAATACACAAACTCACAGCGGCAAATACACACGAGTACACCAGCTCAGCCCAGCATGCGGTTTCCACATAAAATATTCTCCAAACAAGCGCGTAATCAGCGGCATCAGCTGTCATGTGGCGTACAAAAGGCCAACAACAAAGCTGGGCTAAGACAACAAAGCGCGCAGGGGCGGGATAATCAACCGCCGTAGCGCTGTGAAGCCGCGGATCCACAGTGTACTTAAGAAATTTCGGCTTTTCATTGCGGTAATTAAGCGGCGCTGTTACATTAAAATTAAAAAGTGGGCGGTCGAAGTGCGAATATGGTTGCCAACGAAGGCGGCGCTTGGCAGAAGCAACAATTTTTGGTAAGTAAGCCGCAATGGTGAAATGTCACGAGGTTAAGAAGCCACGCAAGTGGCGGTTACAAGTTTAATGAGTTAAGGATACAAGAAAGTCAAGAAAAATGAGACTGACTTAAGTTTGGCGGGAACGAAATATTGTTTATTGTTGAATATTGGTGACTACCGTTGCAGTCGAGTGAGTTTTGTGAAGGTTCCGAGTCTCTTGATCGGTATCCAAAGGTTTGACCGCCAATTTCGGACCTCTTGGAGAGTGACATCATGTTGGATAGCAAAAATATCGAAAGAACTTCTATAAAATAAAGTAGTTTTAAATGATTGTTTCAAAATGTTTCCTGATTTTCTAGAGAACGTATTCGAAATATGTTAAAAACTTAACTTGTTTGGGATAAGGACTTGATTATTAGTCATTTTTTCATACTCATCAGCTTATTGGGTCCTCTTTAATAACCAAACCAGCTTTTGATTACAGCAGCTGACAAAAAATCCAATATTGGTCTAATGAAGGCGCAGCACCATGACCTTAACGGGGAAATTTTATAACAAGTGCGCTCTCTCAGAGCTTCTACTTGTTCGCCGGTATTTCATAGACTGACGGGTGCCTTAAATGTGGTTGTGTTCAGTGCTACTCGTGGGTTTCCGTGAATAGATCAATATCGAAACTTCGCGCTAATTTTTCCTCTTATTTATAATATTCTTCTTTGCACTACATATAAGACAAATGGAATCTCTAACACAGAGCCAACATTTTGCCCACAGAAATACGACTGAGACAGAAAAAAATTTCCGCTCATCACTGAGATCGAAACCATTAACTTCCATATACAAAAATATACCCACATTTTTTCTTCCAAACTCATAACACAATACAACATGACTACTCTTGGGTATAACAAAGTACGTACAAAGCCGCCATAAGCAAAAGACTTCAGTACAGTCGTCAAAGGAATTGGAGGTAGTGAACTGTTTTTTCGCCTTCACAGCTTGAGTCCCACGAGCATTAGTTATGCTAAATTATGCATTAGTTGGTATACGCCCACGCTTTTTCAGCCGCAAATACATACAAAGAGATAAAATCTATCCGCATTTCATACATAGTGTAAAAAGTTTTCAAATCTTCACACATATTGGATATGCATACACACTTATATTCGTAAATAAACACAAAACTGCCGAAATTTACAAAGTAACACTCAAAATTAACACTGTCATTAAGAAATTCAAATGAGTTTTTACCCGCCGGGCAAAGGAAAACGGTTTGAGTTGACGAAGGTTGCCATGGGAAAAAGTTTTCTGTGTATGTAGAAAAATATGCATATGCCTATG
Source organism: Bactrocera dorsalis (assembly GCF_023373825.1). NCBI lineage: Eukaryota > Metazoa > Arthropoda > Insecta > Diptera > Tephritidae > Bactrocera > Bactrocera dorsalis. The sequence goes on from NC_064306.1 coordinate 51,719,592, forward strand.
TAAATAACATACGTATGTATTATACAACATATATGTATAAATTTAACACCGTTAAGCTTATTAATATGAATAAACATTTGTAAATATTTAAGAACCTACGTAATTACAAATTAAATGGGATTTGTGTGGTTATTATTAGCAGCATTTCTCTTAATGAGAAGTTGTCTAAGACTGAGAAACACATATGGCATCATCTATGGAGAAAAAAAAGGATTTTCATGGAATGATAAATCTTTGGAACACTACCCGTAATTTTTGAGGCTCCCTACAGAAAACACAGAAACTTCAAATTATCGATCGAAAGAACATTCTTCGGCATTTATTTTTTGAAGATTTTTTCTTTCACATGATGGCCGGGACTACGTCTCGGTTTGTTCATCCATTGAGTCCAAATTTCGATTACTCGCTCAAGCTCATCGAACTGTTCTCTCAATAAATGCTCGAATTCAGTTCGAAAACGTCGTATCTTTTTGGAACTCCGTAGAGTTCCTTAGAGCTGAGCGATGTCACTTGGGCGCGTTGAGCTGCTTCAGTCCTTGCACAAGTTGTATTTTGTAAGCTTTTAAATTAAGAACTCAACATTAAACACACCAAGCCGTTCTATACGTCAGTCGGCACAATGAAGTTTCGGCGCCGAATCGACTCTCCACGGTCTTCGTGTACACTCTTACTTACGGCTAATGAATTTTCTTCACTGCGCGCTGAACGTGGTATATTCAATTTTTAGCCTTATCGCATAAATGCCTATTGACCAATATCCAGTAAGAGCTGTTGCGGTTAAGCCAAAGTGAACTTTATTAAGGATAAGTAGTTCAGTGGATCTCCTGCCTTCTACTCTACGACGAAAGTCGGGTTGTCGATCAAAGCCAGCGTACGAGAGCCCCATTGATCCAGTGCCAGGACGCAATATGCTAACGGTAGTCCAACTCATTCCCATTCCGGTGATATGCGGACTTACTAGGTCATCAGCTTTGCACATACCAGCAAGTCCGCTATGATTGGGCACTCATACCAGTCTGATGATGGATGAGTTTGATACTATAATTGGCATTCAGTGTTATTCTTCGTGTAGTTCACAGTAGAAAGAGATGAGATGCCGCTCTTTGGACTCGATCAAGTATTCTTAACGAGTCTAGCCTTGCCGAACGCCCTTCACCAGACGAATACACCACAGAATATTACTGGCTGTGACTAGATAGAGCCAAAACATCACCTTTGCTGAGAGTCACCACCTTTCCTTAAAACTGCTCTACCAATGCCTTCCTTACGCACTTCTCAATACTTGGTCTCCATAAAGGTTTTCTATCGAGAATACAAGTAAGTCCTACGTATTGCATCTTATCAACAAGTTGAGGACGTGAGTATTCGAATAACGGGGAAAGAAACGTCTGGGATTTTATACCTCCTGGTAAATGAATCTTATTATGTTTTACTTGGGTTGACGTCTAAGTCGCTTCTATTCGTCCCGTTGTATACCACTTTGAGGTACCTTTCGGTAAGCAAAAGTTAGTTCACAGGATGGAAATCTGAAAAGTCTGCGAAAAATATGTTGTTTATAGATATTCCCCTGCATTATTCTGGAATTTTCATTTTCACTGTAAAAAAGAAAGATATCAAACATGCCGCGGGTAGAACTTTTCGACAAATTGGTTGAAGTTATTAAAGTCTAGCAACGTCTACTTCGCCGTGCTAGTTTGAAATAAATAACTCGTTCGTAGTGGAGCTTTCTTTACTTTCCCACTTGACTCATTTAAAGTTGAACAGCAACTTTTCATCTCCACAATAAGCAAGGCATACAAAATTGCCGCTACTTTTCGAAACGGAAACGGAAGTACTTGGTAACGGCTTAAGTAAATGGTATGGGAATAAATGAAGGCGCGAAAGCGAGAGCGGAGTGGTCGAAGAACACACATGTACAACTGTCTGCCATGGTGAATAATGTTGTGCTTTGCAAACAGCTGGTAGCAAAGCAACGCTGCCGCCAAGAAAAGCCGGTTCAACAAAGTTGGATCGATACTAAAGCCGCCAGTATAAAATACTTACTCTACCTACTAAAGAGGCTTTTAAATATTTATTCGAAAGAGATAGTTAATTTCAACAATGGTAAGTAATTGATAAAGCAAATATTAAATAAAAATAAAATTGAAAATTTACACAAAACAACTCTTTACAAAAGCCACCGAAGAAAAAGCTCTCGAAGAAGGAGAAAGCGCGCCTGGAGGCCGAACAAGCCGAACTCTTGCGTATCGAAATGGAGAAAGAGAGGTAAAAGAACACAAAAATCCTCAAGCTTAGCACTAAATTTATGCATCGCTTAATTTCAATAGACAAAGAAAACTGGAAGAAGAGCGCCAGCGAAGACAAATCGAGTTCGAACAAGCTAAGCGCCGTCAAAAGGAAGAAATACAAGAGAACAAAAGACGACGTGCCCAGCTGCGCAACAGCATGGGCTTCTTCAAAGAGGTACGCGAAGTAACAACCGGCATCAAGGCGCTGGAGCAGGAGGAACGTGATTGGGAGCGATTTATGCGCTGCAATGGACTGCCCAACGCCAACAGCCCCAGCGATTTGCGTCGCTACATACACCAATGGCGCAGCGATATGGAGCGACGTGAGCGTGCCTCACGCAACTGGCTATTGAACACCAACGAACGCACGCTGCTCACGCAAGATCTCGACGCGCCGGATTTATCGCGAAAGAGCTTGCGTCAGCGCCAAGGCAATGCGGGCGATGTGTATGCGCAACGTATACGTGAAGTGTTGGGGGTGAGTAGAGCAGTAGTAAGGGAAAATAATAAATAGTAGTTGAATAACTTCAACTTATGTTATATTTATTCAATTAAAAAGATACTCGCAGAGCTCGATGAGGCGCTGCTGGATAAAAAGAAGCCACCGCATATCATTGCCGATCTGATTTGTCTCAAAATGGAAATACGCGTGCTCTTGAGCGAACATCTGGATGAGTTTACTTATAAAACAATGTCGCACATAGATCGTGATATGGAGTGAGTATGCCAGACTAATTTTTACAAGGTATTTGATGGCTTTAATATGATATTTTAGGAATGATCGTCCAGGTGTATTTACACATATATATGTGTCTGATGTCTTCAAGAGCCACATTTGGACATTTTCAAAGGATGCTCAGATGTAAGTTTATACCGTTATCCATAAGCTGAAAATAGAATAGGAACCCTTTGGACCTCGTCTCAATTTAGTCTATAAAACGGCGGGCTTAGTGTCTGTTCTAACTCCTAATCGATCGATGTAAAAGGGGACAGTGTAGCTGTCGTTTCTACTGTTGAACTTTTGGCATCTATCCAAACCACTTTTTGTCTCCTTCCACAGTTCCGTAAATCCGAAAGGCCGTATTGGTGAACAGGTTACTAGCAATGACATCGAATTTCCTGCCTTAACATTACAAATCGCGCTGCCGATCTCTGTGGAGTTACAGAGCTCTGCAATGCGTGGACTTTGGTTGGACTATGATCACTTTAGTGACTATTGTGACAGCTTCAAAGCAAGAAGAGCACTACCCGAACATATAAGTAAGTACATGTATACATGTATAAGCTGCGTGAAGAAGTATTGCATTACTCGAACTCACTAACATGTCCCGTTTATATCTCTTTTTCTCCCTGTTTCTTACTATCTCTTTCAGATATGCTACGTTATACCAAACGAGAGTGGACTAAGCGCAAAGATATTCTACAAAATATGCTCGAGGACTGCACTAAGGACAGTCCACTTTCCACCGGTGCAGCAGATCAAGACTCAAGTTCAATTATTGCCAAACGTGAGCGCAGCTTTGACGTGGATAAAATCTATGCTGAATATGAAGAGGAGCTCAATAAAGCACGACGACGTGCCATTGGACCGGAGAGTTACAGACTGGCCGAAACCGATGTGAACTTGCGTAAATATCGCATTATAGGTGGGGTATATCGCATTGATTACTTAGAGACGCCGCAGCAAGATAAGCGGCTTAATGAGCGCTCTTTTATAAGAACCAGTGAGTAGACTTAGCAGGCATCCATCAACTTTGGCAGAATAATGTTTACTTAACCTTTCGCACTCCAGTAATCGCACCAGACCACTTGAGTCATAAGATATTTTACGAAAACTACAAGCCACCGCCGCCACCACAGCCCGGTGTACGACGTTTGCCCGAGGAAATTGAAGCGGAGATGCGCATGGTTGAAGCAGCACTCGACAAATTGGCATTGGTCAGCTTAGAGTAAGTGTTTGACTAATCAATCAAAGCAAAGCAAAATCAATGGCAGACAATGTCAACTCAATATGTTTCACCTTCTTCTTCTGGTTTTCACACCACTCTACTTTCATGTGAAAAGCTTGCCCGACTCTGTCATTTGGTTCGAACCGCCCATTGTTTGTCGCTGGGAGACCAACTTTGAAACGTTGGAGTCAAATTTGACGGATGGTGCGAAACCACCACTCGGCAATGCCGCCAACACCACCGCCACACCTACCGAAGCCACACCACTGTCGACCACAACCAATGCCAGTCCACTTAAGGGTTCGCCACGTTTCCCCGCTAAGCTACGTAAACGCAGCTCACAGAAATCAACAATCGAAACGGAATGTCTGTCAACAGTGGCTGCTGTGCGTGAGGTGACCGACTTTGACCTATTCAACATACCGCGTGGCATCGATATTTACAGTTTGTTGCAAGATTTCGTTGTGCCACGTCTGCCACCGAGCTTCTGTCTGCGTTGGGAGAAATCAACACCGGTGTTGAGTAGCAAAGTGTTGGCGCGTCAACAACGTAAACAGAAGAAGCGGCGACAACGTGAGAGCCCTGCACAGCGTTTGATTATGTTGGCACGGCATCGAAGTGTCAACAGAGCAGACGAAGCTGCCAATGATTCAAAGGCAAAGACGAGGACAAGTGGTGGACGTAAGAGCACACTTCAAGTGCGTCAAGAATATATCACAAATGAGTTTCTAGACTGGGATGAGCCGCGTGAGCTTTTCCCGGAAATGGAAATAAAAAAGTTGATCAAATTTAAAGAGCACACAAACGATAAGCGCTCGTTGGGTTTGAGTAGTGAAGAGGTAAAGCAAAATCAGGTGGCAAACGGCGTCAATCAGGATAAGCTCCAAAAGCATGCGAATACAAAAAATGGTGTTGAAACAAAACGCGTGAGCCTGAATGGAGTTTGTGCACGAAATGGTACAACAACTGGCATTGGAAATGGCAAAACTAATGGGCACAGCAATGGTTCAACCAGTAAGGAGCAAGAGGTACCTAGCGCAAAAACTGGTAATGGTCAGGCAAACGGTAATGGTGGCGCAGTTAATGATAACAGTTCTAGACGGAGTTCTGACGAGGCCGCTGAGACAGCGTCGCAAAAAATGGAAGTGGTAGCTGCGCGGAAAACTTACATGTTCTCGAAGTTGTTGGAGGTGAGTTTACTATTTGGATTTCAGTCGAAGGGAATGAGGAGGTGCATTGACTCGGTAAAACCGAGCAAGAAACTTTCCAACTTCTCTAACTTTCTGTAAAATCAGGCTTGAGCTTTTCCAATCTTCAGAGTATATTCATCATTTCTGTCCAGTACAAGACAAATTTAGGTTGAAATGGTTGAAATAATATTTTAAAGAAAAAAATTCGGTAAGGAAACAGAGCTCCAGAATCTCAAAAAATAGGGCTTATCAGAACTTCTAGGAACTATTAGCTCGATATGTGGTATTTTCGCGTAACTAAGACGTTTAGACGAACAGACTAACAACAACCTTCAAAAACCTGACTTTTTCAGATTATTCGTATAACAAGTCCTCATTTAGACCAAATTCCTCTTCGTCTTTACCGCTTCCAAGCGAGGCCAGATTCTTCTCCACCTGGTCTTTTCAACGGAGTGGAGGTCTTCCTCATCCTCTGTTTCGTCCGGCGAGTACTGAGTCAAATACTTTCAGAGCTGGAGTGATTCTGGAGTGATTTCGTTCATTCGGACGACATGACCTAGCCAACGCAGCCGCTACCTTTTAATTCGCTGAACTATGTCAATGTCGTCGAATATCTCATACATCTCGTCGTTCCATTGAACGCGATATACGCTTTTCCAACGCGCAAAAGACCATAAATCTTTCACAGACCCTATCTCTCGAAATCTCATAACGTCGACTCATCAGATGTTGTCAACGTCCATGTCTCTTCTCAATATAGCAGGACGGGAATAACGAATGACTTATAGAATTTGGTTTTTATTTGTCGATTGAGGACTTTACTTCTCAATTGCTTACTCAGTCCGAAGTAGCACCTGTTGGCAAATACGATTTAGAGTGATTTCAAGGCTAATATTGTTGGTGGTGTTAATGCTGGTTCCAAAATTATCTACGTCTTCAAAGTTATGACTGCCAACAGTGACGCGTGAGCCAAGTCGCTAGTGCGACGACTGTTTGACAGCAGGAGATATTTCCTCTTGGCCTCGTTGGCTACCAGACCCATTTGCTTGGCTTTATTATCCAGTCTGAAGAGAGCAGAACCGTTCGGCGTACACAGCTGTACACTTTTATAGAAGATTGTACCTTTTCGATTAAGCTCTGCAGCTCGAATTATTTTCTTCAGCAGTAGATTGAAGAATTCACACAACAGGGAGTAGCCTAGTCTGAAAACTCGTTTGGTATCTTTTGGTATTGCTCAACCTCAGTCTGAGTTACTCCATTCATGATCATAAGAGGGGAATCTTTATAAACACTATTTCGGATCCATTCTAAACAATTCTGACTGGCATCGGAGTATCCATCTTACTAAGAAGGCTATGCAAGAGCGCTCTAAAAAATATCTAGTTTGTTTTCGTTGTCACCGATTGAGTTTATATAAGGACGTCTTTTGTGAATAATCAAATAATTGAAGATTTCCTACCTTCCCGACAAAGATGATCACGATCCTGTATCTCTATTTAACTAATATTTAACTTTAATGTAGTACTGACTTTGAGAAATAAAAGCTCTTTTGATATTAATTATTGCTTAGAATGCAATGACACTTCATACAAGCTTTCAAAAGAGGGATACCTGCTATGTTTTTTTTGTTCGAAATTTCAAATTTGAAAGGAAAAATATAACATTATAATATTAAATAAGTTTGTATTACATAATTTAATTTCTCAAAATTTGGGACAGTTTGAGCTTCTTAAGCCACTAAAGCTAACCATTAAGCCACTTTCTTAAAAAATTTGTGGGACTATAATAGAATTCTGGGCCCATTCAGTATTTAATTTTATCAATATACCACCATTAAACACAATCAAATGAATAAAAACCCAAAATGTCCATAGAAAAGCATATTAAAAATATCTACGCCTACATAAAGCGCCCCTTCAAGCCACCGAAGTATACGCGTGACATTATAGAGCACAAAACAAAAACAACAAAATGCCGACAGAGACGATAAATAGTGGATACCATTTTAGACGCAAATTTGTACAGAAAGGAAGATATTTAAACCGACGCGATAAAGTAAAATTGTGCTGCGCTCGAAAGCTTCAAAAGCACAAAAGCAAAGCGTCAACAATAGCCACAGCGGAGGGCAACGACGACGACCAGTTAACCACGTAGAAAATAATGTAATAAATTTTCATTTAATATTTTATCGTTTATTTTATTTCACAACCTATTTAAAGCACCCTTACTAACCTACACATACGACACGCTCTTTTTCGCTTCATGTGTCACCTAATGTTTCAAAGGATTTGGATCAACTTGCCGAACTGCAGCTGCCGCTACAAACGGATGCGCTGAAAAGAATTTCGGCTAATCTGACCTCGCCACCCGCAAACGGCTCGGCAGAATTACGTGATGCCGCAGCCGGCGATACAGCAGCTGGTAATGGCCAAGAGGCTGAACGGTTGGCGGAAGCTATGCAACCCGCTTTCAACTACTATCCGGGCTTTTCGTTTCTACGTGATTTGGATGCGAAAAATGGCGTCGGCGATAATAATAAAGACGAAAGGGCCGAACTGGCAGACGACGAGGATGAGGATGAAGAAAGCAGCACTGATGAATATGATGATGAAGATGCCTACGACGGCGACGGTTGGGATGATGAAGCGCTTCTTGAGAACTTTGAAGCTAGTGCGCGTAAGGATGCGTCGCCTTCGGCTGTAGCGAATTTGAATTCACTGCTCAATGGAGATGCCAAAACTTTGGGTAGTATCAACGGCGCGGGTGGCGGCACAGCGTCAGGCGGTCTACAGCAAATGCTCGCCAAACATCACCAGAGTGAAAGTGACAGCAGTGATGGGTGAGTGGCGTAATCTTATAACTACATTGCGGTATTCTTGAATATACGCTTTGCGTTAGCTGAATTTTCCATGTGAAAGTCGGAAGCTATTGGGAAAAAGAAGAAGTGTCAAGGCATATAAATGAAGAAGAATAATAAGTTGGGTTGCCAGAGACAGAGAGAGAGAGAGAAATAGAGAGAAAGTGCCATAGATAGATTTGCCTTCTATGGAGTACTGTTTGAGAGCGAACGGAATAAACGCATGATGATTACAATATTTATAACCTCAGGTAGCACATTTATACTATCTTTCCACTTGGTGTGGGGGGCTGTGGATAAGACCTTCACTAATACATAATTCTAGGAAATCTCTCTACTTACTTCACTTGAAAACAGTGGAAAGCTTACAACTGGTCCAAAGTATAGTGGCTTGCTATAACCTCGGATCTTTAGACTAAGTGCTTGACCGTTTCTGTAAGATATTATGATATTTAGGGCTTTAACCATCCTAGAGTATGTAGGTAGGGTAAGTTCTATTTACAACAGATTGGATTAGGATAGGTCGATGAGAAATCCAGGGATTGCACTTGAAATAGTGAATACTGTCCTTTTTGAAGGCATAAAAATAAAACACCTGTATTTTCTATTTTCACTAGCTAGCACGAGGCTAGCCTTAATGAGGATAACGAGCTCACTAGGTCTCTTCGCACAACGATCCCATTGACAACGAAGTTAGGTATTCTTTAAACAGCCTCGAACGCAGGGGTTTGAATCATATTAAATTATGGATAATTTTCACTCCAAGAGCTATTTGATCTGCTTTTATTTTGAGTCAAATATCATTCCATAGGGATTTAGAATAGCATCTTAACATTAAACTTATAAGACTGATTTGGACCAGGCAAAGAACCACAGTAGTAACTGAAAACGATATTCTACTATCGAAAGAAAGTCATTGTTATGATGAATATTCCATTATTTGGGAAGTTACCTCAAAGAGATAACATGCAATGGCAAAGGTAAAAGCTGAGACCCATAAATGATATTTTAATCAAGCATCGTAGTCAAAATAATATAGGGACTTAAATATAGACTGAAGAGATTCTCCGATTTTAAGCAGGTCTGTTATAGTAAACTTATAATAATCTGAAATGTGAAATCATTTAGAGTCCTTGTTAGGTTATCTTCTTTGTTTGGGTTAAAATTTGTTCACCCTGGTAGATTCGGTTAGGTTAGGTTCAACGGTCGATTGTAACAAGGATTTCACTAGGATTGATTGGACAGCTTTGAAGAATATCCACGGTTGCTATATTTAATAGGGCATTAAGTGTCATTTTTGTTGTAGCCCGTAGTGCACCGGAGAGGCCGATGTAAGCCGCTACTTGAACACGCTCAAGCTTTTGAGCAAATGTAGGATCTCCGAGTGCTTTCTACGAAACAACTACATCATAGAACATTATTTGCTTGATTACGGTTTTGTAGTTAAGTGAGTACGGTTTTCACCATTAGTGAAAGTCCCCACCGTTTCCTTATAGCTCCTCTACAGCATTATGAGGCGAGCGATGCCTTCTTAACTCTCTCTTCAACATTTGGCCTCCATGAAAGCATTCTACCAAGGATAAGCCTTAAGTCATCGGAATGAAGACGCGAAATTTCAAAAGAGGGGAGAGGCATATTTGGGATCCTATACCTCCCAGTAAATAAAACCATTCCAGTTCTACTTAAGTTGACGGCTTAGCCACTTCTTTTCGCCCAGTTGGTTATCGCGTTGGTGTACCCTTCGGATATGTCGTAGACGGTATTTAAAAATCTTCCTTTTATCTCAAGAACAACATCCTGATAGATGACTGTAGTAAGAAATTGTTTCTAATTTTTTCATTCACAATACATAAGGCCTCTTCTTCCATGATTTTGCATATTATTTTCTCTATTCTACATAAATAATTGAATGTCGACAGAAATTAAATCCATTGTTCGAACTTTTTATTTCAAAACTTTTTCGATAAATAGCAAAGTAGCAATCGCTATTCATCAGCGAGCAACTGCGAAGTTAGAGAGAATCAATGCCTAAACATTAAGCAGGCGAAAGCCTAAAAAAAGAAAACAAAAAGAACTGCAGGAATAAGTGAGAGGGGAAAAAAGAAAGCGGTAGGTGACGAGAAGAGCAACAATTGAAACGCTCTCGGCTCTTTTGTGTAATAATGACATTGGCAAACATTTGCCAATTGACGGCAATTGATTTTTAGAATCTGAAGTGTCAGCCTCTAACTGCTACATGCATATACATATACATATATCTACATATGGTACGTTTTTAGGTGCATTGTGACTAACATTGTCGTTTCCCCACTGTTTTTTCAGTTTTTCTGTCACTTTTGAATCGCTGCTTTTTCAGTTAAATTTGGAGTGTGTGTGACTCGATATTGATTTTGACACTTTTTGACGAACATTTGCTAACAAAGAGGTGTGCTAATTTCTGTTCATAGTACATATCCTCATCTATACCTACGCAAAAATAATCGATGAATTCAAAGGCAGCAAAAAATTTAGAACCTCACACAACCACATATACAAAGCTTCATTTCTGTACCTGAAATAAAGTTCGTTACTTTCCTTTAATAACAAACCCATTCAAGTGCGGCATTCCTTGGACAGAATTATGTTCTGACTGAGTTATTGATGGAAAAATTATTTCTGTCGCGTCAAACGGAAATTGAAAATTTAATCGAAAATAGATGAAATGCGATTGTGAAAGAGTTTGCTGCATTTTTGTATTAAAAAATTGTTATAACAGAGTCGCAGCAATATTAGTGAATGTCGGCGGTAAAATTTAATATCTGTGGTGTTGTTAGTTATTGATTTATTGCGCTTTTAGTAATTTTAAACAGTACCATTATATTGATAGTGAGCGGGGTTCCCTCATTTCGCACTGATTCTATTACATAAATATTTCAGCAGATTTTTTAATCACCTACCATTTCAATTATAAACAAATGCACGTACATAATTATTATTGTATTAGTGTTTAATGATTTAATCCCATTCTGCTCTGACTCCGCAGCAAAAAATGCAAATCGTCAAATCTAATCGCACTCACACAAGGCAAGTGGAGCACACGCGACGTCCACGATACCAAATTTAATGAGGAGAAGCTTTCGCTACAATTTCGCACAGGACGCCTGGGTGAGTACGCGTGTGCCGCAACCGCATGTAAATTTCAATTTTAACTCTTTTCGTGGTTTATCTCATTTTTGCAAATGCTTTGGTGCTGCCAAAACGAAATGTAAACAAACAAACAACCGCAAAATTCGACGAATGCAAATGACCGAACTGTAAATGGGAAAATGTGCACTCGCGCTATCGCATACAATGCACCTGTGTTCCAACAAATCTATGTTTGTGCTGGCTGGTACTGGTTCCCGCTGCTGGTGATGATGTGGCAACAACACGGCGGTCATGGTCGTTACTCTCCATTTGTTTGAGCGAGCGTAGGTATATTTGGGCTGGCGATGAATCGCTACAGCAATATGCCGTATCAGACGTGGGAAATAAAACCCGATTTTAAAAGGTACGTATTATAGTAGAAATACATGTATGAGTGTGTGTGTGGGCTTTTTAATGGTCGTTAAATGCAATATTTTCGGGCGTGCTGTAACCACAAATGCTTGTATGTATGTGTTTTATGCACACAATCCAACGGCATGCGAAATGGCGCTCGAATTCCACAAATTTCACTGTTCAAACGCCAACACACCTGAGCAAATACGCAAAGGGCGAAGATAAACAAAGAATCACTTAAAATGTGTGCGAAACTGTGTGAAGGCCACAAAATCATAATCAATTCAGCCATTCACTGTGTAGGTAAATTTAAATCGGCTGCAGATTTAATCGTTTATAAAAAAGACGATCGAATAAAATCTGCACCCTTTTGCATGACCTGTTAACCCTACTAATCTAACACACCTCTCCCTATGATCCGATCCCGTCGAAACAGCACGTTTCTCGGTCCTACCGTTCCATGATCTCGATGGCAACTCATGTAATCCTTACCATCCTAACGGAGATTAGGTACCCATTACAACAACATATAAGATATGGTATACAATAATTAATAACCAAAAATGTGAGCAAACAGTCCACGTTCTAAAGTTTTGCCAAATACTTGGTATATCAGACTTCGATCTTGACAATTTTCGAGAGTATAAAATTCAGATTCACGTGAACTTATTCCTTCCCATCTATAACAGCAGTTTTTTTCATATTTTCATCACACCTCATTCATTCTTAACTTCTTAATCCATATTTATAATATCTTTCACAAACTCTAAGCAGTTTCTTATCTTTACTCTCACTTCTCTCATACAAGTACATAGTTAGTAGATAAAATATAAAAGTTAAATATAAAATTAGTTTTCTAATCCTCAGTCCCGGCACGATTTTCTTCGGCTTTACCGCCTCCATTATTAGTCTTGATATGAACATCACCTCTGTCGGCTATTGCGTTAATAATTTTCAAGGCGGCAGCACTCCAGCCATCAATGAAATGCTTGGCAAGACACTATCACTAGCCGAACTCAAGTCTATACTCATCGCAGCAGCAGTTGATATTTTTCCAGAGCCAGATACATTTTGTTACACCGAAGGTACTTGCGAGAAGAATTTTGTGATGGAAATGCATCTGTATGCTTGTATATCAACGCTGGTGCAGTCGCACAACTTCAGTTGGTCACGTTGGAATCTTTTGGCCGGCAGCCGCACGATTGTATTGCTCATGCGCGAACTAATCGAGGGCAAGAAAGTGGTGAGTATGCATAAAGAACTTATATCTTTAATAATATTAGTTAACACCATGTATTTTTTATATCTCTCTGGCTAGCCCTATCACTCAACATTGCTGGTGACTCCTTTGAAGACCGCCATAATAGACTGTACTGAGGTCTCACCGAGCTTCAATTCAGCTGGCATCGCTGGCATGGAATACTATGCCGATCTTTATCAGCTGTCACAGGTTTATGCGCTCCCCAGCAGTCTTGAGAAGCAGCGAAATATGGATCCGATGTTGCGTGAAAATGTGGCGCGTATTTTAATGGCTATCAGACCGTTGAGCTTTTGTTGAAGAAAGTGATTCTTCAAAGCATTTTTGTATTTAAATATTTTTATACAGTTTTTGATATAAAGTTGTAACTACTCGAGAAAGTAAAAAAATTAAAATAATAATTCTTGAAGTATACACTAAAAGTCCCTGATTCGTAAATTTGGTGGCAGTTGCCGACGATTCAATCAAAGTTATATACATAGATCCCCGATAGTGTCGTGAGTTATACGCCTCAGGAATACAAGAGATCCGTGCTGGCTAAAACCCTTTAGTTACGAAAAGTAATTATAGGGAAACTGAGGTACAAGAAGTGTTCTGAAAGACTCCACTTAAGTCATTTGAGATATTTGAATACTGCCAGAAAGATATCAACAATTATAATGCGGAAGTGTATTTACTTATATTTTCTTAATTTAAGTCAATGACCACAGGATGAGAGAACGTCCCCCTGACTAATTCTCAGTTTTTGTCCTTCTAAATTCTATTTCTATATTTTCCTTATATTTTAACCATTATTTTCTATGAAACATCAGTATCTAATATTCAAACTGTCCCAACTCGAGTTACCCATAATAAGGAGCTTCCCAGCAAGTATTCTTTCCTTTCAAAATATCATTATCGCATTTCTCAGAGTTGATAGGTGTTTTTCTCGTCTGGGGTAATGGATTGGAGATTTAGGTAACCTTTAAAAAATATCTAACCCCTTATAGTCCACACACAAGATTGACCCGGATAAATCCAAAATTACCAATATAGTGGGTGTTGGGATCTATTATGCGGAGCTAGGTGTCAGGCCGTCCCACAAGTTGCCTGAATCTGCAGTATCTTGCAGGTAGAAGTTTTTGCAGTCAGGAATACAATTCATATAGATAATAACCCAGAAATTTACATAAGGAACATATAACTGTCGATAGCCAAGCGGCAATTAAAGGAATAACCTTAGTAGTAGGAAGCCAGTAGATACTACGGCTACAGGAAACCGGCTGCATATATACTGCTTCCAGGCCTCTTGGTCGTCCCGTCAAATGAAAAAGCTGCTCAGATTGACAAATGTGCCATCCGCTTAGCAACCGAACCAGTTCAGCAAATACGCAAGTCGCTAAAAACTATAGACAATGTAATTTTCGAAAGTTCTGACAGACTGATCAGAGCGAAATAGAATGTCTTATAGGCATGTAGGATCTCCACGATCATGTGCAAGGAAGCGGAATAAAAACACGCAAGTTTTATGCTTCCACGGTCTGGAAAGGCATGCAGAACGAATGGCCAAGCCAGTCACAGGTCACAACTTACTTGCGAGCCGCATGGGCCTTATTAAAGATGACGCATGTAGTAAGTACAGGAAGTACGTATGAGAGGAATGCTATACCTTCTATACTTCTATCCAGCTTTATATATATTTTTACTTATCTATTTGGGAGCTTCGCTACTCAAGAGACTGATTAATGTATCACAATTAGATATCAAGTATCTATAAATCTATATATCGTAAGCCTCAGTTCGTAACCAGTGTAACATAACCTAACTTTAGTCATAATAGATTCTGAAATTCTGATTTTTGAAGTTAGACTGTAAGCGTTTACTCAGTTGAAAGTTGTTATTTAAAAAATGATTCTCAGTGAATCTAACCTGAAAGAAAAAGGAGGAATTAAATACTGTAGAAAATACTCTTTAAATTTTTTCCAACTTAATTTAAGATCCTTCTCTATACATAAGATATTCATCGGTTCTGGTACCTAATGACTTTTTTCTGTCCTCAAACGGTATGAGTCAGTACTCAAGGAAATGATCGATGAAATCGACGAGACTGGAGACTATTTTGAAACAAAAATCCAATCATACTTCAACACAAAGTAGGAATAAAATTTGTTTTCAAAAATGAGCAATAATAAGAAGAGATCACATTATTCCTAACTCTCCTTAACCAAGTTCAGATTTTATATGTTCTCACCCAAGCTCATCAGCTGTCAGTTTTTAATTGTTGTTCACTTTCAATTTTGAATTTTTTCATCTGATGTACACCTGCATTTTATTTCCTATAAATTCTTAACGATTTCAACGCTCTGCTCCGACTCGATTTTACTCTCACACATATATAAAATAGATTGTGAGCATAATGCTTAAAATAGTCGTCATTAATATTGCTGTAACATCCGACGAAGTCCAAAGGATGCAATCTCAACACTACCAACTATCACTGCTTCATACTTCCACTGACTCATTTGTATTCTGCCTGGCTCCCATACTTTCTTACTTCCTCACTTAGACCGCGATACAGCTACCCCCTTTAATTATACGCCATCTTCTGCATTTTGGCCGGATGTACGAAGTCATTGCAGCTGTCGTTAAGCTTTACTAAGTAACCGTAAGCAGAATTTTGGCACACGAATATGTCTTTGAGTGACTACGTGGACAGACACGCGAGGGCGCACACGGTATGAATGCATAATTAATTCAGCGCAAGGCAGCTCCATTGTTGCTGCCATTGCTCGTAATGCGCCGGAGTGTGCTGTTGGCGTTGTTACTTCATACTTCGCGCTTCATATGCATTACACTTTACTAAGGGTGTAACGCTATTACGACCTTTCGTCAGATCGCGCACTCAGCTTGTCAAAATTTTTGCGAGCTCTGCGGTAACGTCTTATGTGACCTCCCGCGATAGGAAGTTCTCCGACATCGCATCTACGTCATGTGAATGTCTGCATGACTAAATTGCATGCTTACACCGCATGCTGATGGTGACCGTTGCACCCTTGTGTTTAGTGTGGTGGCTATAGGTCAAGCTTTCAAATGCACATTACAGGCAATTTAAATGGGTTCTGCCGTATCCGACCTTAGCTGTCATGAAAACTATGACACCTTAAAGCCATGAGGCCCCTTATAATGCGGCATTCCGGCCCAAAACCCGCACCAACGCCAAAATATTATTGTCACCAGGTTAGTTAGTTGTCAATTCATTTGAGCGTCCTCCCACTTTAACCTCTATAGAAAACCGCCCGCTCACCGTCATCAACTCTACGTCACCTTTGGCTTTCTTACCGCCATTTTCATGTACGTTGATGTTGATGCTAACGACAGCTTGTGTAATGTTTGACTTTACCACTTGGCGCTAATGTACTCATACTGCTAGCGATATTTCCTTTGCATTGCTTGTTCTTCTACCACACTACCCCTTCAATGCTCTCTAGCTGGTTGCTGCTGTCAATTTGCTACGTTGGAATGTCGTAGTGTTTTGCCATGCCTTGCCGTCTTCGCATTCAAAATTACGTTAATTATATTCCGAGATGTCGCTCCATGCTCCGCATATACGTGTACCATGAGACCTTTCCAACCAGCCGCCACTTCGCTTTAATGAGGCCTTCATTCTTTCGCCCACCCTTAGCACCTCATCTTACATGCACAAACGCCACTTGTGCCCACTTTCTTGTAACATTTAAATGAATTGGAATTTTTAATTAGAGCAAAAGATGGAACAGAACTTAAAGGAGAGTGTAAAAGAAAGTGGTCCAATAGTTCACTTATTACATTCATAGCACATTGGTTAATTTAAAAATGGCTGTCATAAATAGGAGTTTATATTCTTGTCATGTTCTCAGTTCTCTTTCCCGCTGACGCTCAAGGTAATTTTTGCATTTTGTCTTCTGGTCCAAATTAAGCTTACTTAGAGAGTTTCAGTTGGCAAGCACAATTAAAGTCCGAGCGTCCAACTTATCAAAATAATTCGTTTAAATTTGTTAAGTAAGAAAACCGCATGAATATATTATTGTTAAAGACAAAATGCTACTATAATTTCATGTAATCTTTAAAAATCTTATAGTTTCAACTATAGAGTTGTTTTACTTTAAAGCTATGCTGAAGAAAACTATTGACCTTATAGAAAAATAGCAATACCAGTAACTTTGGAAGATAAAGTAAATAAATTTGCAAAAATTATTCATACTTAGAATCACCTTAGAAAAGTACTAAAGTTATTAAATAAAAAAAGACTTCATCACTGAATATCCAGCAGATATTATACTCGTAGATATCGTAAAGAAAAAGAGAAAACTGTATTAAAATGGTAAAATACACGATTTCTTATATTTATAATTATAAAACAGAACTGAACAACTTAAATAAGATTCTCAGCAACAAAATCAAAAAATTCAAAAATCAAAATATTTCAAACTAAATTTCCAAACAAAATCACAGACTAGTTCCTTCGGAAAGCTATCAAAAATATTAGGAAACCAATTTTGTCAAAGCCTCCTCTCCGGAAAACCTAGGGAACTTGAACAAATGGCGACAAAGAAAAAGATAGCAGTAATTCGCCTTCCATGGCAGCATGGTACCTTACCCAGCTGGAAGCTTCGCAGCACATAAAAACCTCGGAACAGTGTACAATATATGAGACCTCATATCGTCATATCGTTCAATCATATTGCTGCCTATTTTGTCTCAGCTACTTGAAGTTATCATTACCAGAAGACTTGAAAACATAGTTTAGAAAAAGGTGTATCAATTCACCAAATTGGATTTAGACCTCAGAATACACAATAGACCAGGTACGTCACATAACTATTAACGGATGATCCAGGTAAAGGTACTTTTTTAAATTTTTGACAGATCACGCGTAAGTCGTGTCAAGCTGTCATGATATTTTTTTTTTTCAGGATTGTTTGGCATGTCATCACAGTAAGTCTTATACCTGAACAACGTTTACAAATCGTTCAAATCATATAATATTACGTGCAATTATTGGGCTCTCGTAATGTTTTAAGAAGATCCGAAGTTTTCGAACCAAATTTTGTTCAGCGATGATGCTCATTTCTGGCTCAATGGGCATATAAGAACGTTACCATCATGATAACCGACTATTTGATGTCTGAAATTGAAGTTCGTGAACTCGGCGGCATTTAGTTTTAACAAGACGGCGTTACTTCCTTCACAACGCGTCAATCAATAGATTTATAGAGAGAATTCTTCGGTGAGTAGATAATTTCAACGTTTTTGGCTGGTCGATTAGCCACCAAGATCGCGTGATATCATACTGTTAGAATTTTATCTGTTTCGATGTGTAAAGTCTAAAGTCTATGCGGACAATCCCGCTTCGTTTCAGTCTTTGAAACAAAACTTTACGCATGTCTTTCGCCAATTACCAGTCGAAAAGCTCGAACGATTCATCGAAAATTGGACTCAAGGATAGACCATATGAGTTGTAGCCACGGGCAACATTTTAAAGAGACAATTTTGAAAAAATAAAAAAATGAGATGCCAAGAAATGCCCTTTCGAAGGATAATGAACATTTCCCATTAAATTTGAATTTCTGTGTTTTATCTTTAAATGAGAAGGGAACCTGAAAATGAATCACCCTTTAGAAACATTAAAACAGAAACTGGGAAATGGTGCATAACCTTAAACGAGACGAGACCAATTCACGTTTACTACAGTAAGAAAAGTCTTACCAATATATACTTATCCGAAATGAAAAAATCCCATACTCCACTTCAGCGAAATACCTTATCATGGCGCTGAGACAGCTTTTCGTCTAAAGTGCAAAGATCAAACACAAAAAAAAGATGCAAAGCTAAACTTAAATTATAACTAAACAAGCTTTTTTAGTTGCTTTAAGTTTGTAAAAAAGTTTAACGCATATTGAAATCACGTAATACCAACTGATCAAATTTGACTCGGACTGGTCCTTTTAAACTTCACACGCTAACCGAACGAATCGATAAAGAAAATTTTCCTACATTGATATAATCTTATTTTAGGTTAGTATATAGTTCGATTTTTACATGGAACCTATTTGAGGGCGATAATAATGAAAATCTGCTTTACATTCGTCAGCCCTTCACATTTTCCTAAACACTTTAAATATATTTCCGTGAAATTATATTAAAAATG
Organism: Bactrocera dorsalis; assembly: GCF_023373825.1. NCBI lineage: Eukaryota > Metazoa > Arthropoda > Insecta > Diptera > Tephritidae > Bactrocera > Bactrocera dorsalis. The sequence continues at coordinate 51,738,819 of NC_064306.1, forward strand.
CGATTCATAAGTATTCACACAATTAATTATCTTTACGCACAATCCGCAAACCGTCAATCAGTCACGCTTTCACACCGGTCTCATTCACTAAAGCACTCAATATAATTGAATGTACATCTTTATTATTTATTAATAAAGCGATTATTTGTTAACCGCTAATTATTGTAGAGCCTAGTGATTAGAGCGAGAGGGAAGAATATTCAATACTTGCTAACGTCAATCAAGCGCTCGAGCAGATTCACAAAATGAAACGAAACCCATTGTATGCAACTAACACTATGTGGAGACCACAAGAATACCTTCACAGCATTGCAATTACAAAGTTCAGTTCATCTCCTCCACGCTACGTGTACGGAACCATAATTGTTGCCTCAGAAAATGAGGCAGTCGGAGTTAGTCTTGGTCATTTTAGTGGTTATTTCATATTTTCACATACTGCATGCTATAGAGTTCGATGAAGATATTGTACCAGCAATAACCGCCGAAGACTGCGCAAGTATCACAGCGCTTGGTAACTGTGACTGCGTCCGTGATGTGAACAATTCGACCGAAATAATATGTGCCTCGTCCGCAGTAAATATTTCTGTTAACAATATGAATGGTGTGGAATTAAAATGTGGCGATGATTTTCATGTGAATAAGATCTCAAATTTACCACATTTGGGTACGCTACGAGAAACCACCTCTACAACCACATACAACTGTATGCACATCACCGATCTGCTAGCCCAGTTGGCGCTAACGCCGAGATCAACACTGAATGTACATGGTTTAAAGATGAAACAACTAACGCTCGAGGTTTTCCGAAGTGATTTCAATCGTTTACGCAAAGTGACCACCTTAGAGTTACGCGCTGATACGAACCCGCCAAGCTTCAACGAGTTAAAGTTGCCGCGGCAGGAACTTGCTGCTGATTTACTTACACCAATGCCCGATCTTTTTGCAATCACAATCGACTTGAACTTCACGCAATTGCCGACTGGTCTATTCAAGCCGGTGCCAAATATTAATGACATCACTTTGATCGGTGAGCTATTGACATTTCCGAGTGATACATTTCAGTACTTGCGACGCCTACGTCAGCTCTCCTTCCGAGGACATTATTTCAAGAATCGTTTGGGTGATAATATATTTCAGAATTTAACAATGATTAGAGGACTTTACTTGAGAAATTGCAGCATAATGGCACTTCCCGAACATATATTTGCGCCACTGAAGATGTTAAGGAATCTCAATTTAATGAGCAATCAATTGAGTGAGCTGCCGTCTAAACTTTTAGCACAGCAGAAAGGTCTACAAACATTGAATTTGGGTAACAATCGCATCGAAGTCATACCGCTGAGATTTTTTGACGCAACTACCAACCTAGTGAAGCTGACATTGAGTCACAATCGTTTACGACATTTGGCTGCTGATGTGCTACCGCCCTTGACATCCCTAATCGAACTAGAGGTCGACAGCAATGAACTGCGCACAATCGCCTCGCATACCTTCGCCAAACCCAACCGTTTAATAAAGCTCGATCTCACAAATAATCAACTCGATTGGGCAGCTGATGAAGATTGCGCGATATTCGAAGGTCTGCAACGCCTACAACGTCTGCTGTTGCGCAATAACTCATTACATTATCTCTGCGATCGGCTGGGCTCCAGCAATCACTCGACTAATGCACTCTCCGACCTCGATGTGCGTCAAAATCAGCTTAAACTAATCGGTGCACAATTAATTGACACACTGAATACGAGTGAGTCCTTCACCGCCGTCCATCTTTCGTAGAATCCATGGGATTGTAACTGTAGTGCTCAGCCGTTACTTAACTTTGTCAAGAACAATCGCAGGCGGCTCGGTGATGCGGATGACATGCGCTGCGAGAATCCACAGTTGGCGCGTCTACTTGATCTCTCCTTCCGCGATTTTTGCCTGCCAGAGGTGGGTGTGCGTACTGTTTTGGTGATCATTTTGGTTTGTGTAATAGCGTTGGGCCTGACACTCACCACCACGGCGCTGTGTTACTACAAATACCGCATCGAATTGAAAATCTGGCTCTATGCGCATCGCTTGTGCTTGTGCTGTGTGAGCGAACGGCATGTGGATCGTGAACGCAAGTGGGATGCTTTCATCTCTTATTCACATCACGATGAAGAGTTTGTGGAGAAGGAACTAGTGCCGGGATTGGAGCAAGGTACGCCGCCTTTTAAGGTCTGTATACATGTACGTGATTGGTTGGCGGGCGCTTATATACCCGAACAGATTATTGACTCGGTCGAGCAGTCGCGTCGTACAATTATCGTGTTATCACAGCATTTTATCGAATCCGACTGGGCTCAGATGGAGTTTCGCACAGCACATCAGTGCGCCGTGAATGAGGGTCGCTCGCGTATTATCCTTGTGGTTCATGGTGAAATTAAAGAAACGGAGTTGTTGGATTCAGATCTGAGAGCCTATCTGAAGATGAACACCTATCTAAAGTGGGGCGATCCGTGGTTTTGGCGTAAACTTCGGTATGCAATGCCGCATGAACGGCGCGGCGAACTGCAGGTCAACAGCAGTGGGGAGGAATTGGAGAAAATTTAGACACGGACAATGTATGTTGAGCATTAAAAATGTTTAACTGCTAACATTTTAGGTTTTTAAATATTCGTTTGTAATAATATTAAATATTTCTTTCAAAAGTATAATGATTAGATCTTACTTGTTGTGTTGTTTGGAAACCTTTGATTTTATGTAAAAGCGCTTACCTGAAATAAAAGAGAAAAGGAATTAATGCAAGCTTTTTTGGCTTTCAAGATGCTTTGAAGCGGCATTTCACATATGTAAGTAGCTCTAAATAAGTAAGTTAAGGAAGGAGGTGACAAAAGGAGTCAGGCGACTACACTTTAACTTTACAGAGATTTCCCAAATAGCTGAATTTAGTTAACCAATGCCAAGCGCTTATTAAATTTTCCGTAAAATTAAATATAATAAGGAGCGTCAGTAAAAATTGAGTCACAACATTTATAACATGCATTTCTTTACAACATTTTTGGTGGTATTTATCGCTCAGATATAATATGGAGCAGGTGAGTGTGCTCCTGTAATAAGCAGGCAGACAGCGTATGCTATTGTTCTCTCATATAAACACGTGTTGCACCTTATTTCTGCTTCCAGGTTTCATTTTTCTTCCGTTCCCTTTTAAGTGGCAGCCCGTGAAATTTCCGTCTGATGAGCGCACAGATACTTTTATACATACAACACAAAGATTCTTAAACATTGTTGCGGCTTTTGAAAAAATGAATGAAGGTCCCTACTTAAATGTAATGTCTTGCATCTTAACGGTAATGACCAATCATAAATCTTCGCCAGTTTGTGTTTGCGTTATGCTTTAATGTCGGCTGGTGTTTCGAAGCGAAAAATTATTTCAATTTCAGTGTTGTTAGATTAATTGATTCCTCTTAATCAATTTTTCTGCTTAACCAAGGCGACCAGTCAACTTCTCCATTTTAATGAATTGTTTTTCATACTGTTATGAACAATCCTTTTTAAGCCAGACGAAAAACGCGTATAGTTGAATATGAGTTATTGGCTCCGCTATTTTACCTGAATGTTTATAAGTTTGAAATCCCATCGAGCGGTACATTGAAGAAAAAAGTGTTCAGCAGAGAGTTCCTTATACCTCTTACGATTTACGATTGGCGAGAAGGACCTTATTTCCCCGAGAGCTGCTGGTAGTTGACCTACTCTTGCTGAAATGGACTGAGGCCCAACAATCCAGTACTGAACTAAAAGACGTCAACGGAGCTCTTACCCGTTCCCATGCCACAGTTATTGGGAATGAAGTATCTGTCTTCCAATTTCTCTCAGTACCGCTGTCAGCAGGCTCTCAAACCTATCTAATCGTAAAATAATTCAATACTAGAATCTGGACATAACTTCATTAGGCTTGAGCGGACAGTCTGCGAACTCAAGGCTAATATCGCTGCATTACTATTGAAGTGGATAGTCACCACTGTGAAGGAGACTGTGGTGCTAAGCACTGGATCTATTGCTAACTTTATGTCAGCCACCTTCGCTTGGAAGACGTTAAAGCAGTCAGGAAGTTTAAACCTAGAGCTGATGGAAAAGTCCGACAGTATACTCCCCCATTGACCCTTCTCGAACGCTTTAGTTAACCGTAAAAAGCTTACCGCTTCTCTCCTCTTTCGAATCGCGTATATGAGAATAAAAATGATAGCCAGGGCAAAACTCGGCTACCTCGTAATTGATATTTTTGTAATGAAATCGATGTATGTTAGAATTCTAGAGTATCCTGGCTCACATTCATAATTAATCCTAGGTACACATATCAATAAGTAAATGGAAGTTATCCTGGTGCCCGACGATTGGAATTTAAGTCTGCTTTGTCCAATCCACAAAAAGTGGAACCCCACAATAATATCGCATATAAGGTCTTAACGAGCATAATATTTGAAAGGCTGGAGCTTACCGTCAACGAACTGATTGGACCTTATCAAAGTGGCTTTAGACCTGGAAAATCTGCAATAGACAAGATTTTCACCATGCGCCAAATCTTGAAAAAGACCTGCGAAAGGAAAATCGACACACCACATCTTCGTCGATTTTAACCTTTATGTGCTCGGTAGTCTACGTTTGTAGCATTCTTGCAGAAAAAGTTGATTTAAAAAAAATTTTCCATAACAACATGGTCCGAAATTTTCAGTAGCTTCCTAAAAATCAATTCTAAGCAGCTTTGGCTACTAAGACTTTAAAAAAATAGTTTACAGCACTCCCCAGACCCTACTTTTCAAAATGACCATCTCCTGGAGGTTAGTCTACAAATGTAGACACCATGTAAAATGTGTGAAAATTCCCATCACTCTTCCACTCAACTATAATTTTTTAAATGCGATTTTTAAATAAGTAGGCTCTGCTTGCGTTACAGACTTTTTAGAGTGTTTCGCAGTAGCAATAATTGTTTTTGCAGTGATTTATATTTAATATTTATATTGTGGTGATCAGTTTTGCATTGCTTCTCAAACATTTCTTGGTGCATAATAATTTTAAGTATTTGGAGAAACAACAATAAATATGTCTGGACATGCCTCAAACCGTCCGAAATTAGTCTTTAAACCGTAAGTCTATCTTTTTCCATGATATGGATTATATACAAGAAAATTGTAAACACAGGCTAGGGTACGAAGAGCTTCAAAACCATATTGAGAATTTATTGAGTGAGGTTGATGAAGAAGCAGAAGAGGACCTAGATTTTGATGATTCTACTGATGATGACGTACCACCTGGTATAAATCCCGAAGAATCTGATGCTGAAAACGAAATGATACTTGAAGAAGACGATATTCGATCCGATGAGCAGATAGAAGGCGTATTGGTTGAAGCTGATTACGAGGAAGAGATGGATTTCGAGGGGGAGGCAGATGAAGAGCGTCTTGGTTCGCTGCTTTCAAAAGACAAAAAAATGGGAAAAACTGTTATACAAATTTTCAGTACGCCCTTGACAAATGCTATTGTACATGGGAAGTACGAGTAAAACAAGCCACAGTATATTCTTGACTACAACGCTACCAAAGGAGGCGTCGATGCAATGGATAAAATGCTTTCAGCATACTCTACTAAACGGAAAATTTTACGTTGGCCTTTAGCAATGTCGGATTCAGTATATGTATATTCGGAAAACAACGACCATAACCACAAACAGACAAACGATGAAAGTTCCTGCGATGCCTTGAAAAACAGCTTTTTATGCCAGCAATTGAACAGCGCTCTGAAAATCCAAGGGTATTAGACCATGCTCCAACACGCCTGGCTATTGAAATGGCAATGGGTAGTTCTCCTGTTTCCGGCACTATTGCGAACCACTTGCCTGATATTTCTAACGGCTTTCAACCTATGCACCCTGTTCGTTGTCAAAATTATAAAGCTGGAAAGCGTAAAACCACACCAAGATTTGCAGTTGGCGTAAAAATGTGACACACATACCCCAACATATACTTTGGTTAAATGTTGTACCACGAATGATATTTTAATATTTTCAACATAACTATGTATCTAAAAATCATATATTACATAATAAATATGCATTCAAGTACAAAACTGTTCGTGCCAGTGCTTTTCTTCATATGTTGACATAGTTTTCCATACAAATACATAATTGCTACAAATGTAGACTTCCGACCGCCAACGTAAGTTTACAATCCCGAGCACATAAAGGTTAAAACCGCCTTCGACTGCACGAAAGCGAACTGCTCTTATGCCGCGATGTCTGAATTTGGTACGAGGGCTGCTATATATATTTCTGGCCTAGGCAACACTAAGTGTTACCAGGTGCAATCTGACATTTCCATTGGAAAGTTTGACATATTTTAGCATAACATCACTCAGAACGTTTTGTCATTTAATCGTGAATTGTTTTATTTACAGGGCATTAAAAAATTCATCTCGGCCAAAAAATGGAATTAACTCGTGAACATTTTCGTGCGATAATTTTTCACAACTTTCGACGTGGATTATCACGACAAGAGTGCGTCGATGAACTAAAATCTTTGTATGGCTATGAAGCAACATCCTATAGCACTGTGAAAAACTGGTACAACGAATTCAATCGTGGCCGACGCTCGCTCAAAGACGAATTCCGTGAAGGTCGTTCAAAAATAGCCGTTGTACCAGAAAACATCGATGCCGTACGTAGACGAGGACCTGGCTGCACTTGATATCTTGAACTGGCACCAAAATGCGAAAAGAAGAAACGAATCTACGCCAGTAAAGAAGAAGATGAAGATAAAGCTATCAGGGCGGGTGGAAGCTAAAGAGTTTGAGTTATTCTATATATTTCGACCCTCAAGAATATATCTAAAATGTCTAGCCGTCTTACTTAACAATACTGATATTCTAACATTTTAATGCAAATTATAAAATATTCGTTTGAGAGTGGCTAATGGATTTTTGGAAACATTTTTCAAAACTAATTGTAGATTTGCACTGTCACCTGACTTAACGATCTGTATAGGCTAAGAACTCAATTATTTCTTTACTTAATGTCAATCAATCATATGAAAGCTTCACCAGTGTAGAGTGTAGATAGTACTCAAACTATTACGAAATTTCTGTTGCTGTCACCGACCGGCTGGTGCAACAGTACTTCTTTACCGCACCCATTTTCAAACAAATATTCATTTTTTCGAGCCAAGAAAATGTCTAAATTATCTGCACGTAGTTAGTAGTACTCAGTGGCAGACGAGTTTGCTTCATTAGTCGTAGAAGCACAACCTAGGCGGTCCCACCAACCGCACCTAAGAGCTGTTAATGCTTCGCACGTACTCTGTAGCAAGAAGAGAACAATGCATGCACTAATATGTGTGTGTATGTGGAATAGTTACAGACAACTCGTGTTCCGTATGTTTTTTCTTATATTTTTAGTTTTCTTTCGCATACTTTTCAGGCAGACTGTGTGGCTTTTGTTATTTCCCACTTTTTGCACGCAGCGCAGCTTTTTTGTTGTCTCAATATCGCACGCATCTGCCGTTAAGTGCTTTTTTCGCGCCATCGTTGTTGTTGTTTTACAGCAAGTGTTTTCTCCACACATCACGCTTTTTTGCGCAGCGCCACCCCCCGCCGCCTATTGTTTATATTTCCTTTCAATTTACGCTCATTCATGAGTAAAGTGCTCATTCACACATTTCTTGCCCACCGCCTGCACGCCCCCCTCTCCACTCGCAGCATCCCTTCACCAAATATGCGATGCACCTACTCACATGCCACGCCCATACATGAACATTCCGTTATCCTTGCTGTCAGGCCTGTGCGCATAGTTTACGGTTACTCATACGCCCCGTTGTCTGGTCTTGTCTGCTTTTGGTCTTGGCACACTTCCATTGTTTGAGCACGTTGTTTTTGTTGCTTTTCTGTTCTTACTTTCAGTTTGCATCTATTTTTGCCGCACAAAAGGATTCCTCTTGAAAAATATTCTTTTGTTCCAAGTTGTCGCTTATCGCGTGCTTTTTTTCTCATTTTTTTCAAAGATAGTTCTGGTAGGCTTTGTTTACTCGTTTAGGGTGTTAGGAGAGGCGTTTGGTGATTTTCGCATAAATGTTAATGGCCAATTTTTTGTGAGTCAAGTGCAGCAGAGCGACAGAATAAGGGTTCAGTTGAGAAACCAATTTGGATGACAATTAACAGTTTTAAGACGAATTAATGCGGTTGACTCAGTTAGAAAGTGAAATTAAATTATGGCATCAAATTGCTTGTGTCAGGTGGTTTTTTGACCTTACTCTGTCTTTTGCAGTACCAAAAAAGGGAGCTAGAGAACAATTCCCCCTATTCCCATTATTTGAGCAGTCGCCTTAGAAAATAGAAAATGATATCAAGAGAAATTGAAGCTTGGTCCAAATCAAGCCAAAACTTATTTGATATGATCTCCACATGAAATGAACGTCGGTCAACAGGTCATCGTCTTATGACGTATTTAAAGTAGATTAGTCTGAAGAGTTGAAGAAGATAAACTTATAATAATATAAATAATAATTTCATACTGTACCGATTTTTCCCTACGATTGTAATTCCATACAAAAAAAAGTTCTATACGTTGGATTTAATGATAGGACTAGAAACAAGGGCAACAATGCTTCAGAAAAACGATTGCTCATAGACTACATTTTGAACCATGTAGTTGAAAGTGTAGACCTGTTATTAACTGCTTATCACAAGTAAGTTGGTGCTTTACTGAGTGGGGTATTCTAGACCAGGGTAAATACCTTTTGAAAAAAAAAAAATGAAATTCATAGTAGGTCAAAACCCTTCGGAAACGAAAGATAAAATAACAAACATTAAGATAAATAATTTTCGGTCGATCTGAGGTTGAGAAAAGCAATTGGAGGGGCGTGGCTGTATTTTTAACGGTTGGGAGATAGTATAAGAGAGCTTCACAGGTGACAAAATAAAAATTGGACAACAGGCGCGGGTTCGCCCGCTTTTAAGTGAAATCACTCGTCACTCGCCCGACCGATTTAAACCAAATTCGGTATATGACATTGTAGTGACATTCATATGTCAAAATGTGAAAATGAGCGAAATCGGACTAAAACTACGCCTACTTCCCATATAAAATATTTTTAAATTCTATTCGACTGTTCCCGTGGGTACCGAATATGTGAAGCCTATACTTGACTTTTACCGAAAATATCGGTCAATGTGTGACCAGAGAGAACCGTTTTCTGAGAATAATACAGCGAAGCCAGGTCCTTCTCCACCTGTTCTCTTCATAGGAGTGGAGGTCTTCCTCTGCTTTTCCCGGCAGGTATTGCGTCGAATAATTTCAAAGCTGTAGTGTTTTCGCCCATACGTATGACAGCTTAGCCGCTGTCTCTTAATTAGCTGAACTATGTCAATGTCGTCGTATATCTCATGCGGCTCATCGTTCCATCGAATGCGATATTCGCCGTGTCCAACGCGCAAAGAACCATAAATCTTTCGCAGAACCTTTCACTCGAACTTAGGAATGTCAACTCATCAGTTGTTGACATCGTCCAACACGTCCTCCGCACCGTATACCAGGCCGGGGCTGATGAGTGACTTGTAGAGTTTTGTCTTTGTTCATTGAGAGAGAACTTTACTTCTCAATTGCCTACTCAATCGGAAATAACACCAGTTGGCAGCATTTATTTAGCGTTGGATTTCGAGGCTGCTGTTGTTGTTGGTGCTAATGCTGGTTCCAAGATAGACGCAATTATCCACGACTTCGAAGATATGACTGCCAACAGTGACGTGGGAGCCAAGTCGCAAGTACGACGACTGTTTGTTTGATGACAGGAGATATATCGTCTTGCCCTCTTTCACTACCAGACCCATTTACTCGTATAGAAGATTGTATCTTCTTTTTTCAGAAGCTCGAATTTCTCCAGGAATGGATTGAAGAAGTCGCACGATAGGGAAACGCCTTGTTTGAAACCTCGTTTGGCATGAACGGCTCAAAAAGGTTCTTCTTGATCCTGGCAGAGCTTTGGATATTGACCTCATGTTCAATCAAAAACTCTGAAGTCAAAATATCATTTTTTTTTTGGCTTTGTGTTCGTGAAAGTCCATACTTTCTGATGGTATAAACCACCATTAAAAAGGTTAACGACCAACATCTAGAGGGATAACAGTGTGGCGTCACTGGACTGGACTTTGAAGGCACACCTAAGCAGTTTTGTGAAGCGTTCAGGGCATGTTGTTGGTACTTGAGATCCAACTACATGAGTTATCTGACTTAACAGCGGACTCCGTCGAATTTTAATATCAAACCCATCCATAGAAACCATCTTATTCAACAAGAAATTTGAAGAAAGTCAAAAATCTGGCAAAAACGTAAACGCAATTTATTATTAGGTATTGTAGGCTCGTCTTAAGCGCAGTTTTTGGACAGTTCTATATTTATTAATAATTTTTATAAAAAGTAGTTATTTCGAAGAGATAATTAAAATTTTCCACAATTTCCACAAATTTTTATTTTCGAGGCTAACCTTGACTTCCACTATAAAATGTGGCAAAGCTACATTGAGAAGCAAACAAAAGAGAATAAACATTTTCTAACGGCATTTAATTCTTTTAGTAACTGTGCATTCGGTCCAAAAAAGCTTTAAGTAGATTAAAATTCTAAAATTATAGAGATTCAGTTGGCATTCATTACATTTGACTCGGAAATGTTTTGCAGTAGTTGCATGCTACTTATGCAGCAGCTTTACTACGCCACTTGCAACAGCGCGACGCTGATGCCGCTTTACTTATGACTGCCGCAACAGCAGCAGCTCATTCCAACATTCACACACAGCTACAGATTTTCTACTTCGTTTGTGACATAGAATAGTTGATGCAGCGACGACATTAGCCTGATTTGTAATGCCACACAAGCCCCAGGCAGCAGCGACTTGCATGTAGTACATACACATACACACATGCATCCATGGCCACTGCTCTTGCTCCACATGTCGCAGAGCATCGTTTAGATTACACTTTCTCCGCCAAGGTGAACTCTGAGTTTACATTTAATGGATTTGTGTGCAAGTATGTGTGTGTTGCATCCACATTAGCATTTACATAGTATACATACATAGAAGGTGCATACAAATGTATTTACCTCTGCGTCTTTGCTTTCGCTTGTCTGTGCCTGTGCAGGCGTCATACACTCATATCCGGCAAGTGATTTCGAAATTTGATACTCCCAGCGGTGCTGAGCTCAATTTCACCGGTTGTCTACCATCAAGTAGATATATATGTTGCACATGCATTAGTCTATACCTAAATATAATTTAGGAAATGTATTTATAGAAGGTAGCTGGAAGATTTCATTATTTAATTGGTTTTCTGAAAAGTCCACAAGCCTCGGAAGTGTTATTAAGCGAAGGTCTATGTTTGTGGGAAATTCAGATTTTTAGAAAAGTTTTTCGATGGAGAAATACAACAATGCATGTCATTATAGACTGATTCAAAACCGCTGTTAAAATATATTTTTCAGTATTTTTAGCCTTTTTTTCTGATTTTTTTTAGTAAGACCTCTAATGCATTCGCATACATAGCGACTTCATTTCGATCAATCGACTGTGAAAGTAAGGTATATTTTGATTATAACGACTGATGTTCGTTCAAATAAAAGGGTTCCATATAAATATAAATTAATATTTAATTCATCTGATTCAATATTATCCTGAAATTCTTCCATTACAGTCGGAAAATGGGCAAAATCGGCCCACACTAACTTCCCAAATAACAAAATTCTAAATCCCAGTTCTTATTGCGAACCGAGAATATCGGTCAAACTGTCAGATTTACTATCAAAATTCGAAAAAGTTCTCCCGGCTTTGATCGTTGAAAGAGTGCGAGAGTATAAAATGTTCGGTTACATCTAGCTAAGTTCAGATGTTCTAAGTTCCTTACTTTTTGTTTTTTCAAGTCGAACATACTCTACAACTCGAAGCTCATTACAATTAAGAAGTTTCCATCTGGTTCGAAAACAAGTTCTAAGTTCTACTGCAAACGATCCACCGCGTTATTTTAGATGGTATTGGATGATCGAGCTAGAAATCGTAAGAGTTGACTAAATTTTGAATCCAATATATCGATCTAGATCTTAAGAAAATACGATTATATGGTATATATTACCAATAAGAGACATTTAGGTGATAAACTACAGGAAAATTCGAGAGCTATACTCGGACGATACCAAAAATCAAACCGCTTTCAAACACGTCAATTAACTGACGCAATTAAATCAATTCTCCTTCTTTGAGCTTTTCACCGAACCTTATACGCGGTGTCTAAATGAAGGAGGTTTCCCGAAAGTTTGAAAGAAACAGCGGTTGGTTCTTCTTCAAAAGCCCAACCAAATCGGAGAGTCGAGTGCGTATCGCCCATGATCGACACGGTGGCCAAAATATTGGAAAGACGGATTCGCACACGCCTAGAACGTCACCTAGAAAAAGAGTCTCCTGGGTTATCTGAAAACCAATTTGGATTCAGAAGACATCGGAAAAATTACGCAGTCGGAAAAGTGACGGGCATTGCCGTCGAGGCCGTAGAGGGCTAGGAATGGATGCATGGTGATAAAAAATACTGCACAGTTGTCTCGCTTGACGTGAAAAACGATTTAAACTCGGCATACTGGCAAAAAACACCCCGGGGTATCTGCTAAAGTCTATTATCAGCTATTTTTCGGACAGACTACTGCTGTACGATACCGACGCAAGTCCAAAAATCTACACGGTGACAGGTGGAGTACCACAATGTGCCGTACTAAGTCTATTACTATGTTCTGTACGATAGAATGTTATGATTACCGCTGACAAAAGGAGCACAGATAATTGGCTATGCGGTTAAGTAGAGTCTACTGTGAAACAAAAGTCATGAATAGGCGCATAGTGGTCAACGAGCGCAAAAAGGAGAGAAAAACAAGTCTCAATGATTGGCAAACTTATTAATAATGTACCGGAATGCCTTGATTGACTTGAAACACGATGAGACAAACTTCAACTTAACACAGGTCTTATCCCTTTCAGGGAATACGTGCACAAATTTGCCCACGATGACGAAACTCAATGTTCCTTCTGAGGAAACGCGGCAGAAAACGCAGAGCACATTTTACTCTCCTGCTCGAAAGGGTGACGTCCGCCAACATAGTGTGGGCTAAAATGAAAGAGTGGGCCGCAAAAGCGATTAGGGAACTCAGAATGAAAGAAAGGCAGTGGAGAAGTATAAGAACGTGATTAACCCTGGAAGTAGGATGTGAAGAGGCATTTATCACACAGCTTGGTCGTGCTTAACAGCAGTCCCGCAGGTCCAAATACAAGATTCACCAGCCGGAGTAAGGGGTTTAGTACGTAGGCATACTGTTTCGTAACAGAAAAACAAATGTGTTTAGATCAGATTAGTTAAGGTTTTGGGTTCAGTAACATTCATAGATAATATCTGATGAGAAATTAGGTGAAGAATATTTACTTTAAAATGACGATATACCCACTGGATCAAATAAGACTATACCATCATTCAAGCCTCCATATCTCAACGCTCCTGTGTCCAGTTTCAATTTCAACTCATAAGATTTCCCTGTATGAAAACGAATAGAGGGACTAAAGTAAGCGCGAATGCAGTCAATGTAAAACCAGCACGGCATGGAAATTTCAAATACAATAACATTTCAAAGTAGACACACACACACTCTCACATAAATATCTAAATAAATTTACATCAACACAAATTGCGCTTTCATCAAAATGCAAATTTTTCTCTTCGCACAACAGCACATCAAACAACATAATTAATGCTGCTGCTGTTGTTGTTGTTCGTATGCGCATTGTGTGCGTTTACTATTGTTTTCTTGTCTTACAAGCGCAACATATGTATTCACACACACATACATATATGCAAATGTAACTGTGGAAATGTGTTGTTAGAATGGCGAGCTTAATGCGTCTAACAACAACAATAATGATGGTTAAGATTTTACATCAACCAAAGTACGCGAAATTAGAGCTTCCGCACACACACAGATGATGTTTGTTGGTGGTAAAGTTAAAATTGCGCGCAATTTAGTCCAAAAAATAGATATAAATGAGAGGAACGCCAACGAAATCAGTTTTTCTATTATAGTGGCGTAATTTGCACATGGATACAAGCACTTTTCGCGGAAAACACTACGTAAGGAAACCCGAAAATTGGTATTGGAAAAAAATACTTATAATTTTGAGTGGTGCAAATTTTCTTTTTATTTTTTAATTGTTTTCTAAAATTTAATTTAAAAAAATTTAAAAATTATTTAAAAAAAATTTCACCAAAAAAAAATTCGAAAATTTTTCGAAAAAAAAAAACATTTCAAAAACAAAATTTTTCAAAAGCAAATGTAATTTAAAAAATAAATATTGCATAAAAATCGAAAAATAATTATGAAAATTTCTTAACATTTTAAAAAACACCGTCCAACAAAATTAGGCAATTATTTTCGGGTTTGGAAAAAATAAATAATATTTAATGATCCCATGTTTATGTCTACGTAATTAGTTGATTTCGAAAGTTTCAAAAGTTTGAAAAAATTTTGTAAAAATTTAGTAAATAGTTGAAAAAATCCGCACAAATTATATAAAAGAAGACTGAAAATATTACTCAATAAGATTAGCAATATAAAATACAACTTGCTTCAATATCAAATTTTTTTTCGATTTTAAAAAGCTTTAATATGAAATAATATTAATTTTTCCAATATTTATTTTATTATGTTTTTATATTCACAAAATTTTCAAAAATAATTTTTGCAAATTTTCAAAACAGTGTTCAAAAAATTTTGAAAAATAAAATTTTTAATTTTGAAAAACATTCCAAAAATATGCATATTAACTTTTACAACAATTCAAAATTTTAATAAAAAAAAGTTTAAAAAAATTCAGAAAAAAATTCATAAAAATTAACTAATTTTTCAGAAATATTGTAATTTACAAAAATTTTCAAAAAAATGTTAAAAAAATATTTTGATAAATAAAACTTTTAATCTTCAAAAATCATGTTTTTGAGTTATTTTTTATACAATTTTAAATTTTAATAACTTTTTTTTTTTAACCAAACGAACTTATAAAAAATTTCGCAAAAAATTAAAAAAAAAATAAAACATTTCAAAAGAGATATCGAAATAAATTCATAAAATCTTTCAGAAAAATAAGCTCGGTTTGAAAAAAATCCACAAATTCTTTCAAAACAACCAAAACAAAGGTAAATCACAAAATTTCGTATAGTTTTCCAACTGGTAATTATTTTTTATATTTTTAGCTTCACAAAATTTTCAGAAATAATTTATGCAAATTTTCAAAATAAATGTTAAAAAAGTATTTTCGAAAAATAAAAATTTTTAATCTTGAAAAATATTGGAAAAACTTCAATCTAAACTTATTAAACCGATTAAAATTTCTATAAAAAATTAAAGAAAAATTTAAAAAGGTTTTAAAAATATTTGCATAAAATTAGAAACACAAAAAGCAATTCAAAAGAGGTTTCGAAAAAATTTCATAAAATCTTTCAAAAAAAGAGAGTTAAAAAACGGTTTGAAAAACATTACATAAATTCTTTCAAAACAATAAAACAAATGAAATTAAAATTTTTACCTTCAAAACGAATAATATTTTCTTCACCCTTTAAGTTTCTGAAATTCAGACGCTTACCTCCTGACACATCCTGCATGCCATTCCACGGCAACAAGCAGCAGAAAACCATAATTTCTTTAACATACATATATTTGCGTAACTGTTTAGTGGCGCTACAAAAACAACCCGAATTTCCGTGCGCCAACTTCTTCAACGAATTTTTCATAGCGCAATTTTTGAAGCTCACAGCGTGTCACTTTACCTGTGCAATTTGCAATTACCGCTGTTGTGTGCTTGATGAAAGCGCAGTTTAGCAACGGGAAATCTGGCAGCGCGACCTCTCGTTCCTGTTACCCAATTCAAACTTGCATGCCGAGCGGCAAGGAATGTGTATGCCGAATTGCTGTGTATTTTGGGGGCTGGCGGCGCACGAGGTCACGGAAATGTCACACTTAGTCACATCCGCAGTGTGCAACTCGAAATTGAAATTACAAGTGCACAAAAACAACAATAAAATTTGGCGTAAAAAATAGTTGACAAAAAGTACTAGCTTTTGTACGTTTTATTGCGTTCTAAGGCGAAAAGTTATTGCGCCTAGTTGCCATTAAGCCCGTTTGCTACAGTGTTGGGCAGCTAATTGGAAACGATCAAATGTGAAATGAAAGAATTTGTGTAAAAAAGGAGTTCAACATTGAAGTTGGACTTTATTACTGTTTTCAGACCTCATACTAATATCGGGATCCCGAATTTATGAAAATCGATTTTTTTTAAATTTTTTAAGAAAGTTTTAAAAATCTTTTAACAAATCCTTTGAGATAAAAAATTTACTGACAAACATTTTTAATACAGCATTGGGCACATAGTTGGAAACGATAAAATGTAAAATAAAAACGAAAATATTATATTTAATTGTAATTGGGTTTATTACTTTTTTCGGACTTCTTATTATTTCGGTATCCCGAATTTTCGAAATCCCGAAATATCGGGACTAAAAAATTATTTAAAATGTTCTAAAATTCTTTTAACTTATCTTTTGAAAAAAATAATTTTTTTAAGAATTGCTAAACTTTTTTATACAGTGTTGGGTTTCTAATTGGAAGCGGTGAAGTGTGAAATGCCCAAATCTGTGTTAAAAAAATAAAAAGCTTGTTTTATTGAAATTACGCGTAACACCGTTTTCACGATTCGTAGCATTAACTGCATCCCGAATTTATGCAATCCGAAATTTCGGGATTAACAAATATTTTAAGAGCACATTTTATGGAAATTGTGCGTAACACCGTTTTCAGGCTTCGTAGCTTTAACAGCATCCCCAATTTATGTACTCCCGAAATTTCGGGATTTACAAATATTTTGAAGAGTTCTTTTATCTTTTGAAATAAATGAATATTTTCAACAGAATTTCATGAAACCCATTTTCTCTCTTTAACTTCACTGCCGAACATTCGTAAGTACACACATACTTACACATATACCATGGACTAATATGTAACACACATTCATATATCTAATACTTATCTCGGCTTATGCAACATGATCTACAAATCCATGCACATATGCAACTTTGACCATAATCTCGTTGACTTCTTGCCACGGAGGAGCGCTAGTCGAGCGAGCGACTACGAGTATTACACACTTGACCGCCATTTTTAACTTTCACCACCAGTAACATCTGGCGCTTTAAATTGCTTCAAGCCACCAGTACTTGGCAACCACTTCGGTGCGCTCACAAAGGCAACAAAAAAACATACACAACTTAAAATACCATTAGACTACATTTGTATATATGTATGTATATGTGTGCTTACATGATTTCAAATGTGTGTAGAAGTTGTTGTTGCTCACACATGTTGTTATTGTTTTTGTTGCCCACACTTGACACATTACATGCATTTTGACTTCCGTCGTTGACACTTGGCACCTTTTGTCGCTCTCACATTTGCCAACAATAATTCAAAACTATGCAATGTCTACACAATGCCTTTCTATTGTCAGTTAGCTTCTGCGAATACCACAGAGTCCGTCCGACTTTGTTGGTGTGACAAGTGTGGAAGCGACGCGGATCGGAGTTCATAATTGCGCCTGAACCGCAATTGTGCGAGGATTTAATTTATCGCTGCAAATCATTGTGCATTTTGCGCAGCTGGCAATTACTGGAACTGGAAATTATGGACTAGGCGGAGGGAGAATAAATTGCAATTTCAGTGCGAATGTGTAAATGGCAAACAAGTTGATGAACGGTTAGTAAAATTGGTCTACAATGAGTTGGCAAATGCCAGAAATGGGTTTCTGGGAATCCCGGCTCATCATATGGCCATTTTCAGAAGTCTTCATGAATGACGTTTTGTATCTTCATCGCGAGAATTTCAACTACATACTTATATCCAGGTCTAGGTTTATAGATTTTTTAAACAAATCCTTAATAATCTTCCCTAATAAGCCATATTCCTTACTTTTGTATGGTACATAACAAACCTATTCTAAATATGTCAACTGCCTGGAATTTTTGACTAGATATGAGGCAATAATTTTCCACTAAGGCAATGATTGCTCTTGTTGTCATACCGGTTTAAAATTTTTTGAAAAACAGTGGCTGGGAGACCCAATACAGGTTCACAACAAAACAGGGTGTCAGAATATGGCTTAATTTATTAAACAGAAGGAAGGTTCGACGACGAGAAGCTGCAATCCCAACAGACAGCCGAAAGATATTCTGCCCGACTTGCACTTTTGCAACTTGGTATAGGGTAACTGTGGAAGGGCATTTAAAGCTCCATAAGTACAGCTGCAAACGAAACAATTGGTTTTCTGAAAAGGCAAAAGAACAGGTGGATGGAAGAGGAGTGCCGTGCTGCAGTGGAGACAAACCAGACTGCCTGCTTCTGAACGTTACAATCGACCACAACACGTGCGGAATGGGATAGATACCGAGAGTTGAAGAGAAAAGAGAGACGCATTTGCAGGCAAAAAAGAGAGAGGATGATATCCGTGAATACGAAGAGCTTGACAAATTCAAATTCGGTAGTGAAGAACTGATAAGCAGCATGAATCATACCATCATCATAATATGATCGAACGAAAACATGTCCGACGGTTGGAATTTAAATGAGCTCTGTCCAATCCACTAAGAGGGAGACCATACTATCTGTAAAAGATTAAAGCCCACCGTCAACAAACTGATTGGGCAGTAATAGTGTAGCTTTAGGTCTAGAAAATCAACAACAATATTCAACAAAGAGTATCGGAACACATCAACACTTCGTCGATTTCAAAGCTGCTTTTGACAGCACGAAGAGAAGCTGCCTTTATAGAGCGATGTCTAAATTTGGTATCCCGGCAAAACTAATTAGACAGTGTAAACTGGCGTTGAGTAATACGAAAGCCCCGTCGATTTATGCTTTAACGCACAGCTCTGTTTAACTCAACCTCCGACCAATAAAGTTAAGTGCTTCAAAGTAAGAAAATTCCAACTTTAGAATAACATTTAAATATATCACGCAACAACAGCTTGCTCCAACGCCTTCGTTTATGTTAATTCATGCAAATAAATGCACAAATTTTAATATAGAAAGGCATTCAAATGCGTCTAGTAAAACAGTCATCTTAAATAAATTCTACAAATTTTACAAACTAAGTTTTCCTCGACGTCAACTTTTACATACTGAAAGAGAAATGGCTGTGGCTTTGGCAAAGAAAAACCAAAATGTCAACTTGGCATTTGAAAAATGTTCTCCAACAATTTGGTTGGGAAATATCAGTGAGTTTTGGAAAGAAATTTCCTTTGGAATTTCTTATTTTTGCACTTTTAACGACTGCGAAGTTTTCAACTTAATTATGCATTTCACACATACCTGTCCTAAGGTGGTTACGGAGGTTTCAGTAAGAAAAGGTTTATGCATATTTTTACTTATACATATTTACATGAGTTGAGGTGTACTTGTATGTGGTGCCTATTGTCTCTAATGTCCTTTGCTGACTGCTTGGAGCATACACACAGAAATACAGTATTACACATACAAATATACACAAACAGTTTGCTAAACTTGGCTTGCTATTTGAGTAATGCATGTGAGTAAATACAATATTCCTAAAAATATACGCACTGTCATTTGCCTGTCTGCCAGTTGACTCCATAAAGTCTATGAAATACCCGTAAACATATGTGAGTGTGTATGTAAGTAGGACCGTAATTGTTTGTGCAACCATTATTGCTTTTGTTAAAATAGTTGTTGTTGTTGTTGTGCGATGTAATGATAGCAAATAACAGTGACATTTATTTAGTTAACATTTGTGCGCAATAATACTAATATGACTTTGCACACAGCAGAACTCTGTAACTATACTCGCACTTACATATAGGCAGCCACATACGAATATTTAAGTAGGACTGTAGTTGAACACAACAAGTCAATAAATATAATTCTTAGTAATTATGTAAATATAGGGAAGTTCATGACTTAAAGAGACTAAGTATACTTATAGAAAGTGACTTGAAATATAAGAATAACGAACTCTATTTAGACTAAGGCTTTAGTGCAATAATGAGCACACATAGACATACATGTATGTATGTATGTATACAAGAACTTAGAGTAAGACCACAGATATAGACTTGGACTTAGATTAGACTTAAACACAAACTTTGACTTGAACCTAATTAAGTTTTTTAAACTTAAACTTAAACTTAAAGTTAAACTTAAACTTAAACTTAAACTTAAACTTAAACTTAAACTTAAACTTAAACTTAAACTTAAACTTAAACTTAAACTTAAACTTAAACTTAAACTTAAACATAACCATAAACATAAAGTTAGACTTAGACTTAGATTACTTAGATTGACATAGACATAGACATAGACATAGACATAGACATAGACATAGACATAGACATAGACATAGACATAGACATAGACATAGACATAGACATAGACATAGACATAGACATAGACATAGACATAGACATAGACATAGACATAGACATAGACATAGACATAGACATAGACATAGACATAGACATAGACATAGACATAGACATAGACATAGACATAGACACAGACATAGACATAGACACAGACATAGACATAGACATGGGGATAGACATCAAAAAGACAGATTTTGGACACATTCAACATATATCAAAGACTATGGACTGTGCTGCAGGAATATGACCAAACCTTCACGAGCTTACTTTTCTAGTAAGGTTTAGGTTACCCTTCACTAAATTGTGTTTGGAGATAACACATAAAAAGGTTACACACTCAAGTGCTCAGACGGCCCATCCCTTCATGAAATACCAAGCATTGTAAAAGGTGAAGTTCAAGTATCACGTGACGAACTTTTTGTAAAAATCACATAGTGGAAGTTCAAAGTTTTCCCCCTTATTACAGCCACTTCAATTTGACCTATCATAAGTAAATCTCTCAAACGTCTAACTTAAGAAAATATCAAATATGTCCACACATATTTCTCTAATGTTCCAAAAATGTCACTTATTTTTATTTTTATTTGCAACACCTTCCAGCGAACTTTAACAAAAATGGTCGTAGTACTTTTCTTGCAAATTGAAACTGCATCACATCCCTAGCAGTTGCACTTTATGCTCAAGTGGCGTAAGAAACTGTAAAATGTCGAATATCCAGCACTTGCGTTTAGCAACAATTTTATTGCAGCAACGAAACTTTGCGAAAAGACATTACGCAGTGATAAACTCCAGTGGCAGCTGCTCAGACTCTAACGACACATTAGAACCTTGAAATTGACTAACTTAAATGCTACAACAACAACATAAAAAACTGCTCAGCATTATTTAGTGCAAGTGGGGAAAAAGGATGCAAAGGAAAGGGGAAAGGGAATCGTAAAATAACAAAGTTTATGCCCGGAATATTAGATGTGCTCATATGTGCACCATGTTGCATTGGCACAAGGCACGTACTTTAACCTTTACATCTCTTTCTTTACTGCATATGCGACACATACAGACGAGAATACTTAAATAAAATGCATTAAATGCTTGAATACGTGAATACGATGAAGAGAGAGGTGTTCCAGTAAGGAATATTGCTGATTTCAAGTAAAGCCATTTTTTTAAGACCCAGCGTCTGGAGAAAAATTTCAGAGTATGAAAATTGCCTAAGCATAGTTAATGCTCTGTTCCTTAAGAGTGGATGGCCACATGATTTTTAATACACTAATATAAAATATTCGGTTATGTAAACACTCTAGATATATGTATATACATAAGTACTAAGATAAGGTTTTCCAGAATTAGCTTTGTAATCTTACAATCTAACCGCCTTTGCTTCCGATATGACCGTCTTGACCTGCTTCGGAGTAGGTTTGCTGGTATTGCTTGCTTGTATTCCTTGTCGACGGTCTTGAAACGAGGCAGAATCTCATGCGAATTGTCTTACAGGATCTTATTGATATTATAAAATGACTCCAGTCGGTGTAATCTTGCACACCTACAATCGGTGGTCTGCCATAATGAGATTGTGGACTTTTGTCGCCAAGGAGTCGTTCATCAAAACTGACTATATTGAAACCATTTTAATAAATTTTTGACGGTCATCAAGAGGCATAAAAGTCTCCGTAAACAATTGCCAAGCACTTGATTACACCACAGCGGCGCCATCTGGTGGCCAAACTAAATACTTGTCGGATTGCCCTCATGTCTTATTTTATATACGTAAAGATTATAAAGCAAACTCTGAATTTTCGTATGATCAAGTGCTTGCAGTTAAAAAAACAAACCATATTAGGGAAAGCCTAGTGAAAACCTGACAGTAATCCCTTGCAGCCGTTTGTAACTGAATTTTACTACCGGAAGGCTGTAGGGTCAGAAGAAAGCCACGCTAATCATGAACTAAACTAACCGACTAATCGAGGGTCTTTCAAGATGAAAAAAGGCAGTAACATTCTTACATGAATCAATTTAAGATGTATGTTCTTTTGCTCTTTTTTTCTCGGAAAGTCAGAACTTGCTGTCACTGATCCTTTAAAACAAATCTTTCAATTTTATGAATGAATTTTACGACATTTCGAAATACACTCAGAAATAAGGATCTCTAACACCTACAACAGCGTCCGATTGTTTCGTACGAACCACATGTATGGATGATACCTCAAACGAAAGTTAGTAGAACGGTAATTAAAAGTATATTCCAATTGCCGAAAACAATCTCTTGAGTTATAAGCGTGTCTATAGGGGAGCAGTTCAGAGAAGACAAGATCCCACCAAACACACAGAAAATCATTCCAGACCGCCAGTCCTGGCTTGAGCCGGCTAAACGCGATTCGATCAGAACCATTTTCACTTGATACTGTCGGAAGTAATCACCAATAACCAGATAATCCAGAAATAGATCGATTTTGTTGCGATTCGCAGATGGAAATTTGGTTTATGAAGGTTTTTTATTTGAATGTCTCGAAACGGTGCAACTTTAAATCATTAGGCAAACTAAACTGCGTTTGCTTGGCGTTCGGTCTCGACAGTATCCAAAATTGTATTGATACTTTCGAAAATTGGCTTTCCAGAACGCAAATGCCGTCAAAACTTCAGCTCGTTTTCCACGGCACTGCGGAGGAATTAGAGAAAATTATGACTTGAAAGGCACGGACAATATTTGTTGACTACAAAATATTTATTTGCTAAAATTTGAGTTTACTAAATATTCATGTGGAATAAAAATAAATGTTTCTTTCAAAAATATAGTGATTAGGTCTTACTTGTTGTGGTGTTTGGAAACCTTTAATTTTATGTAAAAGCGCTTACCTGAAATAAAAAAGATAAGAAATTTATTATTATTTCAGCTTTCAAGAAGCTTTATAGCGGTATTTCATGTATGTAAATAGTTCTACAAACATAAGTTAAGAAAGACAGTGACAAAATGAGACAGGCGTTCTACACTTTAACTTTACAGAGAGTTCCAAACGCGAAAGTTAACTTAATTACACTGTCTAAACCCAAAAGCTACCAATTTTAATCACACACAGACTCTCAAACTAAAGGATGTATATTTATACTCTCTCCAAACATAATTTTGAGTGTTTACTAGAAGATCTCCCACATCTGGAATACACTTAAAGGGCATTGTCTACTAACTGTTGATTACATTTGTCTTCAGCCATAACTAGAATTCAGAAGTTGGTTAAAAATACATTTCATCCCTACACGGAGCCAACCCTTCTCAGACAAGTCCATTACTAACGGGTGATCCAAATAAAGGTACATTTTTCAATAGCTTTTTTTTGACAGATCACAAGTGAGTCGTGGAAAGGCTTACGCCTGAGCAACGTCTACAAATTGTTCAACTTTATTACAAATATTCACGCGCTTCGCTCAACTTACGGTCGGCATTCCGCCTAGAGAGCGTTCTATTCGCAACACCATGACGTATCAACAGATCCAGCATTCATTATTGCATAATATTCGACCGAAGAAGCCACGTCCGGCACGCATTGAAGAAAATATAGCAGCAGTAGAGAATTCGGCGAGTCGATTCGGCATCGTTCTCAGCAACTCGGACTGGCATATGAAACGACTTGGTGTATTTTACGTCGAGATCTTATATTTAAAGCGTTTAAAATACAGCTTGTACAAGAATTACGGCCCTCGACCTTCCCAAGCAACATCGCTTCCATCTATGGGCTCTTAAAAAGATCCACGAAGATCCGACGTTTTCTAGCCAAATTTTGTTCAACGATGATGACCCATTTCTGGTGCAATGGGTATGTAAACAAACAAAATTGCTTAATTTGGGACGAAGACCAAACTGAAGAGGTTCAAGATCTGACATTTCATTTAGAAAAAACAACGGCTTAGTGTGGTTTTCAGGCCGGTGGAATCATCCATCCATATTTCTTCAAAAATGATGACGGGGAAAAAAGTAGCCGTCAATGGCGATCGTTATGGCGTCATGATAACCGACTATTTGATGCCTGAAATTGAAGACCGTGATCTCGGCGACATTTGGATTCAACAAGACGTGCCACTTCCCTCACATCGCATCAATCAATGGACTTGTTGAGAAAAAACTTCGGTGAACAGAAAATTTCGCGTTATGGGCCCGTCGATTGACCACGAAGATCGTGTGATATAATAACGTCAGACTTTTTCCTGTGGGAACATATGTATAAAATGTAAAGTCTACGGATACCGCTTCGATTCTGGCTTTGGAGCAAAACATCACGCGTATAATTCGGCGGTTACCAGTCGAAATGACTCGTTCGACTATTGGACTCAATGGATGGATCATCTGAGACGTAGCCGCGGCCAACATTTGACAGATAATCTTCAAAAAATAAATGCCAAATAATGTTCTTTGGAATGTCCATAAATATTCCTTATTGAATGTGAAGTTTGCGCGTTTTTTCTTTAGACAAGTAGGGAACCTCGAAATGGAACTTCTTTTACAGTGAAAGATAAAGAAATCTATTGGAAATGCATTGGATTTATTTTTACTAGACCTCCTATATTTAACAAAACGTCGCTGTTCATAAATTATCGCTTTTAATAGCAAATTAATTATCGACAGAAATTTCCGCTTCTACAAGCTGAATTATACGAGCTGTTTGTATGCTCTGCGTAGTAATATAAATCACAGCAAATGCATATATTTGCACATGTGTGTAAATATAGTCATAGTGTAAATATGTTTTATTTCATATTCCACACCCACTCTAATCCGCTCGTAATTTGTCGCGTGTTGCTGCTATCGGCGGCTAAAAATCGAAATCACACAATTTTCCACCGCTGCCTCGGCTGTGCGTGTACAAATTGTTCACGCTGCGACTAAAAAGCTTTTAATACGATTAAAAGCTAAAATCAAAATAGTCAGCTGACAAAGTAGCGGTCTAAAAAGTAAATATATATATTTTAGTTTATATTATATGTTGCGTGTGAGTATGTGTGTGTGAGCAAGCTGCATTTTTATCAGATGGGATAAATGTAAATCTATTGTGATACTCGCTAGTGTAGGTGTATTTGATTTTATATTTATAGGCAAGTGTGTGCGTGTGTGTGTTTTTTGTTGACATATTGCTTGTGTGACACAATATTTATAACACTTGCGTGTGTGACACAAACATCTGTATGGCTGTACAGTATGTATGTATGTATATAGAGCGACGCATATATTTGTCAACGTATAAAATTGGCAAATGCGCAAGCAAATGTGTGCATGTATGTGTTTGTCTAGCCAACGGCGCTTTTTATAAGCATTTCTTTTGCTACTATGAGTTTATTAAGAATCATAAAAAAGCGCCAACAGCACAAAACACGATTAAAAATGTCTAAATCTCTTTGATTTTCATTTCAAGCTTCGGCAGGCAGTGATTGGCGATTTTTTTTTATTTTTATTTTTGTTTTTGTTTCTACTTTTGACTATTTCTGCTGTGTGCGAGTTATTTTAGGATTAATAAGCATTTAATTTTTGCATCTATTTTTTATTGCTAATTACTTATACTATATTTTTTATTTCTATAAAATATTTATCTCTGCATGTGCGAATTAATAATATTTTTTTTTATTATTTTTATATCAAAATATAATCAAAATTACTGTAATTTTGTCTACCTCCCTAAGAAATATACGCCGAATGATTGCCTCTGTGTGCCACTCACACCCGTTGACTGTCAATGAAATGACGCCAATTTGTGCGATTGCCGACAGATTTAATTGAGCAGCAACAAATGCAGTTAACAGCAATAAAATGACATCGGCTTCTCAATGACACCGCGTGCCCGCAAAAAAATTATTCTTTTTGGGTCTTATTTTTATCTAATTTATTATGTGTATTTATATCCCCATAAAATTTCGACTTAGTCATTACTTTTGCAGAGATTGAATATATGTATGTATATATGTAACATAAATATAAATAAATATGGCAAAAATAAAAAATTATAATTAAGAAATATGAAATACTGAGTCTTATATTGAGTAGTCGAAAAAGTATTTTCGTA
Organism: Bactrocera dorsalis; assembly: GCF_023373825.1. Lineage (NCBI taxonomy): Eukaryota > Metazoa > Arthropoda > Insecta > Diptera > Tephritidae > Bactrocera > Bactrocera dorsalis. The sequence continues at coordinate 51,765,368 of NC_064306.1, forward strand.
TTTTTTCAATAGATGTCGTTGCAGTCGTATATCTTTAGTGCGACCAACCCCATTGTGACATAACATATAGTGTAGAAAAGGTGAGATTTTAAGCTTCATTTAACCAAAAAAAAAATTAAATTCGCAGAAGTTGAAAAAAAAGTTACAGCTGTTGAAAAATATAAAAAGGGAAGAGTGCCACGCAAGCCACCAATGAAATTTGTGAAGTTTACGAAGACGATGCTGTATCAGTTCGTGTAGCCCAACAATGGTTCGCTCGCTTTTGTTCTGGAAATTTTATAAATATAAAAAATTAATATTTTGACTGTAGGAGATCAACTCAGTAAATGATTCCTTATCAATACCATAAAACACATAGTCAAACCTTCCTGAACGTCAATTCTATCTGAGTCCTTGTTTGCGAAGGCTGACCGCGCGCAACCCACATTTCAACAGCGGTAACCTTTAGCTGCGATGATTTTTAGCACGAAATCTTATATTTCTAACGAAGTGGAAACAAACCTTTTCATTCAGATCATAAAACATTTTCGATGGCATGATAGACGGTTTTTCTCTTCTATAAGTTCCTTTTCGAACTTGTGCGTATATTTCGCCGAATATGTTGTTTATAATAAAAACTAATAAATGTTATTTAATTAAAATTTGATAGAAAAGCATTTCAAATACATTTTTTCTTATTTTATCCCTATCACCCCATGATCAGAACATTTTGATTTCGATCCGTTGTCTTATATTAGTCATGTTACCATGAAAAGTTTTGAAGATTGCGAAATGATAATGGTAAGCGTGACGAGCTTCGTCCATATGTACATATATAAGCGAACTAGAACTAGTGTTTTCAAACATTAGTCTAACTCATTTGATGGATGGACCGATCAAAACCAGAATAAAGAAATACATATACCCTTTTATGCTATAAAAATACCCCTGTCAAGGTTAGTAAAGCTTGAGTGCCTTCCGGAGTCAACGTTCATTCTTGTTTTTGATTATATGTAATTTGTATGCAGTGTCTACTAGATAATAAGCAGCTCTGCATTTAGTTTAGCTATTAACAATGGTCTGGGGACCTAAAGAAAATCGTATTGCATTCGCTGGAATATTAAGGGTATCAGGAAAAAAGGGAAACAAAAAATTTTTTCAAGGAAAATGTATAGATAAATGTCAAGACTTATTCGAGATGATCTCGCCATAAAAGCATACCGTCGAAAGGATATTTTAGAAGGCGTGGTTAAGCAGTTAAGCAATATTCTCTTCGATGGAGAGGAGGTAATACTCTTGGTTTCATAGAGGCAGATGATTGGCCATCTAGAAGGCCAAATATCAGTCTATAACTTTTTCTTCATCGCTCATTTAATACTTTAATAAATATTGTACGAGTAAAACAGTTCAATTTTCATAACGGTGCGAACTGAACTTATGGGAAAGAGTTAGTAGTCTAGATTCTGCGTAGCGAGAACGTTACGATAGGCTTACATAGCATTACTTCTCATTCTCATCAGCCATCAATTCCTTCGCGGCTATTCAACTTTTCTATCCATTTCACTTTTCGCATCGAATCATTTAAGGGTTTTTAAGTAGTATCACAAGGTTATAAGAGTTTAAGCCCCTTTGTATCCCACTTCAATTTAGTCCAACATCAAAGTACAAGTAGTCTAATTATAGTTTATATTATTCCTTTTTTATAATTTTCTCTATCAGCAAAAGGAAATTTACACAACCGGAAATGACCACAAAATGTACGAGGATGGGCTACCGATATTTCCCAAAAATATGTGGTCATAATGTTCATTTCGATATTTTTGCAAATCACTGCCCTACATACTGTTACGAATTTACTCTTTCTTGTTTACTTTGTTAGGTTCGTATCTCTGGATTGACAAATAAAATCAACACTGTTTAATTTAATTCAACAACTCTTTATTTCACAACTCGTCTACACTATAGCAGTTTACTCTTAGCACTGATCGATTACGTTGGCGCTGCCACGGCTTATATAGCCACGCACTTCTCGCTGATGCCGACGTGTCCTTCTAGAATATCGCGTCTGGAAATTACCAGAACATACGGCTATACGGCGCCAGACGCAAGCAGACAGTCGCGGCGCCAGACTCAGCAATTGTTTAACTAGACGAGCAGACAGTGTGGCGCCAGATGTCTACAACAAGACAAATGCTATTCCATATACCTACAGCTATTGTTCATAATCAGGGATGCATATAGTAATACAAATACAACTTAATACTACTTTTTGTAACACTGCCCTCCACTAAAGCCTAATCGTCCCGATTAGGCACAAATCCTCTTGAACCAAATGGGGCAAGCCTCTCCAAATGTACTACTTTCATTTTACATCGTGCTTTCCCATTTCTTTGTATGCGGTATACCACGTCATTAAGTCGTTTCATCACCATATAGGGTCCTTCCCAGGCTGTCCTGCAATTTCGGGGACAAGCCTTTCTTTCGAAGTGGATTGTACAACAGGACCAGATCACCTTCTTCAAAACCTTTTGAATTTGCCGCTTGATCGAACCGGTCCTTCATCTTATTGCTCATCAGATGCGTGTGCTGTCTTACCATTAGATGCAATTCATTCATTTCTTCCTTTAAGGCAGAACAATAATCTCCATCATTTCTTACAGCTGTAGGATTCGTACCAAACTTAAGATCAGCAGGGAGTCGCAGATCAGATCCGAAAATAATCTTTGCTGGCGTGTAACCAGTTGTCTCGTGCTTCGCTGAACGATACGCCAGCAGGAACATCTGGATGCACTTGTCCCAATTCCGTTGATCTTTATCGACGATTTTCCGCAGATGTTCTTCGAGCGTTCGATTGAATCTCTCTACCATCCCATCTGATTGTGGGTGTAACGCTGTTGTCCGTGTCTTGTGGATGCCCAATAATGTACAGACTTCTTGGAAAATGGAAGATTCGAAATTCCTGCCTTGATCTGAGTGTAATTCGACGGGCACTCCGAACCTTGTTATCCAATTTTCTACAAACGCTTCGGCTACGGTCTTCGCTTCCTGGTTTGGTAAGGCATATACTTCTGGCCATTTACTGAAATAGTCCATGACAACCAGTAGATATTTGTTACCGGCCGTACTGGTTGGGAACGGACCTGCAACATCCATTGCGACTCGTTCAAATGGTGATCCCACGTTGTACTGTTGTAGCCTACCGCGACTTTTGGCTTTAGGACCTTTAGCTGCCATGCACTCTACGCAATTACTTATCCATTCTGCTATGGAATCTCGACAACCGATCCAGTAGAACCGCTGTTTAGTCTTCTCTATAGTTTTTGTAATTCCAAGGTGCCCTCCACTAGGTCCATTGTGATATTCTTTCAACACTTTCGGGATCATGGACTTCGGTACTATGATCAACAGACGAGACTGTTTGCCATCTTCACTTTCCCAGGTACGATGAAGGTATCCATTAACGAGGTTTATGCTGTTCCATTGGGCCCAATATGCTTTTGCCGTTGGACTCTCGCTACTTATTTGTTCCTTTGGTGGTCGTACCCCATTTTCTTTGGCTATTATCAGCTTTGTAAGATCAGGGTCCTCCAGCTGATTGATTCTGATGCGGTGAGGAGTCCAATCATCTTCAGGTTCTATATTCAGTAATCGCACGTCGATTATACCTTCTTTTCCTTCTGATTTGGAGCAATGTTTACATTCCAGTGGACAAGGGCGACGTGATAATGCATCCGCATTTTTGTGGTGAATCCCCTTTCGATGTTCCGTTTCGAAGTCGTAATTCTGTAATCTTTCGATCCATCGTGCAATTTGGCCTTCCGGATTCCTAAACTGTAATAACCATTTTAATGCTGCATGATCAGTCCTCAGCAAGAATCGTTGTCCATACAAATACTTGTGGAAATGTTTTACACATTCCACCACAGCTAGTAGTTCTTTTCGCGTCACACAGTAGTTTTTCTCTGGTTTCCCGAGCACTCTGCTGTAATACCCAATTACTCTTTCTTGTCCGTCGATGAGCTGAGACAGGACACCTCCAATTCCATAAGCGCTCGCATCTGTATCCAAGATGAATTTCTTTCCAGGTATTGGATAAGCTAACATCGGTGCCGTACAAAGTAGTTCTTTCAGCCGCTCAAACGCTTTTTCTTGTTCCAACTGCCATACAAACGGGCGATTCTTCTTTGTTAAATCATGTAAACTTCTAGCCACGTTCGCAAATCCAGGTACAAAACGGCGGTAATACGTGCATAAGCCGAGGAAGCTGCGGAGTTCATGTATGTTGGTGGGTTGAGGCCAATCTTTAACTGCTTTTATTTTTCACTCCTCGGTGTGAATCCCCTCAGTTGACACTTTATGTCCGAGATATGTGACCTGCTTCTTCCATAATGAACACTTTTTGGGATTCAAGCGTAATCCGGCTGATGCTATTCGCTGAAAGACTTCCTCTAGATTTTTCAGATGATCATCAAAACTTTTTCCCATGATGATAATGTCATCAAGATACACCAAACATGTCTTCCAGTTGAGTCCTTTTAACACATGTTCCATCAGTCGCTCGAACGTTGCAGGCGCATTACATAACCCAAATGGCATCACAGAGAATTCCCACAACCCGTCGCCCATACTGAAAGCGGTCTTTTCACGGTCACATTCATCAATCTCGACTTGCCAATATCCACTTTGTAGATCTAATGTAGAAAACCATTTCGCTCCAGACAAGGTGTCTAATGTATCGTCGATTCTTGGTAGAGGATAACTGTCTTTCTTTGTGACATCATTCAACTTCCTATAATCTACGCAGAAACGGGTGCTACCATCTTTCTTTTTAACTAAGACGATAGGTGAGCTCCATGGACTTATTGAAGGTTCGATTACACCGTTTTTGTGCATGTCTTCAATAATTTTGTTAGCATCCTCACGTTTTGCTAGTGGAACCCTACGCGGAGCTTGTCGGATTGGTTTAGCGTCTCCAGTATTTATGCGATGTTTGACAATGCCGGTTCTTCCTGTGTTTCCTTCGTTTGCAAATATGGATGCGTATTTTTCTAATAGTTTTTCTGCTTTTAATTTTTCATTTCCATGCAGTTCGTTCAGCAAATTATTTAGGAGTGTAGGACTTATCTGCTGTGGCTCAATAGTAGGCTTCTGTTGTGACCGTTCGCATCGTGCTATTGCACTTATATTCTGGCACTGTCCAATTACTGCTCCTTTCTTCAGCCTTATAGGCGTGTTGAATTCATTCACTACTCTCACCGGAATGGTGGCGTCTTCTCTAGTTTTCACAAGCGTTCTTCCTACCAATATGGGTGTATCTATTTTTGTTGGTTCCACAATCCACAACTCTTCAGTCCCACCTCCTCCATTCACTTTAGCCCATACAATCGCCTCAGATTTTGGTGGAATACTCTGATTATCATCAACAATCACCCTCTTACTTTCAACGTTGGTCACATATCCGGTGTTTATAGGCATCTCCATGTTCTGGCAAAACAGCATTTGCTTGTTTAAATCCAAAGTAACCCCGTGATCAATCATGAAATCTACTCCCATTATAATTTCATCCGTGATTTCTGCTACGATGAAGGTGTGATTAACTTCCAGGGTACCAATCATCACTTTGCAAAACACTTTTCCCGCGACAGCTGCTTCCTCTCCGGTGGCCGTTCGAAGCTTGCAACCGACTAATGGTTCAACCGTTTCCTCTTACCACATCCGGTCGGATAATTGAATGTGTGGCACCAGTATCCAAAGTAAGCGTTGACAGTCGTCCATTTACGATGCCGTTGATAGTAAGATTGTTGTCATGGCGACCTATTTGTGATATCGAGATGGCGGGGCAAATAGTTGTGGGAACCAGCTCACGCCCCTTTGAACTGTTCCGTTTTAGTTTAACGACTTGTGAGATGTGGATGCTCCGTCCTCGTTATCTGTTGGTTGTTTCCGTTTTGATGGGTTTACTTTTATATTGCAATTTCGGGCAAAGTGACCCGCTTTTCCACAGTTGAAACATCTTCCTGTTGTATTTACTCGCGGTGCAGCAATTGTCTTCAGAGTCTTCAATATTTCTTCCATCAGCGCCGGTTGTTCCATTTCAACCCTTTGTACTTTGTGTGCTGGTTTACTTAGTAGGGAAGCTGTTTCCTGTGTGAGGGCGTGCGAAACCGTTTCAGCAAACGTTCTTTTTGGCAATGCATATGTGGCGCGTTTGGTGTCCACATCACGAATTCCATTTATGAAACATTGAATTTTTACCCTCTCAATGTAATCCACAGGTGCATCTGCATTTGCCAAATGAGCCAGTCGTTCGATTTCAGTTGCGAACTCTTGCAATGACTCGTTCATCTTCTGACCCCTATTTTGCAGTTCGATCTGGTATATTTGTTTCCGGTGCTCACTACCATATCGTCTTTCTATCGCACTCATCAATGCCTCATAGTTGTCCCGTTCACAGTCTGGAATAGTCTGAAGGATTTCTGCTGCCGGTCCTTTCAATGATACAAACAAGGACGCCACTTTGTCCGCTGCATTCCAATTATTGGCCATTGCTGTCTTTTCAAACTGAAGTTTGAAAATTTGAAATGGAATACTTCCATCGAATGTGGGTGCCTTCAATCTTTGGATATTTGTTGATGGTGCAGGGCCATGCAGTTGCAGTTCTCGCACACGATTACTTAATTGAAGAACTTCTGATTTTAAATTTTCTTCGTCATTTTTTAAAGTGCTTAATTCGTCTTCAAATTTTGAAAATTTCTCTTGCACTTGTGTATTATTCTCTGTAATCTGTTGTGTAAGGCGAGACTCTAACTGTGATGTGTTTTCAGCTATTTGCGTCATTTGCTGTGCCAGACGATTTTCTGTTTGCACTACATTTTCTGTTATTCGTGATATATTTTCAGCTATTTGCTGTGCTAGACGATTTTCTGTATGCACTGCATTTTCTGCTATTTGCTGTGCCAGACGATTTTCTGTTTGCACTGCATTTTCTGCTATTTGCCTAATAGCCACTAATAGCATGTTAGTGTCTACGCTTGATGATGTTCGTTGTTCTTCTAATTTTTCTTCTACCTTTGTAGAAGTTCCTGGCCCATCAAATTCGAACTCGTCCACATTAATTCCATCCGCTTCCATTGCTTCACGTAGTCGTGCCTGCAGATCCGCCTTTTGCCCGCTTATCGGCAAATTACGCTCCTCCAGTTCCTTTTTTAATTGCTGAATTCTCAATTCTCCGAATTTAACCATCTTGAATTTGGATTATTTGACAATCCCACTTCTGACACCAATTGTTACGAATTTACTCTTTCTTGTTTACTTTGTTAGGTTCGTATCTCTGGATTGACAAATAAAATCAACACTGTTTAATTTAATTCAACAACTCTTTATTTCACAACTCGTCTACATTATAGCAGTTTACTCTTAGCACTGATCGATTACGTTGGCGCTGCCACGGCTTATATAGCCACGCACTTCTCGCTGATGCCGACGTGTCCTTCTAGAATATCGCGTCTGGAAATTACCAGAACATACGGCTATACGGCGCCAGACGCAAGCAGACAGTCGCGGCGCCAGACTCAGCAATTGTTTAACTAGACGAGCAGACAGTGTGGCGCCAGATGTCTACAACAAGACAAATGCTATTCCATATACCTACAGCTATTGTTCATAATCAGGGATGCATATAGTAATACAAATACAACTTAATACTACTTTTTGTAACAATACATAGGAAGTGCAATTATCCGCACTATTGAGAAGAAGAAGAAAGTGCGGAGTGTTGAAGAAAAGCAAAGTGTAGAACAACAACGAAAAATCAATGCTGGAATAAAATCGCAAACGTCATAGCCTAAACTATTCCAAATATACCGACCCCCCGGTAGGAAAAATTTAGATTAAATGCCCAACATATTGTTGTGTTGTCAAATTTGAATAGGATCTCTGATCTATTTCAACTGATATCAATAATAATGGAATTAACAACGAGTTTGCTTGAAATATTGTATTTTGTAAACCTTCCTTATACGAAGCTTCTATCCACCGCAGTTAATGACGATAACATAGAAAAACTTAAGAAAAAAGTACATACAAATCGACGCATTGGCGTCAGAGAGATAGCAGAGGATCTCAGCCTCTTTTATGGACCGCCTCAACAGATTTTGGTTAGTCTTTAGTGTACGAAGCGTAAAGAACCCGTCCTATTCTAGCATTATTGTGACCGAGTTTTTGGCCAAACATTAATCGCGAGTCATCGCCCAGAAACCAAATTCAACAGATTTGACTCCTTGTGACTATTTTCGAAACTGAAAAATTAACTTCGAGAGACAGTCTTGGCTCACCATATGTTATATGTTATCCGATCTGAACGGTTTTTTCGTGAAGATATCTCGTAAAAAAAAGTTTTCTATGCAAGCACTTGATTCCGATTGTTCAGTTTTGTTTCGGCCGCTCCGACAAATGAGCAGTTTTTTAGAGAAAAGGAAAAGTGCAAAGTTTCATGAAAACTGTCGGAATGATTCGCATATGGTAACTGGGTATGGAACTCAGTTTGTCATACTGATCATTCACAAATACATTATATAGGGTCTCCGACATTCCTTCTTGATGTTACAAACTTAGTAGAAAACTTAATATATTCTGTTTAGGGGATAATTACAAAGCCATCCAAGCAGAAGAGACGCTATGTAGAAGGATTTCACTGAGATAGCGACGTTATCTAGCGATGAGGCTAAGTTCTTCAAAGACCGCCGTCATATATTATTCGATATAATCTACTTTATTTTATATTTATTTTTAAAAATATGAATTTTCGTATGGACGATATCAGGCAGTAAAAAGGTTCGAAAATTAAGGTATGTTCCCACAAAGCCCGATAGTTGATTGTTGGATTTAAGGTATACGATAAGACAAAGCTTAATCAAAGGCCATAATTTTTAAATTTTCTAGAGGGTTTTAGCTCAAATTGGCTAAAAAAAAAGCTCAAAATTTTCTACAGAATTCTTACTGCATATATTCATTAGGGTGTATCAATAACTTTGATGGAAAATTATTGCCTGCTTTAGGTGCTCGCAAATCAAAAGAAGAATGTCGTCCGATATTTATTAAGTATGATAATAAAGAGCAAATAATAGCTGCGCCATGATTATAGAACTCATCAGGAAGAGAAGAGGCAAAGGTGGCTTGAATAGTTATTTGAGCTCACAGAATTATTTTCAGGTGGAGATAAGAATCGAAAATTTAAAGGTCGATCTCCAGGTACCATAGATTATGTAAATCAGGTGGATGGCGACGCAGATTTACGCATTGAAAATAGCACTGCTTAACACCCAAATGAAAATGAGAAGCGAGGATAAGGCGGTACTGCTTTGCTTGTTCTTCGTGTCATGCCAAATTAAGTTTTATCAAAAACACAAGCCTACGAGTGGTACAAAGCCTTCGAAGGTCGGGAGATCATTGAAGATATGCCCCACTCTAGGCGACTGATGAAAATATTAAAAAAGTGAAGGATATGGGCTTTTTTTTCAAAAAGAGTAGGTCTCTTTGGAAACGCTTGATCATGGAAGTTCCAATCCCACATTTATGGATAGCATTATACCTGCCGATGAGACATGGATTAATATGTTTGACATGCAAACAAGTCAAGAATCATCTGAATGGAGAGAAAAAATTAACCAAAACCAAAAAAAACCGCCAAAGCCGCTCAAAACTCAAGTGATACTCATTGTTTTTTCGATATTCGTGGTTTGGTGCACCATGAATTTGTTTCGGAGAACAGATGGTCAATCAGGAATTCTATTTGGCCATATTGAGAAGTTTGCGTAAGAATTCCGTCGAAAATGGCCGGAATCGTGGAAGAACAATTGATAAATTGATGGATGGATGTAAATGCACCAGCGCATCGAGCCACTATTGTGACTGAATTGATGAATAATTAATTATTTTGTGTTTTATTTACAGTTTCCGAGTACTTTTCATTATGCTTGGTATCAAGTCGTCTGGGATTGTCATGATTCAATCGCAATAATATTTTTTGTATATGCTAGTAAGGTTATTTAGGAAGAATAAAGGTTAAGCAATAATAATGCTTCATAGCTTGGGACACCCTAATATTCATTCGTATTATTATATTTTCGCCTAATAATATTTTAATGTGTATATTACTAACTCGAATACACGAATAACGGAAATGCCCTTAGAAACATCATACATACTAGCACATACTTACAAAACCACTATTTAACACTCACATACACAATTATATAAGGGAAATAAACTGCTAAGTGTTTGTATGTTACAAACTTCCCTCCAACACGCAACGCGAATAAGTGCAGGGCAAAGTACAACAAAGACATTTAAGAACAAAATAAAGAAGAAGAAAAACAAAAAGTCAGCGTCTTCAGTGAGTTCGTGATTTTTAATAGGTTTGGTGTGACTTTTAGCCCACAAAAGATTCGTGACTTGCTTACTTTTATATAACCAACACTTGAAGTTTTTTTTTCTTTTCAGACACAAAACGCAAAAGTAACAAAGACAATATGCAAACTTATGGCAGGCGTTGCCAACTTATATTCAAGATAAAATTTACAAGCTTTTAGCGTTGACCCGCCTCCACGCCGCCGAACGAAAGTAATTTAAATATGCATACAACTAACGAGCGCTTGCCTATATTTAGGCGCGTTGCCAACGTCTGCCGCACACCAGCGCTTTGACAAACGAAGCACGTGCAAGTAAATACCGAAAACGCAGAGGGGCGTGTCTCGCACATGCTTAAACATAATTTTATGTCTCATATTTAAATTATATATAAATGAATTCTTATTTTGAGAATAAAAAACACAGGCGCTTTGAATGCAAATACACAATGACAGGCGGCTAATTGGTGGCATGCCTTAAAGTAGACCTTCAAATATTTATTTAATTGGCGACAAATGAGCTGCTGATTTGGCGCATGAATTAAAAATGAAATGCAGTCAATTTGTTTACAACAACAACAACATGCGTACATACCGCTTGCATGCACTGTGCTTCTGAGGCCTATAAAGACCCATTTTATTGGGGCTATGGGAAATTTATGGCCGACAAATGTGGGCAGCGACATGTGGCAACATATACTTTACATATATATGTATAGATATTGTTTATATATGTATGCTTGTGTATCTTCGCGCTCTCATTGACGGCAATTAAAAACGTTTCTCTCTTCTTCTTTCATTACTCTAATAATGAATTATGACCCCACGGCTGGGCGACGCACCGGCCGGCCGGCATCTCGGCCAGCTATTTCTGGCACGTCGCTTGTAACGCCGGCATGTTGCACTCAATTTTACCGAGCGTGGCCATTTTTCATTCTGCCTTGTCGGCCTATCGCCCGCACACCGTTGGCGGCTACCACTGCCCTGCAACCTCTGCACTCTTGATCAGGTGTGGCGCATACACTTATTGAAGCGCTCACGCACGTCTGCCTGTGTTGGCACGCGCTGTGGCATGCAGCTTGTTGCAACATGCTACAATAAATACATTTTTACATATACATATGTATATAGACAGTAACGGTTTGAGCTTGCGCTCGTCTACCGCTCGTAAATTTTACTGTCAGCCAAACAAAGTCATAAAAGCGCAATGAAAAGTTTAAAGAAAATCGTATAATATATAGTATATATCGCGTTAAATGGCGGCATAAATGTCGTGGTTTATGTTTACATTCGTAAGCGCGGCAAAAGAGCGCGAAATTTATTTGTTTATTTTTGTAAATTTTAATTATGCGCATTAATCACTGTGATAAAGTTAAGACTGTCGATTTTATATTTCAATGATATAACGCGTTTGTTTGGCACAATGGGGCTTGCACGTATGAATATGAGCGGCGACATATTGATTAGCCACCGGCGCTACTTAATGGCAATGTGATAAATATTTTCAATGATAAGCGGTGGGATGATGAAAAGATCATATCAACTTGTATAAATTTTTAATTTTTGTTTATTCGATTTTAATATGTAAAATTTAGAGTCGCTTTGATTATAGTCAAAATTATCTTTTCGGGATCCCGATATTACTTAGATTCGAAATCCCGAATTTTTTTATAAAAATATTTTTAACTAAAAAGTCTTATGCGTTTCTTACAGATTCGGTTCTGCGAGTTACCAATATTTCGTATATTCAGAATCCCGAAATTAATTTATTTTTGAATTAAATTCTTTTTAGTTTGCTCTCACTGCTTGAAACTTACATTAAAAGGTCATATAAATCAAAATTATTTTTTCGGGATCCCGAAAATTTTGATTAGAAAAAATTCTTACGACTCTGTTCTCTCCAATTAATAGCTATATATTTATTTTTACTTTATTTTTGCTTAAACTTTGAAATCCAGATATTGCTTAGATTCGAAATTCCGAATTTTTTTGTAAAAATTTCGTATATTCAAAATCTCGAAATTAATTTTTTTAATTAAATTCTTTTGCGTTTCTTCTTACTACTTAATACTTATTTTTTGGGGGCCCCGATATTATTTAAATACGAAATCCCGAAATTTTCGACAAAAAATAACAAAATAAATTTTAGGCAGTAAGAAAAAAAGCATGATAACTTTAAGTAATTTTTTTTTTTTTTAATTTCGGGATTTCAACTCTAAACAAGATCGGGATCCCGAAAAAATAACTATTCGGTGAGAAGAAACCTTCAACACTTTTTCGTTAAAAATACCCATTTCCTCAAATATTGCGAGATTTCCAAGCTAAGCAACAACGCAATAACGAAAATTTTCAATATTAATAAGAATAATTTTTAAGCCTTGTTTCAACTGCTATAATTTTCTGATAGAAATTCTCACTTCAAAAGTTCGGATTAAAATTTATTTAAATCAGTAGGCTTTATTTGAAGAATTCATTCGAAATCAAATTATCATATTTACTCGTAAAATCTTGTGGAGACTTATTCACAACTTCAAATATTCCAGCATTTCTGTATTTGGTTTTGGATTTCCAATTATATAAACGTATACAGTTCTAATAAAATTCTGAGAAATGCAATTTCAAATTTCCATCCTTTTTTCTTTCACCAACAATTTCCTTCATTCAAGCTTGATTTTCAAACCATTTGCATTTCCCACCTTCATTAATAGTCTTTACACATACATACATATGTACATATGTATATTACGAAAGCTTGCAAATTTATTCCATTTTCATTGAAGAACATTTTTATTTTTAGTTGCTTTTCTCCTAATTTTTCAGCGAACACGTTTGTTTTATGCATATAACGGTGATTTGTTGTACCCCCTGCGAAGACTGTGCCACTAGCAAGGCAGCAACAACGCCGTAAATTATGGACGCAAAGTTGCTGCAATATCGCAAATGAACGGTATAGCAACAATAACAACAACCAGCAACCACAAACTATGTTGCAACCCACAACCGAGCATTTTCAAGCAATTTTTTTCATGTCTTTGCCATGCTGACACTTCGGGGAAATGCAAATTGTCAATAAATCATAAGAAATTGTGAAAATTTCAACGAAAAAGCAAGCAACACGATGAACTCATGAATGCTGATGTATGTAAATGCGTGGTTGGAAGGATGCTGGTTGGCGAGAATTGCTTCTGAAATTGAAGGGAAAGGTTATGTGATGTGACAGTAACAGCTTAAACATACAGCTAATTGAGATGTAAGGCGCTTGAAACTAGGACGGGATTGAAACAATCTTCCAGACTTATTTTTGATATGTGAATAAATTTGTTTCCACAAAGAATAAAATAAGATCTGCAGACCTTGAAATTCTAAAATATCCAAGAAATTAGTTGCAAAATAGAGATTTTGCTTTGCAGAAATACAAAATCGGAAATGACTTTCAGAAGACAACTCGAGGAGAAACAACCCTACCAATTTTATACAAAAATACTGATCTTGGTCCTTAACGTGAAAGCGAAAAAGCCTTGTTCAACATCATTGGCAAATACAGAACACATAGAAGACACTAGCAGACTTTTTAGAAATACGAATTCTGGGTTTTGAAAAATTTTATTTCGGGATCCGGAAAAAAATAAATTTTAATCGCTGAGGAGAAAGGCGTAGGTAGTGTTAGTTAAAAATATTTTAACAGAAAATTTCGGGATTTCGAGTCCAAGAAACATCGGGATCCCGAAACTTTTCAAAAATAAAAAAATTAAATAAATATCAGCAGTTTATGAGATTTTTAGACTAAAATATTTTTTATAAAAAATTAGGGTTTTCAAATTTAAGCAATATGGGACCCGAAAAAGAATATCAACAGCCAGTGGGAAGAAACGCAAGGACATTTTAGTAAAAAAAAAATTGTTTCAATTATTTTCGGGATTTCCAATGTGAGCAATAAACGGATCCTGAATAAAATAACTATTAATCATGAGAAGAAATACATATTTTTAACAAAATTACGAAATTTTGAATCTAAGCAGTTTTGGAATCCCGAAAAAAATAACCCTTAAAAATTGTGCTTACTAAAAATTTCGGGATTTCGAATTGAAGTTATATCGGCATCCCGAAAAAATAACTATTGACCGATGAGTTTTTTAGTTAAAAATATGGTTACTAAAACTTTCAGGATTTCAGAACTAGGAAAGAAGAAGAAATGCATTATAGTTTTTAAATAAAAATATCCCAAAGAGATAACCAATAAACGATGGGAAGAAACGCATTATAATTTGTATTTAAAAATAAGCTTACATAAAAATTTCGGGATTTCGAATTGAGGTTATATCGGGATCCCGAACAAAATTCTAATAGCTGAAGAAAAGAAACGCACTACAATTTTTAGTTAAAAATATGCTTATCCCGAAAAAAATAACTAATAACCCATGAGAAAATACTTTTGTAAATATTTTTTTAAAAGTATGCTTACCAAACATTTCGGGATTTCAAACCTAAGTAATATCGAAAAAATAACCAATAACCGAGGAGAAGGAACACATTATAATTTTTAGTTAAAAATATGCTTACCAAAAATTTCAGGATTTCGAATTGAGGTTATATCGGGATCCCGAAAAAATACGAACACAATTTTTAATTAAAAAATATATATTTACGAAAAAATTCGGGATTTCAAATCAAAGTAATATCGGGATCCTGAAAAAAGAAGTTAATTACCGATGAGAAAAAAGTCATGTGAATATTCTGTAAAAATATGCTTACCAAACATTTCGGGATTTTAAACCTAACCTACATACCTTACAATAATGAGATACGGAAAACGTTTAAATTTTATGGAATTTTTTTTTTATTTGTTTGTAGTGCTAGTTTGCTGGTAATAGAAAAAGATATAGCTTTGAATACTAATAACGACCGTTACATATTTCAGCTCCTCCGAGTATCCACACGTCGACTATAGGAGAACAAAATCACTGAAATGGATTAGTTCAAAGAATTTTTGTTCGATTTTCATTTTAATACCAAAACGCAAAAACCAACATTAAAGAAAATTTTCTTTCTAAAACTAAAATTATTATGAAACAATTTTTTCTTCGAAATTTTTGAATTCTAATTTCGTTTTAGAATCTTCTATTCATACCAAGAAAATATAAAATTAAATTGCACCAAATAAATTTGGACAACATACGACATGTACACGCTGACGACGGACATTTCTATTACAATTGCGCTTATTTTTGGTGCTTGCATATGGTTGTTGTTGTTGTGGCGGACAATACTGCCGCGTTGAAAATGCACTGCTGCTGGTTATTTTTATATAAAATGCATATAAAAAAGCGGCAGACGCATCAAAGCGTTGACAACACGCACGTAGGCACACAAGCGCTTCACTACCATACATCCATAAGAGTGTGTGTGTTCGTGTGTGCAAGCTTAAATTTATATACTGCAGCCATTTAGTGGGACACCACAGCATGTTGCACAGCGGCAACGACAGCCGCAACTATTTTTAACGCAAACTGAAATACCAAATGATGCGACAATTTGATGTTGCACGCAATATTACAAACACACACACGCATGTATAACGTTATGTATGCATGTGTGCCTATGAATCTCCCAGCTAATGATAAACAGACAAATAAAAGTCAGAGCAAACATTTTGGAAATGCAGCCAATTTATGCAGTTTGACATGTGGGTGGACACTTTGCAAGCACACACACGCACACATATATATATGTACATAAGTACTGCTACAAGCAAACATTAATGTGAGTTGGCAGTGTGTCGTGTCGTATGAGTGACTTTTAGGTACAAATGGACGTAGAGCAGCGTGTTTGTGCGTCACAGCGCCGACAAAAGTCAAGCAAAGCACAGTGAAGCGTGTAAACAAAGCAAATAAACAAACAAGCTGTTAAACAAATAGTATTTTGAGTGTGAGTGAGCGCATTTACGCATAGAAAGTGACACAATTCATATTTCGGATATGTAGCGACACATTGCTGTTCTTGTTGTTGTTGTTCTATGTGCATTTATTTTGTGCAATTTTCATTTGGTGACTTTTTTCAACTCTCAACAAATATTTATGACTGTTAAGTGCGAAAGCGACGTGCGTAGACGAGTTTATGTGTAGGCTGCAACAAGAATTTTTATGTAAAGGCAGAGGAAAAATTTGTTTTATTTCTTTTAATTAGTGAGCCACCTCAACCTCAAAGATTATTAAATTGCTAATAAAAAAATGAATCAAGAAAAAATTTAGGGGCATGAATATCTTACAGACTGTGCAACTAATGGTTGTTAATAGCTGTGTTTGCTCCAATTTTGAATAATTATGCTATCAATTTCTTGGCATTAAAATTTTCAAAAAGTGGGCAACCCTTACGGAGATTTTATCTGATTGTAGTGTCCTTTGAATTCATTTTAATTCGATGCATATTTTTTATAAATTTATTTTAATAAATATTTGCATACGAATGGCAACCCTCTGAAAGATATTTTTTGGCTATTAGCTCTTATTAACCTCAAAACCAAGATAACATAATGTAATAATTTGCTTGTCTTCGCAATGTTATCGATTTCAGTTTTTTAAACAGGTGGCGACTCTCATAAAAGATAATTACAACTATAAGGTTCTTAAGAGCTTGACAAACTGGCCGACAGGCGTAATGCTCGAAAATTATACGAAAAGATGCGGCGACTAACGGAAGGTGTCCATATACCATACTCTTCTAGGACCCAAGTTGGTGATCTAAGTTTTGGAGGGAAAATTTCGCCAGTCTGCTGAACGACAATGAAAGTGTAACATCTGGAGATGGCAAACCCGTTTCACCAATCGATAACGATTAAATAGATGTTCCATAGCCCGACTATGATGAGACTTCAATAGCAATTATCCGTCTAAAGGACAACAAAGCGGCAGAGGTCGATGGATTGCAGACCCAGGAAAATCAACAAATGATCAGATATTCACATACGCCAAACCTTGAAAAGGACCTGTGAAAAAAATCGATATCCACCTGTTCTGGCTAGTTCATGATGTTCGAATGGACGAAAACACTCCAGCTTTGAAAATATTCGACACAGTACTCGCCGGGGGAAGTAGAAGTAGCAGCAAAGAAGAAGAAAACAACCGCAAGCTAAAATATCAGTAATTAATATTTTATCAAAAACTATTTTCATTATAAACTGAAAATTAAATGTTACAAATATACATACTTGTAATTTGTAGCTCTTGAAAGGTCACAGTAGTCTCCTTCATACTTCAGCGATTTTTAAAATTAAAATTAAAATTCCTTAAGGTGTTAATGTTTGTTAATAATATTATTGATTTCTAGTAAGGGTGTGTTCAAAGTTTTGGTTTAAAATAAATTAAAATATATTATTCAAGTTTTTTAATGAGGAAACGCTGCAGCTATACACCTACTCTTTGCAGCTACATTTTTGACCTTCGTCGGTCTGGGAAAAATGTGCAAAGAAATTTCAAATAAGGTCAAATGCTCAAAAAAATTGTTTTGAATGTGCCTAAGCATATACAGAATTTTAAACTATTTTCAATATTGCACGCAAAGAAAAAATCTGAAAAACTTCAACAGAAATATACCGTAGAATTAACACTATCTCCCGAAGACACCCAATAATATAGTTCCACTGACATTCTGCGTGAAATTCAAGATGAATATAATGGCGAACAATTCAAGAAAACAATTTCCCGGTGTTTGATCGGATCTGAACTTCACTGCAGGGAAGCACGCAGGAAACCACTTCTGACTAAAATTCGTAGAAGCGATGCGTAGGCTTAGGTCAAAGACAACAAATCAACAGAGGTATGTCATTTAGAACGATGTAACCAAAATTAATCACTTAGGTCCAGATGGTCGAAGGTACGAGTATTTTCGCCATCCAATAGTTCAAGAATTTGATCCACGCTATGTTCCACGCGTAGTTGAGTATGGTGGAGGATCAATCATGGTGTGGGAATTTTTTTCCTGGAATGTTATAGGTCCGCTCCATACGATTGCTGTAATTTCAAAAAAGGAGGAATACGTCGACATTCTAAAAAATGTCGTTTTGCCATGAACTAAGGAAGAATTTGACTGTTATACGGAAATTCCAACAAAATAACAACCAATGCATACCGGAAAGTTGACACAAAAGTTGTTTGTTAAAAATTCCATGAATGTTTTGGAGTGACCTGAAGAGAACACATCTCTATTGATGTCAAAAAAAGCTATAGGTACCAAAAGTATCACAAATATGGATGTCCTTTTTGATGAAATTAAAACGGCATGGCAAGCAATACTGGTGGTGCGCTGTCAGGGTCTTATAACGTCACTTCGCAATCGATGTAAAGCAGTATTAAAGTAAAAGGGTTAAGTAACAAAATACGAACTGAAAGTAAGCAATTCTATTTATTTTTTATTTATTTTATTTTTATTTTATTTTTTGCTTATAAAATGTTTTCGTTTCGAATTAGCTTTCGCACTCAAATCGTTGATACTACAGAATTTGGTTAAAATCTTAAAGAAAAAAGGTTTTTAATTAAAATTTTTACTACTAGAGTGTAAGTTTAACGAGTGAAAAATAAGTGATTTTTTGGAAAATAACATCATTTAATTCAAACTAAGTAGCGTTTCTAAATAGCTGACAACGGCTGTAGTTCTCCATCCAATTGCCTACCGGTTTTATGTTGTGATTAAAAATTCGAATTTGGACAGACCGAAAGTGGCAAAAAAATCAATTTTTTTACAAGTTTTGATTCGTAGATCATTGTGCGAACAATATCTGCCAGGGAGAATTTCTTTAAATTTCATCTGCGGATAATGCTGAAATGACTGCAGAAGAAGGCCGCCTCAAATCGCGTTCGTTTTAACTTGAAAAATATTGATGTTGAAGTATATATGTATGTATAGAAATACCTTTAAAAATTAAAGCAATTTATTAGTAATTTTCTTTTTGAATTCTCTCAACCGCCGTATTTGGGACTATCACATCAGGTATGGTCCTCTACGATTGCTTAATTATAGCTTAATTATAGCCTATATTTAAATATGCATACTAAGCCCAGCAAAGAAATTTTTTGTCTTCTAGCATTTGAAATCTCTGCTAACTGTACATTTAATTTTTAGTAACTAACGCTTTTTCTGGATAAATTAAATATTTATTATTTACTTTCACGCCTCAATTCATTTTGGAAAAGTGGCGTCCGATAACAACAAACACTAACACACTTTTTTTTAGTTTACACACACACATAAAAATTCATTTTCATTGCAGATTCAGATTAAATATTTGCACGTACGATTTTATTAAGCACAAACAAACAAGATTGACGCAGTAACAATCGTTCAACGTGGCGTTAAAGGATCTGAAAGAACGTGAGCACATATTTGCATAAGTTTTCGAGCGAATGCATACACTCATACTTTACATATACGTAAGTATGTAAGTGTTAGCAATGTGTTTGCAAATTAAACTTGCGTCTGAAAGCAAGTTCAACATTTAGGATTTATTTTTGGTTCACTTCGCACTTTATTGCTTTATTTGAGCGTTTCCTTCCAGCACTCGTACGGGCGCCTCCACACTCGCTTGTCGGCTGCCAATCGAACCGCGTGAATGTTTCGCAATTCGCAAAAGCCCCTCACCGCACTATTCAATTTCTCTGCCACGCACACATTTACACCCTCGCTTCACTTACTTTTCCTACATCCAATTTATGCTTGTACTGTTACTTTGTTTGTTTTTGTTTTTGTTGCTTGTACAAATATGCAAACAGAAAGCACGTGTTCCTGTTGTTGCAACATTTTAATGGGCCAAACTGCCTAAATGCCAAAAGTTCATATTTATTTGCAATTATAAAAGTCGCTGAATTGGCGGCTAATGTTTGCACTTACACTCACACAAACACTAACACACATACACATGAAAAAACTCGTTTATTTGCACACATACATACATGAATAATGAAGTAGAGTGCGATGAAGCGTCTCCTGCCAGTGCGAAAAAGAAATGTTGTAACAACATACATTTATTCCAATACCTGGCATGTATTTTATGCATGTGTGTATGACTTTTTCACATGACTGTGTGTGTGTGGAAGCTTTTGTGTGCGATAGCAGTGATTGTGGTCGTGCTTTGTTTGCTTTTCTGATTTAATTTAATTGTATATTTGCATTGTGTTCAACAACGAATTCGGTGCAAAATTGTGTGGTAGTACAGTTTTGGGAAAAATATTAGCACATGAATGCATATATCTGGATTCACTACTACTTTAAACGAAATAATGAGATAAAAACACTAACATACGAGTAGCCATCAATTTACAGAAATCTCAAAGTTACACAAGTTTTGCAAATAGTGTTGCCACCTGTTCACAAAATTTTAAGCTATAAAGTTGATAAAAATAAGCAAATAGTTGAAATGATAATACCAGATTAAAAGTATTAATCAAGGCTTACAGCTGAAAATATTTTTATCAGTGGTTGCCACCTGTTCTTCTTTACAATATAAAATTGGATAAGTAATTACTAGCTTTAAATGAAATAAATGTAAAAAGAATGTATATAAAAAAAAATAAAAGGGTTGCCACCTAATTAAAAAGAATTTTGCCACCTGTTTGAAAAATTTTAAACACTAAAGTTGATAAAAGTAAGCAAATATCTGAAATGACAATATCACATTCAAAGTATTATGTTTAACAGTGGTTGCCACCTATTTCAAAAATGTCATTTCACAAAATTTATTGAAAATAAAATAATTTGAGCGCAGTAAATATAGAAAAGAGTAATTATAAAGGAAAATTTAAAAGGGTTGCCACCTGTTTAAGTTTTTTATATTATTAAATTGTTTAAGTAAGAATCAGCATTAAATGAGGTAAATACAAAAATAATTCTTATAAAAACAATTAAAAGAGTTGCCACCTAACTAAAAATAATGTTGCCACCTGCTTACAAAATTTTAAACACTAAAGTTGATAAAAGTAAACAAATATCTGAAATGACAATATCACATTCAAAGTATTAGTTAAGACTTACAGCTGAAAATAATTTGAACCGTGGTTACCACCTGTTTCAAAACTGTCATTTCACAAAATTTATTGAAAATAAAATAATTTGAGCGCAGTAAATTAAAAACAAAAAGATTATTAAAAATAAATATTAAAAGTGTTGCCACCTGTTTCAATTTTATATAAAATTTATTAAGTAAGCACTTTAAGCTTTAAAAGAAGTAAATATAAAAAGAATTATTATAAAAATAAATTTAAAAAGGGTTGCCACCTGTTTGAAAATATTATTCAATATACTTAATTAAACAAAAGAAATAATAAAACATGGGCTTCAAGCTACATACGCCAGTTTTTTACATGATTTCTTTAACAGATAGTCCTTATGCTGAAATTTTTAATTCGAACTACCAAGAGTTTACATCGTAACGTTTATATGTAAAAAATAAGAAACGACTGTTGTGTTGTTAGTGTTTATAAGTAATATATTTCAATTACCATTTTGTAAACATTTAAATTACTTTACAGGTATTTTTTCGAATTAAAATTATGTCGGACTAATTTAGACACATAAACATTAACATTTCACTTACCACACTATAAATGCAAAATATGTGTAGTAAAATTCGGAAATAATTATCATAATCGCATCGAATTGTGGTAATATTGCCTTAATTTAGCTTAATAGCAGGCGAAATATTTTAATTGCCATAATTAATATAAATTATAGCAGAATTTTTATTTTACAAATACAATAATTTTTTCTATGACAGACAGACACACAAAACAATAAAAATGATAATGTATTCTAATACTTAATATATTTTAAATTTGAAATCGTGTCAGTGGAATTTTAAGTGATTTTAGGTACCGTAACTTTAATTCGAATAAGAAAAAGTTCTCTTGTTAACTCTGAATAAGGTGTGGTTCTTAACCATGTTCGATATCCGAATGAAAAAATATTTTTAACGTTCACTGTTCATTGTTCAAACTTCCTTTACAACTTTGATCAAAAAATAGGAATTAAGAATTGTTATTCCCACTCAATTTGAAATACAAATATTTGAGCTTCTTCTTCTTATTTCTTCCCAAATCTGTTCAGAAATGACCTTCCACTGTTTCTGAAATAGTATGGAAGACAAGTGTAAAGCTTTTTTCCAAGAAATCCTGCAATGATTCCATATTAACCAAACAAGTATTATTTAGGGTGGTCCATTTCGAGACTTTCTACTTTTTTTAAAGAAAAACCATAGAAACTTCAAATTTAATGAGAAGTATTTATTATCATTCGAAAGAACATTCTTTGCCATTAATTTTTTGAAGATTCCAGCTGCGACCACGGCTCAGATGATACATCTGTTGAGTTAAATTGATGACTTGTTCGAGCATTTAGGCGATCACGATCTTGGTAGCCAATCGACCGGCCCAAAATGTGAAATTATCTGCTCGTTCTCTAAATCAATTCTTTGATTGATGTGATATGTGTGAAGATGATTTCACCGGCCCTCAAATCACACCAAGCGGTGGCAGCTCTTGAATCTCTTCTGGTCACTCATCGTCCCAGATGCGGCAATTTTGCCTAGGACTTTCGAACTAAAAAGACCCATTTCGCTGGACCCATTTGACTGGAAAACGTCGGACAAGCTATATTTTATCGCTTAATTTTCAAATTGGAAATACCCTCGTTTATCTGCCATATAAATAAATCACAAAATTCTGGTATGTTGCCCGATGAAAATTCATGTTCGTTCCGATTATATTACATATAGCAAAACCAACTATAGTGAGAACGGTCATACTTGTATAACGAAAACGCTGGTGATCAAAAGCTAGGCTTGATTGCAGAAAGATTTCTTTATGTGTTTGCAATGTTTACAGGTGATTCTCTTCTATGAGCAGCGCTCCTTCGGCCAAGCTCTTAATTTGAATTTCAATTCTAAAGGAAGCAATAGCCCCAAAGGCGGCCAGCTTTAGCCAATATGAGAGAGATATTGTATTCCATAAAGACAACATCAACTCACACATCGACAGTGCTATAGCCAGAAGCCCCTGGAGCTTAGTTTGGGAGGTTCTTAGGCATCCGCCTTATATTCTGGACCTGACTCTAAATGACTACTATCTCTTCCTGTCTATGGCGAATAGTTTTGCTGATGGAGAATTCGCCTCAGATCAAGCTTTTACTAATTTGTTTGTGTAATGGAGATGAGGATTTCTATGAAAGCGGCATTATGAGTTAACTTTAAAATGGGAAGAAGTTATCGAAAAGAATGGTGCATCTTCAATTTATAACAAAAGTAAAGGATTTCATTTTACTTGTGTTCTGGGCCGTTCAAAACAAACCTTTTCTAAATTATTATTCTGCAATTAATTTCCCTCAAAAGTTTCAATTAAATTTCACTCAGAAAAATCTAAGTCAAACAACAAATTGTGTAATTACAATAACTTCAATAAATTTTCAATTAACTCAATTAAATGAAATGTTTTAAACGGAATTCAATTTCCGGAACCAAAAAAGTGCACATTAGACACAAATCACAATCAAATCAATCAACAAAGCTCAAATATTCATTAAACGAATGCGTTATTATGTAATACGTACACATGTACAAACGTAAGTGATTGAATGAAGTTTTCCGCACTGTGAACTAAAAGCTTCGCTACTTTGCGGCAGCAACAACAATTGCGCTGCTGTGACATTGCTAATTGTATTCCACTTGTGACATGCTGTCCTTGTGGGCAGCGAACAAATCGATTTCATTAAAGAGAAAATTTAAAACGAGCATACTTACAGACACAAAAGCATAACGACAAGCATATATATATATGTTGTAGTATATATAAGCTCATCTGTTGTCAGCACAATCGCATCTTCTCACACAAAAATCGGCGTAAATACTTGTGAACAAGTTCAAAGTTCGAAATGCCTCGAAGTATTCTTAGCCAGCGAGTATTCAATTAAATCGAATTGACTTGTAGACAAAAGGAATTTCGGCTAATTAAATGATTTTTCAAATGACAAATGAATAAATTTTTTATTTTCGTTTTTTTTACCAATTGATTTTTGAAGCCATTTTTTATTTGAAAAAAAAAAAACAAATTGGCAACACTAAGGACTGCGACATTTTTATATAGTACCGTTGTTTTACGAGCTTGCCTACACCTTTTTTGGTTGCTGTTGTTCAGTTCAGCCGCCCAGTGCTGAATATTTTATAGACTTTTAAGAGCATAGCAAATTTTGAGTGCTCTTTATGGCCTTTTTTGGTGCCGCCCAGGCCTTTGGAAAAACAAAAGCAAATACAGGCCACGTAACCTAACAGAAAGTAAAGCTCACACAAAACAAACATAGCAAACGAGCTGTAAGCAGAAAAGGTCAAGTGACAGCAAGAACTCGTGGAACTCGCATGGAAGCTGCTTACGGGCGAAAATTAAGTTGGAAAAGTTACAAATGCGATTAAATTGCTGAGTTCGCCAGAGAATGGATTAAACTTTTGTCACAAGTAGAACTTGGACTTTAACCAGCACACATATGTATGTGCTATATAACTACATACAGAAGTTGCAGATTTCATAAAATTTTATCCAATTTAATTTTGTAGCTTTAATTAAAGCGTTTTGAGGATAAAAAATGCAAGGTCATAACCTAAAATATCTGTAAATATGAAAGTGAGTATTCCCATTCACCTGTAGACTCTAAATCACTTTTTCGCTTACTTTCACATACTTTTCTTAAAAAGATTGAAATTCATTTTGACACCTCAATTGGTTTCAGAGATCCACATATGTACATAGGACTAAATATTTTCGAAGAACGTGAACACTTTCGAAAAATGCAAAGAAAAATTAGCACAAGGTGTTTTTCAAAAGGAAATTATACTGAAAATATTAAATATTTTTATATTGAGGATTAGAGTTGCCACATGATGGAAAATACAATTTTTCTCAGCTGAAACTTTTTTGATTAAAGATGAAGAATTGCATACAATATTTTTTAATTTCGAAAAAAAAAATTGGAACAGAGTTGCCACCTATCAAAAATCTAAAAATGAAATAAGCTGAAAAATAATATATTTGAGAAAAAATATATAAAAAAATAGTAATTATTAATAAAAGTAAACTATGTTGGAAAAGATAAACTTGTTTATGTTAAGGCTTAGAGTTGCCACATGCCGGTAAATACAAATTTTTTCAGCTGAAAATTGTATAATTAAAGGTAAAGCCTTGCATAAAATATTTTTCTAATTTCGAAAAACATATTTTGGAACAGAGTTGCCACCCACCAAAAGTTTAAAAACAGAGTTGCCACCTACCAAAAATCCAAAAACTAAAACAGGCTAAAAAATAATATTATATATTTGAAAAAAAATTATAAAATATTATTAATAAATTTCATTAGAATATATGTACTATCTACCTCTCTCAATCACCGATATAGTACGAGTATACTGATATGCAGCCAAACGGAGAGACAAAGATTCTCATATTTAAGATGTGGGGCCTAAAAAAGAATTGAGGAAACGGCGCTTGAAAATCACTCTCTTGGCAACAGCGAGAAAGCAACGGATTTCAATATCTCTTATGGATCGGCTCAATACATTTCGGTTAATGTTTTGGGTACAAAGCGAGTCAAAGCTAGAGTAGTACGAAAAGAGCTCGATCTTTTGCAAAAACGAAGTCAAATAGACGACACTACTTTCATCAAACGAATCATTACTAGCAACCAGACATGGGTTAAGGAATATAACGTCGAAATTGTTCAACAATCTAAGGAATAGAAAATCCATCCAAAAATTATGGAAATGAATGGCACTTCAACACCTAAAATGAAAAATACAAAATTTGCTGAAGATGCTAAGGCCGAGACATAGAACAAGTGTACGGGAAATTATATTAAGCGTTGGCAAGCTTTTGTTGACTCAGAAGCCTATTCTGAAGGCAATAATAAAGACCTAAACGCTATTTTTGCTTAATCCGGGTCAAATTTGATCAGATGGTATTATGCTATCGTTTTTATGCCAAAACTTCTTTCTGAATTTATTTAAAAAAAAGTATTCCTTTGAAAAAAAAAACATATCAAAATAATCAAAATTTAAGATATTTTCAGCGATTATACAATATGTTTTATTCAGTATGAATATACATATGTATATCCTCAGTAAATCACACGACGCGTTGTGCCATTGTAATTCGTCCTTCGACATCATTAGTTGTTAACAACAATAAATGCGTCAACGACAAGAGCGCTACATTTACATACATTAAACAGCATAATAAACAGTTATGTATGAGCATATACCACACGACTGCAATAATATTCATGATAAGGCAAAATTTATGACCAACATTTACATTAACTCGTAAGCACACAACAACCTGCGTGTGCGCGAATGTGTCGGTTAGTGCGACTTAAGAAAGTTTTACTACAGTCGCGTATAAAAGTCTGTATCTAATAGTAAAAAGTGATTTTAGCTCATAGACTTAAGAAGGGTACTAAAATTTAATAATACT
The DNA here is from genome assembly GCF_023373825.1 of Bactrocera dorsalis. Lineage (NCBI taxonomy): Eukaryota > Metazoa > Arthropoda > Insecta > Diptera > Tephritidae > Bactrocera > Bactrocera dorsalis. Next base: position 51,792,246 of record NC_064306.1, read on the forward strand.
TATATAAATAAACTGCTTAGGGATTTTAGGAAATTATACATGATATTTTTATAGCACTTATATGCCCATAAAAAAGAAATGTAGTAATTTCACTTTGAGGAAAAGATATGTATGTAATTAGAAAACATTTCGAAAACTATAAGTGGATGTGCTACATTTCTCAGTTCTTTTTGAGTAAACATTTATTTTCATTCACCTTGTGGCATTGGTTACTTCTCAACCAAGTTATAGAAGAAAATCATAAAAGCTTACATTAAAGGAGTAATTTAGTCTAGTGGCGCTTTCATGTCATTCGATAAAAAAGTGGTTGCTGTCTTTACTAAAAAAGCTTACTTTTACATAAAATAAATTAACCCCTTCTCAAAAAAGTTATGAAAATAAATCTCATAACCTTACATTGAAGGAGCAGTCTAGTTTAGAGACGCTTTTTGACAATCGATAAAAAATATTTGATATTTTTTTTATTCATTTGTAAAACCATTAACAATTAGTTGCCATAAACAGTAGTGAGACCGGTATACATTCAATACGAGTATTGCATAAACATTTGACCGAAAAACTATTAAAGAAGAGTTAAGTTCGAGTGCATCCAAATAATCGGCATAAGGTTTTTTAGAAAAATTAAAATCATGAGTAAAACACGTTCTCTAATCCACATTCTCTTGAGATAATCCACATATTGGCCGAAATATGTGGTATAAAGTGATCCGGAAGTTCAAAAATCTTTATATTAGGTAGATCGGGGCTCAGGAAAGTATTAACCCGATTCAACTCATTTTTTGTCAGGAAAGCATTCTTTCTGAATTTCAATTATATATCCCATGAATTAAACGGTACCTGAGGGCTTGAACAGTTTTGGTTGGAATTGGGAAAATTTTGGTTATAAGGTGGCATACCTTAAAGGAATTATTAGTAAAAGAATCAAATGGAATATAAAATTGTACAATGTGGGAAGTGGAGGATGGAGTCATGTGTAGAAGTTCACGAAAGTGAGGAAAGTTCTCTGATCGGCAATCACTTGGGAGTGTCCAGAAACGATTCTTTTACATATGGCTCAAGCAGCTCACGACTTCCGGTGCTAGACCAAGTATATTTTGGGTAGCCTAAAAACATCCGTTCGAAGGCGAACTAAAGTGAGTTGGCGAGCCATACCCTCCACAGGATTGTTCGCTGGGTCTGGGACCTGTCTGCCTGCGTAAAAAACAGTACCAATGAAAACTAAACGACAGCTTCGGATGAGAGACCCCCCTTTTGATGGCGACCATGACAAACGAATTAAGGATTATGATTTGAGGAAATACACCTGTTCAAGATATAGCTGATTTGCGTCCACGCCCCGACGGAAGAGAAGGACGATGTGACCAAAGATGCTTGCTATGAGGGCTTGAAGCGCAACTATGAGAGTTGCCCCTGCCATTATGTAAAATTCGCGCTTGGCGACCTTGACGCCAGTGTGGGCAAGGAAGGTATTTTTGGAACAACAGTCGGTAAATTCAGCCTCCACAAGGAAACATCCTCAAATGGGTTGAGGCGGCTCCCATAAAGACCTCTCATACTATCCGTTATGTCCGTTTACGCCCATCTACGGACCGTCCTTACTTTATGCCAAGAAACCATACACCAAGTTTCATGAAGATATTTCAATTTTTTTGCAAAAGTTACTTAAGTTACAGCTTGCACGGCTGGGCGGAAAAACAGACAGTAATAGCCACTTAGGCTGTAGAATATTCGTTTTAGGGTGGTGCGTCAAATAATTAGTTGATAAACTGGAACTTCTAATTCTTCTATATATTTTCTAACTCTGAATCTACAGCTCCGACAGTCACATTTACCCAGCACTTTAAAGAGTATAATATGTAGTATATACCCAGACATACACTACATACTATTTATACATAAAACATTACATCTATACATAAATTACCAACGTAAATATCAAAGACGCCGCAAATACAAAGATTATGTGCTTAATGTAGTGGAAGAATTGAGAAAATACTAAAACATAGCTTTCGTGTGAGTTCGTGTAAATATGTATTTATGTATATTAAGCAAAGGCAGATCTAGAAGGGTACTTAGCGAGTGTGAAACCATTGAATTAATTTAATATTTTCGAGTCTAAGCGAAAGCAGCAATAAATACATGAAACGTTATAAAGTCAAGCGAAATGAATATTAAAAGCGACAGCCGATAAAGTTGAGTGCCTGGCGCTGGTTTCGCAAGCCAGTTAATTAATGAATTTAAATGTGTCGACATTTTTTTAGTCTGGCATTGACTTTGCGCACGCCATGAAAATGAAGTGAGCTAAATGAGGTGGCTAATAAAGCGACGCGCAGCGAATTTACCAAAGCATTCCTGTGATGCCATCGAAAGCGCGTTTAATATCCACAGCAAACAAGCGGCTACAAAATGTGGGATAGCGCAGTATACGAGCTTTGATGAGTTTAATTTTGCTTTAAATGTGGCCATGTATGTGCTTGTGTGAGCACAAATTGTAGATTAAACTTTTAATCGAACAGTTTAATGATTAAACAATGCAGAGATTAACCGTTAGATGCATTGAGACCATAATATTTTTCATAGACGTACAATAGAGCAGATCAATTCTTTTTCAATAAAGTAGCGAATGCGAAAATTTTTCAAGGGATCATTCTGTACAACATTTCCTATGGGAGTATGGCACTAAAGCCAGTTTTTGAGACGATGTTTAAAAATCAAATCGGTTGTATAGGAGATATGTGTTATAGTTGGCTAACTTCGTCTTAGAAATCGCTGTCTCGAACCCGGTTTCAGGCAATATTTATGATCTGTAAAATATTTTCCGCATAAGCGAAACAATGTACATGAAGATTTGAGAACTTTTGGGATCGACATTTTCATAATAGATATGATAGTTACGCTTTAATTTGGATCAAAATGAAATGAGTTAACTACATATATTTTAAGAATGAAGAAGACTAACACTTTGTACTATACAGTCTGTCTAAGAAGGTTGCATGCTAATTTTTAGCATGGCATACCATAATAGAACATAATGTAAAATATCATAAGGTAAAATAATATAATGTTACGTAACATAACGTAACTTAACATAACATTGCATGACAAAACATAACATAAAATAACATAGCACAGTGTGATATAACGTAACATAGATTACATAATTTTACATAACATAGAAGGCATAACATAACATAACTTAACATAACATAACATAACTTAACATAACACAGTTTAACATAACATATCATGCCACATCAAAAAAATCCACAACTTAATGTAACATAACATAATCGAACTTAACTTAGCATAACATAACGTTGCATATCATAACGTAACATAACCAGCATGTCATAACGAAACTTAACATAACATAACTTAACATAAGGTAACATAACATAACACATGGCATGACATAACATAACTTTACCGAATATGGAATTACATAATTCTCAGTACGCCGTCTGTTAATGCCAAACATAGGCATATACGGTAAGGAGCAGTATACAAAATGGACAGAAACAAGTTTCTAAGCGAACACAACTTTTTAAGCGAAACTTGTTAAAACGTATCAAAAATAATAAAATTCACAAAAGTTCTGTTTTAGCGAGGCACACTGTACTTGGCATACAAATTATTCGCAGACATTGCAAAATAATGCTGTACAGCAAACTCATTTGAATTAATGTCGCTATCAATTAAATGTTACTTATACGCCCTCGCGCACAGTACCCTTACAAGTATGTACAAACATTTACATATATTTGTAAACAGCTATATACATTTACATATATTCATATACATCTATATACATTTACATACATTTGTATACGATTCATTACATACAGAGCACATAATTACCACTGTAAGTTGACGCACAAGGTTGGTTAGCTTTTCATTAGGCGATTATGCTAATCTCACCACTAATTATGGGTCTGAAAAAGTTACTGCAACAGCAGCAAATTAATTTAAATGCCACAAACGGACCTCAGCAACAACAAGAAGCAAAAAAACAAAAACACATTCATAAATGTTGGTGGGAACTGCAAAAACGTAGGGAAAATGGCAAGTCGTACTGCCAAATTGACCAGCAACGAATGATACAAATGGTGATAATAATGTTGAAAGGTAGTGCGAAAAGTAGTTCAACAACACACACACACTCATACTTAGATACAAATAAACGTTAGGACGTTGAAAGGCAGCACTGAAAACGAAATGAAATTTGCGGAGCAGAAAAACACGCAGAAACATTTCCTCCACAACCACAACTTCCTCACCCGTTCGAGCAGGTGAGCTGGTATGCGAAGACTACATGTTATGTAACAACAAATATTTAATTTAATTTCGAATGAAAGAGGGTGAAAAATGTGCGGCAATAAATAAGAAGGGATCTACTTGTGTGTAAGCAGCAAATCCTGTGGTCAGCTACATTAATAACTGTAAGAGAACACAACTGAGTCGTCGACTAGCCTGGAGCCTGAAGCGGAGTAAATGCAACAACAATTATATCAACACAAGCAAATAGCAAGCTATCTAACTGTGGCGAAAACCCGACATAGTCTATATGGATAGTGAACTCGATAGTTAAAGTAAGCCATAATGAAGAAGGTCGAGAAAGGAAAGAGAATACTCGTAAGTGATAGCAGGTAACATAAAGCAAGAAATGAACAAATAAGAAAAAACAGTTAACTTCGATTGCATCGAAGCTGTAATACCCTACACAATTAAAAATTTCCATACAAAAGCTTGTTTTTGATCTGTCAGTTAGTTTGGCAGCTATATGCTAGAATGGTCCGATCTTAACAATTTATACGGAGATTATAGCGTAGCTATAGCCAACATTTTTTACCATAGTTCATGAAGCTATGTTGTCAAATAAAAAGATTTTTCATATAAGGACCTCATTTTATAGGTTAGTTTGTATGGCAGCTATATGATCTAGTAGTCCGAGCTGAACCCTATATTTGGAGATTGCAGCATTGTCTTGGACATTAATCCGTGCCGAATTTTGTGCAGATATCTTGTCATATAAAATAGTTTTCCATACAAAGGCTTAATTTTGGTCGATCAGTTTGCTTGGCAGCTACATGCTATAGTGGTCTGATATCGATGGTTCCAATATATGAGCAACATCTTGAAGAGAAAAATACGTCTGCATAATTTCGAAGCGATGTCTCAAAAACTGAGAAACTAAACCCTCATACTTTACAGGTTTCCAACATTTGCTTTTGAATGTTATAAACTTTTAAGCCAACTGTTCAGGGCATAAATATCACAATAACAAATACATGCACAGTATAAGCCTCAATGGCAATAAAAGTAAGCTAGCTGCAGTAGTTCTCGCCAGGATACTCATATCCAAATATACAACAGCACATACATATGTACTTTGTGATGTATATTTACTCCACCAGCCGCAGCGTGAATTGGGTTAAAGACGAAGCTTGAAGAGCTGCTGAACTCTTTTCGTGCAAATTGCAAGCAAAAGGAAGTCAATGATTTCTGTTGCCTTACGACAAATTGCGAATGTAGACATTGCCACATACACATATAGCCTTATGTATGTAAACATATGCGTATTCGCCCAGGTGTGCGCATTATTTACCCTGTGCACACGGCTTACCCGTGGATTACAGTTTATTTCGTGCGAGTATTTATTTGTTATTGGTTTTCTTCATTTGCTTTTGCACTTTTATTGCGTCTTATTGCGTTGCCGGGATTTCTGTCAACGTAAAAACTGGATTTCAGCCTAGAGAGCAAATTGGCAGCTGAAGCAAGTTGATCTTTAAAGATGGCCTCGCTTGCAGGAAGAACAAAGCAATATTTAGGAAAGAACACCAAAATAAGCTAATAAGCAAGCTAACTTAAAATCGAGCTTATAATACATAACCAGCTTTTTGTGGACTTGGATTTTACTCATGACATTTGCCTATTGCCTAATGGTTTTAAGTGGATAATAGAAGCTAATTAAGCTTAAGGTCGACAGTTCCCGGTACTTTAGTTACTAAAAGGAGCAGAGCGACTTGGTATTTATGCGGAGCGTAATAATTTCCCAAAGCTGGCTATACTTATCATTACGACTTATTCTTTGCTTCATAGTAAACGTTTTTTAAAATGCTTTTGGAATGTTATTTACATATAAGGAATTTGTTAAAAAGATCAAAGACGGTAAATAACATAACAAAATGTAACCTAACGTAACATAACGTAACATGACATAACGTAACTTTACATATTGTAACTTAACTTAACGTAACATAGCATGACATAACATAACTTAGCATGACATAACGTATCTTAATTTAACGTAACATGGAATGACATAACATAACTTAACGTGACATAATGTAGTGCAACATGACATAACCTAAAATCACAAACCATAAAATAACACAACATAATTTGACCTAACCTATAATAATAACAGAACATAACATAAAATTGCATAACTAACATGATATAACAGAATTTCATCAGACAACAGAACGACATCCATGAAACGTAACAGAAATGCAGACATAATTATGTTTCATACAGACAACAAACCAGATAGAGAACATAACGACGACAACAGCTTGAGCTGTCGAGGATATCTCGTCCAAATATCAAAGTTAATTGGAGATAAGCTTTAAACTCCCTGACAAGGCAACTCGTATTATGCATAATATCGGCTCCCGGTCATAGGAACTCATTCGACAACGAAAAGGCAGACGAGTCGGCAAAGTTCCTCCTTTGATCAGGGACGCCCACTGGCATCGATCAAAAGAGAGTTTTATTTTCATTTATTTGAACAAATAGCTCAGGGCAGATGAAAATCAATAACAAGTAAGATAACAAAAGAGATATGGCACAAGTATGACAAAAAATAACCAAGAGAACCAAAAGAACCTTATTAAATAGGTCCCAAAATAGTATGTACGTATTTACAGTCACTATAACTTGACGCTGGTCCTTTGCAGAGCGTGGGCCAAACATGGACCTGCCATATAACAATATTTACCTCAGCTGCAAGCTAGAAGGTAATAAGGAAGCGGTTTTCCAGTTTCTCTATGAATGCCCAACTTTATCATGAACCCCATACAAAATACTAGAGGCCCAAGGCACCAAATCTAAAAGGTTGTCCGCAGAAAGCATTACAGGTATAAGTGGCTTCATCGAGAGTACCAAAGTGTTTAAACGTAACGTGACAAGTATTTATAAGAACCTACGACAGTGCATCACAAGCCCATCTGGGCAACACTTCTATCCACCTACCATAGATCGGAAAATTTGAGAAGATAATTGCGTCTTACTTTAACGTACGTTTTGCTTTTAAGGGGTTACATGGGTTTACGGGTTTCATTTTTTATTGTACGTATATTATACAAATCTAAAACACCTCTAAAATATTGTCCTAAATTTTCATGTTGAACCGAGTAATAGTTTCGGAGGTACAGCCTTAAGAACTTGTGCGCTCGAGGCTAGTTAGGCTAAGTGCGCTGTCTTTAAACGAGTTTTTTTGAACCTGCGTTCAGTTGGTAAAATTTCTCAAGAACTACTTAACTGATCTTCGTGAAATGTTACACGTTCTTTTGATTTTTTTAGAATTTTTTTTTGTTGAAAAAATAATGTTTTTTACCCCTTAAGGATATGCGTATTCTATACAAGTACGTGTGTAAGCAATGTTTGTACTTTGAATTCTTGATGACAATGTGAAGCCACAATCTAACATAATCGTAATAAAAAATAATAAATAAAGGGAAAACATAGTTCCCTGTCATCTCGTCAATTTACTTTAAGTTATGAATTTTCTTAACACTATATATGGGGACTTATCGATCTCTTTGCCCAGAAAAGTTACGGTCTCTATCTAGAGATAAACTTGCAGGCCTATAAGAATGAGTTTATCAGAACTTCATTGATTTTTCCACCAAAATTAATCATCGAAAAAAGTCAAATTTTTCGAAACTTTATTGCATTTATATTCCGATAGGTTGTACTTAAAAAAAACACACTTATAACTTAAATCGATATCTCTAATTGTGTCTTGTGAGAACAGCCTTCCTCAAGCTGTTTTCCTCAAATTGCAATTTTCGATTTGCTTAAGTGAGTATTCGGAGACAAATGATCAGATCACTATTAAATTTTGACCATATTCCATATATAATTATATATACAATGAGCTACCAATTTATGTCCTGATTCGAATTTTGGAAGATTAAATATGGAAAAAATTTTGGGTTAAATAAAAAAAAAATATATTTTTTAATTATTTTTTTTTTATTTATTTTTTTTTTTATTTTACCCAAAAGGCCGTATTTAGTTTGCCAAAATTCAATTCTGATTTTTTTTATTTTTTTTTTTTGACAATAGGTCATTTTACAGAAAATATATTTAAGTAGAAAAGAAAATTTGGTTTTGGTTTACAAAAGCCATTTATATTATGAAACCTTGTAGGGACTCGTAAGCTATTCTGAGTGTATGATTTTTGACGTTTTGCCTGCTAGCTTTTTTAGTTTACTGAAAAGAAATGCAGATATGACATTGAAAGGTTGCTGATATGATTTCTGCTGATTCTAACAGCGAAACCTTTTTAAATATATGGCGGAATTTTACGAAAAGACAGATGTCATAAATTATCTCGATATATTTGCTATAAAAAGGCTACTCTTCGTCACATAATTTCAGTAACATCTTAGGAGTATAATTAACATTATAATGTCAGTATTTTTTTATTTTTGACAATTTACTGAAGAACACTTAAGAGCTCTTAAGTTGCAGCTGCCAACACTTCCACTTCAACAGCTTCTATACACAGGTATTTTCCTTTTTCGAGCTGAATATAAAAAGTTATATGAATACTCATACAAAGATTTGCAGTTATATAGTACATATGTCTTTACATATGTATATGTATACATTAAGGTGTCCATTATTTATCAATTTAAATGTTTTGCATACGACCGTTGATACTTTAGTTTTTGCATTAAAAAATATTTTCCAACGTAAAAAAAGTTGTTGATTTGCCAATTAAATTTTTTCCATACATTCAATTGCGTAGGCGGTGTCTACGCCAGCAAAAAAGAAGAAGAAGAAGATTTAATTCAGCAATTTTTGATATTTAGCCTTAAATTTTTGTCAAAAAATAAATAAACCTACAAACTTTATTGTAAAAGTTAAAGGCAATTAAAATTATGCCTCAAATGTACTGAGCAGTCATACAAGTGCCTGTTGCTCATACGTGGTGGTGTACTGTATGCAACCATAGACATTTGATAGATAACTTTAACTACTTATAACTTTCAAAGGAGTTATTTTATGGAAAGAATCATTCAAAATATTTTGTAAAGTGAAAATTTTTGTATTTTAATATTGTTTTTTCAAGATTTTAGGTTTACTTGTTTAAGGCAAAATAACAAAAAACGATTTGAATTGAAAATTTTCTTTTTTTTTAAGGTAAAAGCTCTAACTTCAGAGGGCGTTTGAAAAAAAAATCAACTAAAGCAAACACCCTAATTTGTATATATGTATATGTACACATGTATTCACTGATAAATGTCTAACGTTTTGCTCCATAGCCCGTATTCATAGCTATCACGCTGTCGTGTACAAACATTTAGCAAACAAAGGTCTTTTCACTCTGCCGCCATTTTTATTGTTCCTTTATATTTTATTGTTGCTGTTTAACAAACAAAATCCATCAGAATTTGACAAGTGGACAATTAAAGGGGAGAAAACACACATTAAGCGAACGCACACACAAACATTTTTGCACAAAGTGATGAAAGCATATATGCAACATAATAAATGATGAAAAATATACAAGTGTGGCACGAATATTCGTTGTGTGGTAGGTATTGACTATATACCATTATATGTATATAATGTTATGTATTTAACCATGTATATATTTACAGCCAAATATAGCATATTCGAGCAGCAGATTGTTGCTTCACTTTCACTTGACTCTGCTGGCTGTGTGTCTTCGAGCCAGCCAAGCGCTGCAGCTTGCCATCCATTATCTCTCCTTACAGCAGAAGACGTCTCAACACAGATTAACAGCATTCTGCACCCTTCAGCGTACATTTGTTGCCTTACGGCAGTGTCTTGTGCGCTTGTGTACTTGAATGTTTGTGCGTGTGTGTGTGTGTGTGTGGTTGGCTAGAGGGTTGCCAGCAAGCATATTGCCGCTTGTTGCTTTCGCTTCTCATTTGTGCTTGCCAACTTTGACAATTACACACGCAGTGCCCACTTAGTTAAATGACTTTTGCGGTATTAATGTTATTTGTGTTGTTGTTGTTACTGTTTTTGCTTTTCTCAGCGTTTCATTGCGTTGCTTTATCTTCGCTGCTGCGTTTTATACACTTTCCTTGGCTCTTATTCATTACACTCTGCTTTTGAACTTATCTCGGTTAATACAGTACATTACAAAAGTTGTTTTTGTTGTTGTTGGTTTTTATTGCTTTCACTGTTCGTTGCGCTTAATTCGCTAGCCGACACCGCCCTTCGGCTGCACGCCCCATCATAAACCTTTTTGGTTTTCGCAGGCGTCTTCAGTGCTCTGGCACTTTGTCTTAAACGCACACATACAGATATACATATATATATGTATTTGTGTGTGTGTGTGTTTATTGCTTACAGCTTAACGCTTCGCCACGGCTAGCTAGCCAAAGTATGAGATAAAAGTAAATTCATTTCATAGAAAATTATTCGCCACGAGTATCATTCACTCGGCCGCCGCCATCGCCGCTCTGCGCCGCTGCTCTCCACCTATGCAACCTTGCAGCTGCAAGTTTGCCTTTCATTTGTTGCCGACATTTTGTTCAACTTTTTTTGTATTTGTTTTTGTTTTTTCGTTTATCTTTGTCCGGGTCCATGTGTGCGTTTCCGCCACAAGGTCGTTTTATTTCCGCTTGGTTGCTGAGTTTTTGCGGCGTTTGCTTCGGGCGTACAGTTAGTTAGTGTCTGTTTTTAATTTTCCTAGCTCAACAGGAGCAAAAATAGCTCACTCATACATACACACACATATACTCCTTTGCACATGCAACGGTACTTGGTACGCGCGGAAGCAATGAATGTGAAATATGTGCCTCTGTAGGCATGCAGCAACTGTTGCCAATCTAAATATGTTTTGTGCGAAACCATTTTAGGGGCGATTTTTTTCTATTTTACTTTCGCTTTCGTTCTGTTTTTATTTTTAGACCGTTAGCAGCAAATAGAAAATTCCTTGTGATGCATATTTTGTGTATATATGTGTAGGGTGTGTGATATTTTATTATATATTATTTAAAGTAAAGAATTCAGAGTAATTTTGGGGAAAGATTGCAAATAAACTGTAGATGTCGCTGTTGCCAAAATACGCCTCATAATCGCTGCGGCTTCTAAATTAATTCAAAGTTGAATTATACTCTTCTAAAACCCCCAAAGGTGATTTAATGACTGATGCATACTGAAATTAAGAAGGAACAGTGAAAATATAACGCCAGGAGAAGGCAAACCAGTATCCATAATCAATGACGATAGAGCAAATGTTCCATTGCCCGACAATGAAGAAATTCGAATAGCAATTACTTGTCTGAAGAACAACCAAATGACTGAGGTCGATGGATTGCCGGCCGAGGTATTCAAATACGGCAGCGAAGAAATGATAAAGATGCAACAGCTTCTTTGTAGAATTTGGTCAGACGAAAGCATGTCCGAAATAAAAAGATTGGAATTTAGGTGTGCTGCCCAGTCCACAAAAAGAGAGACCCCACCATCTGCGCCAACTACCGTGGAATAAGTCTCATCAGCATCGCATATAAGGTTCTAACGAACGTACTTTGTGGAAGACTGAAACCCACCGTCAACAAACTAATTGGACCTCATCAGTGTGCCTTCAAGCCTAGAAAATCAACAACTAACCAGATATTCACCATGCGCTAAATCTTGAAAAAAACCCGTGAAAAGAGAATCGACACACACCACTTCTTCGTCGATTTCAAAGGTGCTTTTGACAGCACGAAAAAGAAACCGAACGAAGGACGTCCATGTCGGGCAAAAAAGTATAAAGATGGGAAGCTGGAGGTATTATCCAAAGAAGACTACTGCCAAACACAAAAAGAACTCGCAGAACCTTTGTGAAGCCAAGAGACGTAGCCAAGACGATTTTTCATTTCAGAAATGCTGTTAGAAC